>NC_082619.1:9000707-9300707 GCF_030936135.1 Gavia stellata | reverse complement strand
CGTGTCTTTGGCTGGGAGTTTTGGCAAAGAGATTTGATGGATATTTCTCAAACATGATGGGCCTGACTTCAGAAAAGCTTAAATCCAGCTTTGGACAAAACATCACTTCAGCATGTTTTCTTACGTGCTTGCTTTAGCAGGATTCAGGGAGGTCCCTGTGAGCTCCTGAGCAAAAGTCCTAATGAAGCAGCGGTTGCTGCTCATCTAATAATACAGCAGAGTAGGAGAGGCAGGGATCGTGCTGCATTTTAGACTGGGCTTGTTATCCCATCTCACATATCCATAATGAAATGCTGTGTCAGACACTTAGATTACCACCTAAGAGAATACCATCCTTCCTCTTCTCTGGGCATGAGCCATTGCTTATGCCACGGATCCCTTCTTTCCTTGTCCACACCAGCCATATATTACAAGCTCTTGTTTTCCCAGGAAGAATCCCTGTACACTTTATGCCCCACCAAGATGAGTCGCGCAAAGGCACACATCTCCCCTAGCACTCACCAGCGGGGATCCTTCGCTCCCAAACACCGCAACACGAGCCACTGTGTCCTGCTCTCCCGTCACCTGGGCTTCCAGTGTAACCGGGACCTCCACCAAGCTGCGAGGCTGGATAATCCCACACGGCACAGGGCTGGAGTACCACACAGGAGCATCCTTCTTGTGTTCCTATAAGGCACAGAATCAAAACCAACTTTAAAGCTTCCTCAAAGGTCACTCTGAACTCCTTGACATCTGCCACAATGACAATTCACACACATTTTTAAAAATCCCTAGGAGAAAGGAGAAAGGCACAAAAACAGATGCAAGACTAGTATGGGCTTAGCATCCTGAGGGGGTCCGAGAGCTGCTGCATGCACAAACACCTGCTCCTGTGCTGGCAGCCTCCTTGCAGCAGCCTTTCATGACCTTCTAAGTTCTCCTACGGGAAAGCACCCCAAAGACTAGACTATGAACTGCTTCCTAAAGTTTATATTCACGCAGGTTCCTATTTAACTGCTTTCTAAAGTTTCTATTCAGGTAGGTTCCTGTTCTCAGCAAACCTTTAGGTTTGAATATAAACCAGCAAGGTCTTCTCCAAAACTCCTTTTTTCCTAATATATCCCTTGACAACATTGGAGGAAAGGAGGTGGATGCGATGCCAAACCTGAGGAAGAACTGCGTAGCAGCCTGGGAGATTGCTGTCGTTCTCAAGGGTCAGCATCTGCCGATACGGGTACTTTAGAAAGCACCGTCCAAATGTCATGACCGGGTTGAGCACTCGCAGCCGAGGAACGACGCATCTAGGCAAAGAGATGACGAAAAGGGAATTGGAGATACTGAGAGAACGTAGAATTTGTTTACTCCCCAAATAGCATGAAATGACGCATAACACGTGTCACTGTCAAATGGACGTTTAAGACCCCTACAGCAATAAATTGCCTTTAATTTCTTTTTATACAAGAACCTCTTAAAGGAGGAGCAAACCCTGAGTCTCAGCATTGTAGAGGCTGCCAAGTGCCCAGGCAGAGCACTGTGCCCTGTCCCAGAGCTGTCTGATGGGCACCTTTGCCCCAGGAGCCTTGCAAAGACACCTTGCACCCTCCTGACGCTCCCAGCAAGGCATGAGCTCCAGGGGAGCCTTCCCACCCATGACCAGGGCTCACCAAGCCTCAGGGAACACAAGACCCCAGAATCTCAGTAAAAATTACTCCCTCCTCTCCCATACCTCTCTTGCCCTGCCTGAAAACTCAGCCATTTACCCCAGCAGCAGAGGGCACAAGCCACCACCTGCCTCACGCAGTGGCTGGCCACCCTTTCCCCACTTCTGTAGCCACCTTGCTCCTTGACCCTCACGGGTCCATACACTGTCTGCTCCCATTTGCACTTCTTTTACGGAATTGCAGCCCAGGCACTGACTGGAAGACTCTGCCTCTTGCAATTCAACTGACACCCACTGCAGCACGACAGCATCGAATCTGGCTGCAGCAAGAACAGCTTTTGGCTTAAATCGGAGAACATTACGTCTCAGAAGAACCAGAGGAAAGCAGAGAAACCTGAGCTCACCTTCCACATCAAGGACTATTTTCCCCGTCCTAAGATCTTGCCTCTACTTTCCCTCACCAGTCCTGACACAAGCCCCTTCCCCATTTGCACATGCCTTCGTTAACTGAACCAGACACCAGCTTTCAGCAGGCTGATCACTGTGTCCCAAATGAATGTTGCATTTTGGTTGCAACCCAGCACAAGTCCACCACTTGCAGGAAGAAGGAGAGGCAGCCCTTTGGAAATTTCTTACACCTCAAGCACCAAAAGCCAGGCCAAACATGAATATAATTACTGTTCCCTTTAGAAAAAGGCTCAGCCCCATGCCTGTCCGTTGAGCACAGGTGCTTCTCAACGTGGGCTGCTTCCAAAGCACTGCTGTTCTCCTAGCTAGCTGGGTAGAACTAGCTCATTAAGCAACGCTTCTCATTTGGAGATGGAGCCAGAAAACCGCGTTCAAGGCAGTGTGCTGGTGGGGGGTGCACGAGGAGAGACGATGAGCTGCAAGGGAAGCAGTGATACCTGGCTGTGAGAGGCAATGCCAACACCTCCTTGCCAACACCGTCCACGTCCACCACCAGTGCCAGCTCGTATCTCTTCACGGTGTTGGAACACAGGGTGACCTGGCGGAAGAGAAGACCATCAAATACTTCATCGCTCCCAAAAGCCATCGTCCCTGTGTGGTGTCCTCCAGTTCTCCTTCCACAGTAAGGAAAGGGAGGATTTTGCCCTAATTCTTCTGCTGGTCCATGTACAGAGCGCAGGCTCTGCAAGTAATAGAAGTCTTCTGACAAGATCTGCTCTGTTAAATACACTGTGCAGTTATCAGGGTATATGCAAGCTAAATTAAAGCACAATTAGACTAATGCTCTACTCACCACTGTATTAAAATTAAGGGACCAGTTTGTAATCTCGACTAGAATAGCATAAATCCAGAGGACATCTGCTGACTTGAACAGAATGAGTTCAGCTTTACAGGGGGAAGCTGAGAGCAAAACGTGGCCCAGCAGATGCTGTGCAGTTCACGGCTGCCAGAGCTTTTGCAGTCCCCCTTGGGGATCGCTGCAGTGAATACAGCTCCTCCTGCTCAACACGACAGGAGAAATTAGACTGGGAAGAAAGGCAAACTGCTTTATCCAATGACATCTCTCTTTTTAACAGCCACCTTCTGTCCTCATCCTTCCTCTGACCACTTTAAATCCAAGAGATCGCTCTAAGCAGCTCTCAAAAACACAGGAGTGGCTTCTGTACCTGACTATACGGTACAAGACCTTCCGCTTAGGATTCTGGAAACAAAACAGTGCTCCTTCTGAAATGTCCCAGAGTAACCCAGCCAACAAAAGCCTAACACTAATGCATATATCTTACTCGCGTTATGCTGGCAGCACTAAAGCCCTCTCATGCATCAGTGAAGCTTCAGCTCCACCTGCTGAAGCACGTATGGCCGGACTCTTCCCATACCTGGATATCCACAACCCCCTGGGAGCGGATGGTCCCTCTGCACGGCGTGATGGTAAATTCGGTTGGCTTCACAAGACCTTGGGCTCCCCTTCTCCAGTATGAGTGAGTGTTGTCCGACAAAGGAACAAAACTGGTAACACTGGGCTCTCCTGAGCCGTCCCCAGGAATGCGAAGGTTGAAGGTCATGGGCACCAAGGAGGTGTTAGTGAGGCAACACGACAAGGTGCGAGGAAAGCCTAGGAAATGACACAAATATGAATTTACACCCCAGTTATCCCCCTGAGTCCTGGTGTGAATATCCTGTTAGGATAAAACTGTGCCTGGAGTTTAGCTCTTCTCAATCTGAACCACAGCTAGTTGAGAAGCTAAGCAAGGAATTCATCGTCACTTAAGCTCTCTTTTATGCTGATCACAGAGATTGTTTCCTTGGCAATGCCCACTCTTAGCGATGCCGAACACCAGAATTTTGTCTCTCTTTACCTGAGGAGCGCTCTCACATGCCCCAAAACCAGCATCAGTTATTTCTCGCTTATGAGCGTACATCCAGACAGACCATTTTTTCTGAAAATTCAGTCCGTAACATTCCCTGTTAACTCCACGAACACTCCCACAGTTTTCAATATATAAAAGCAGTGTATTGTCATCGAGGAGAAGCTCCAGTAAAAGAAAGGATGGATGCAATTGGCTACTACAGCACGATGCACAGCACTCTAATGCAGTTTCTCTAGGCAGCATCCTCAAGGCATCTCCTGTTTGGGGGCAATCAGACTCAGCTCGTGACAACCTGCAGCCCACTTCACAGGAGGCAAGCCTGATGCTTCCTTAGAAATTAGCAGGAACCGTGTCTCACCTTACCTAACAAACAGGGACATCACATCCATGCTGCACACTGGCTTTGGTTACTGCCCGCAAGGGTTTACATCACTTTAGCTTGGATACTTGCTTTCTATAATGGAAAAGCAGTGATACAACCACACCTGGTGGGGATGTGCTGCAGAGACAGGACATCAGCCCACAACCTGCTCTGGAGTGGACATCTGGCTTGGATGGCCAGCTCTGTGAGAAGGAGACATCTCCCATGGCCTGCTTACCAAGCGTTACTTGAATACAGATGGGGAGGAAAACCAACTGCAGACACAGCAGGTAGTTCATCCATGCCCATCGACAGTGACCACTGCCCACCTCCAGCAACTACTCCAGCAGGGAGGCAGGAGACACACAGAAAGGACAAACACAGACTTCACAGTCCCAAAGGAGACCGAAGTCTCCAGATGCAGACAACAGTCAGCAGCAGAGCTAAAAGAAGCAAAAATACAGTAGCTGCCTTCAGCTCAAAAGGCCTTATTAACGAAATCAGATTAAGTAGGATGAAGCTCCTATTACATAACCATATTTCTGCCTGGTGCATTTCTGGTTTTATTTCTTCAAAAGGAAATAAAGAAATGGCAGAGTGGTGATGTAGGGAGGGGAGGAAGCAGCTCAGGAAAGGTAAGGAGTTTTCTTAGAAAGTCCATGAGCAGCATGAAAACACAGAGGCATCCTGGGTGCAGAATAATAATGGCCCTTCAATCACCATTGATTTCACATTTCAACTTTAGAACATCTCAGTAAAAAGCCTTTTGTGAGACGGAGGTGGAGAACGAGAATCTGCACTTTAATGGAGATGCTCTGGATGCTCAGTCACCAGCTCCATCAGCAGACCTGGGCTTTTGGCAGGGAAGGAGAAGGAGCCCAGATCTCAGAGGACATCAGTGCCCGATGCCGAGCTATTGCTTGGGCATATTACCTGGGAGGTGAGAATGAGGTGCCCTCACAGCACTAATCAACATCTCACACTGAAGGTCAGGTGGGGAAATGGTGTCCTCCCCTTGCAACACGCACATTCACCCAGAGCAGCTACAGGCTAGGATGTGGCTTCAACTCCCTTCTCCTGCAGTCCCATCCCCTGGGACCTTCTGGCACAAGGACTTTCACAGCCATTCTGCTGCCAAGCATTGGGAGCTTGGGGCTGAACAGACTATGAGGGACACCAGAAAACACTGACTTTCTGTTCCTTTGGTCCTATCTGACCTCATGATGGCACAACACTGCCTAAGCAACCAGCAGCCCTGGTTTTAACACCTCGAAGGCTGCTATGGAGGAACACAAGTGACAGGTGCTCTTCTGTTCAGGTGCTCTGTTTTGGTGATGCACAGACCTCTCAACCTATGCTCCAAGCCCAGGGAACACTCACCGAAAGAGACGTCACCAAAGCGGAGGGAAGGTACGTTGAAATGAAAAGTCGGTCCGATGACACAGCCCCTGTGAGGACAAAGACAGGCAGAGGAGGCATTGGCTTGGTTAAAGAGAAATGCAAAGTGTTCGGCTTTCGTTACTGCTCGGAGGGATAAAAGCTGGTCTCAGAACCACAGCGGGTTTCAAATCAACCCGTCGCCTTTCTGCTCAGCACAGCATCCATGTGGACAGGAGACAGCCAAAGCAAAGTGGTCAGCAGCTGATAGTTCCTGATGTGCCTTAGGGCACCATGTCAGGCAGGGTATGCCCCCAAGTTGCTGCTGGCCTGATGAAGGACCCTGAACTAGTGATGGCTCCGTGCCTCAGTTTCCCCATCTGTAACGTGATGACACAGAGGTCTCCATGCAAAAGTGGACCCATTGTACTAGCTTTGCCAGCTGCAGGTTCTCTGCTTTGGTATTTCTTTGCTGGAACTGGTGCTTCCATGGAGTATATGAACATCTAGTCCTCAGAGCATCTTGATCCATGCAATCATTAGGCATGCAGGATTTTGAGGCATGAAGCCAGAGGAGCGCCCAGACACCCACTGACGCAAGAGCAACAACAGTTCTACACAGCGGACAGCTGAATCTTGGGGAAAAGGATCAGCTTGTCATCAGTGCACCAGCTGACACATCCAAGAGCAACACACGTCTCCAACCACCGAACACGGGTGTCCTGAACCCACCACACCTCCTCACCTGTCCTTAAATTCAGCAGCCAGGCTCCAAACTCCAAAACTCACCAAAATCCCCTGAAATCAGCACTTGGAGCTGCACAACAGCCATTAATTTATTTCATGGCTGATGCCAATCAATGCCAGCTCTGCCTCTTAGTTAAAAATCAAGGACCACAGTGAACGCTGCCTTCTAGTTTTAGTCACAGGACTGCCACTGACTCTGTTTGGCACATGACCAGACTCAAGCATCCCGCAGGAGGGACCTGCGTTCATCCGTGGTGTCCCATTTCCAGCATCCCTTTCTAAACACCAAAGAAACAAGCATTCAGGACCTTGTAAGGTTGGGTTCCTTCCCAAGAAGAATCACCTATGGTTTGGGCATCTTCTGATTGCATAGTTAAAAAGCACTCAAAAACTGACTTTCAGGAGTTTCAATCCAATACTAATTCTCGATTCTTGGAGCTGAAGCAGTTCCTGAGACTAAGTCAGGGAGCAAATCCCTGATGATGATGATGAAGTTCCCTCTCCAAGGACCTCACATAACCAGACCTAACTGCCCAAGCCCTAACACCTTGCTTTGGACGCAGCAAAGGGAGCAGGCATGCTTTCCGCCACAGCACTTGCCACGAGACGATGGAAAACTACCTCCAAACCAACCATGACTGGGGATCACACTGGGAAACTGCCAAGGAGGAGCCTTGCCAGGCAAGCGGAGAAATGACTGCCATTTCTGCTGAGTGCGCCGTATCTGGGCTCAGGTAAGTTAAACCTGAATAACTGCCCAGAAGGCTCGAGCAAGGAGCCAACCAGAGCCCTGTGCACCACAGCTCATAACAGTACAGCTCGCAAAAAAACGGGGGAAAAGGCAGTGGTTTTGGCAACTACCGCGTTTTACAGTAGCATTAAATAATGCACTTGTGAAGGGAGATCAGGGTCACAGAATCACAGAATCACAGAATCAGTACGGTTGGAAAAGACCTGTAAGATCATCGAGTCCAACCTGGGGGGGGGGGGGGGGGGGGGAAACCCACAACACACAACATCAAAAAACCCACAAAAAAAAAAACAAAAACCACAACACAACCACAAAACCCACGCCACACAACAACAATAACAAGCCACAACCCACCCAACACCACACAGCACCATGTCCATCAAGCTACATCCCACAATGCCACATCCACACGCTCCTTGAATACCTCCAGGGAGGTCCTTGCAGAGCACGAAGGATAACACAAGGTGGGAGAGGAACCGCTTCAACACTCATCCCCATTCCTTCCTTCCTTTGCAGCCCAGTCTCCCACCAGCCAGCTCGCCTCCATTCAAAAGAGCTGGGAGTTTTTCTCCATGGAGGACTAAATCCAGTGCTTAAAACTTCCCGACAAGGGAGGCTCAGCTTGACCTGGTGGGTGGACATCTCAAAGGCCTTTGAAAACAAACAGCTTGAGCTGCGGGGCTGGAGAATGAGAGATAAGGACTGGATAGGGATCCTTGAAACTAAGGCAAGGCAGAAATCAAGGAGGCAGATGACATCTCAGAGCAGAGTGGACTGCAATGGGAATTACTGCTGAGGGACAGCTGTACAGGAGCAGGTGGGCATGCTGGGGTACCCTCAGATGGGCTGCATAGGAGCCACCACCTAGAAAGGAGGAATACAAGGATGGGGAAGAAATAAATAAAAAAGGACCACCAATCCTCTTTCACTGAGACATAAGGTCTGCACCGAGCTCAGGGCCGTGCTGGCAGAACAGGGCAGAGCGGCCACAGAGAAGGGGAGGACATGCTGGGCACTGGCAGCCAGGGCACCAGTGGGGAAAAAAGGACCACTTCAGCCAGCCCCAACGCTCCAGAGCACCCAGCATCAGCTTCCCTGCCTACACCACATGATCCCAGCAGCTCGTGGTTAAGACTTGCTGGGACAAGTTTGCATGCTGCTGTGGTCCTGAGAAATGAGCTTTGCCTCTCCTTTCATCAGCTTTTTTTTTCCCCCTTCTCCCCTCTTGCTCGGTCAGGATTATCTTTTGCAATGGCACCAGCCCAGGGGATGATGCCCAAGTCCTTGTGACAGTACTTGCTGCAGAGCTTCCTGTCTCCTGCATCAGCACGTTTCTGGCTGCAGAAAGGAGGAACCGTAGCACTCACTGCACAAGAGCCGGGAGGACAGCTTGTCCCAACGCATTAGCATGAGAGATGATGTTGAGGCTGCTGCTACCCATTTTGTATGGAATGTTAACAGAGGATTTTAAAAACACTGCTTCTGGCTGCAGAATCACCCAGGCTGGCCCCTCTCCAAAGCCCTCTTGGCCCTGCTGGGTGTTCAGGGGGACATCCCAGACCATCTACTGCCCAAAGCTGATACCATCACACTGTCTGCCATGGCCCAAGGGGGAATGAGCTACCTGTAGCAAGGAGTCACTTCAGCTCCTGGGTACCGGGACAGGGCAGGAGGCATCTCCACACCTTTCCCGTACGGCCTCCAGTCAAACTTTTTTCCAGCACGGGTAGTCACTTAAAGCCCCACGGTCCTCACACAGAGATGTCAAAGGGTCACAAAAGGAATCTGCTGCTGCCAAATTCTGGGCAAACAGTGTCCTGGAAAGTCACAGAGCCACCCTGGCTCAACCATGAAGGCAAAGCTGCTTCCCAGAGGAACCCAAGACTTGGAAAGTTAAACTGCGTATTGAGAGCAGAGGAGGCATGGTCACAGGTGGCCAGCAGCTCAAGGGAGGTGATTCTGCCCCTCTACTCGGCTCTGGTGAGACCCCACCTGCAGTACTGGGTCCAGCTCTGGAGTCCTCAGCACAGGAAAGACACGGACCTGTTGAGGCAGGTCCAGAGGAGGGACACGAAAACTATCAGAGCGATGCAACACCTCTCCTATGAGGAAAGGCTGAGAGAGTTGGGGTTGGTCAGCCTGGAGAAGAGAAGGCTCCGGGGAGACCTTCTTGTGGCCTTTCAATACTTAAAGGGGGCTTATAAGAAAGACGGGGACAGACTTTTTAGCAGGGCCTGTAGCGATAGGACAAGGGGCAATGGCTTTAAACTGAAAGAGGGTAGATTTAGACTACATAGAAGGAAGAAATATTTTACAATGAGGGTGGTGAGGCACTGGCACAGGTTGCCCAGAGAGGTGGTAGATGGAAACATTCAAGGTCAGGCTGGATGGGGCTCTGAACAACCTGGTCTACTTGAAGATGTCCCTGCTCACTGCAGGGGGGTTGGACTAGATGACCTTTAAAGGTCCCTTCCAACACAAACCATTCTATGATTTCCTCTCGCAGACAATTACACTTTCTTGGCTGCTGCAACTGCAAGGTTCAAACTGGAGTCAAGGTGAAAAAGTCTTGGCTCTTAGTGGGGGGGTGCTAGGATCTGAGCCAAGACAAAGACCTTAGACAACCCCTTTTTTCTCTGCTCCATCATAAAATGAGGTAGGGGGGAGCTGATTACCCAGAGAGAGCTACAGATGTGCCCACCAAGCTCCTATAACCCTCCTCACCTGATAGTCAAGGTCACAGGCTCAGGGGATCCATTCACACTGAACTTGAATTCTTCTGTGAACTGCCCCAGCATGGTGGAACTGAAGGAGATCCGGATCACCTGGAGCCCGTCTGGCAAAATGGTGCCCTCCTGGGGCAGAAAGGTGAAGCAGGAGCCCAGAGCTGTAGCTGGAGGGACCAACTGGAAGAAAGCATCGATGGCTCCTTTGTTAAACAGGACCGCCTGCAGCAGCAAGAAAGCGAAATGGAAATACATAAGGAATCTTCCTTTCTTACACAAGGCTGACTTGCTTTCCCGTTAAACAAGTAACATCTGTAAAAAGACAGAAGATGCCGTGTGCTGCTGCTTGGCAGAAGCCAAAGAATATGCAACAGGACAAGTTCTGCCTTTGGGTTTTTACATGCAAAGCAGTGATAACTTCATCTAAACAGAGTCACGCTGGGTTTATTCTACTGATACAGAGCAGTCCACTCTGACTTGCAGTGCAGAGGACCTGCTCAGCATCAGCGAGTTGATTCAGACCTGTCCCTAAGAGCAACGAAGGGCGGTTACTAGTGGGTCATCACACAACTGCTTCTGCTCCTGATGAGCCTGGTCCTGCCAAGGGCAGAACACGTTCAGCTTCCATTGCAGCCAACAAGTTTATTGCATGTAGAAGACCCCTCAGGCTAGCACTATAACCAACTTCAGAAGCACTCCCCAACTCTGCTACAGTATAGAAGTTAGGTTTCTCTTCTTTCTTCTTTAAGGTGATACTTTCTTAGTCTTTGCTCCAACAGACATGTCAGGAAAGAATGAGCGTGAGGTGCATAGCAGCTCCATCTATTCCAAAGAATTTCTCTTTCCTAAATATACACAGCCACCATCTAAGATTTTACCATTACTGGAATAAACTGCAAATTTAGAACCAAGCTGTATTTTGTTGAATGCTCGAGAGATCTACTGCCTCGAACAAGTAACACAATCCCGCAGCGTTTGTTGAAATTCAGCTCTTTTCATGTTGGGCGAGAAATGCCCACATCTGCCTGTGAGTACCAGCACACTGTCCATCACCAACAAACCTACCCAAAGCAAAGCTGTAGTTTCTGATTGCTGCAGGGTGAAATCCTGCCATTTCCATGGACTTAGCTATCTGCTTTGAATTTCTTTTCCCTAATTTTTGTCCTTGCAAAACCTGTCAGAAAAACTGAGACAGAAGCATAGAAACAGCCTTTGTTTTTCAACTTTGCAGCTGCTGCTGAAAATATGCATGTATTCAAACTCCACAATGGTCACTTGAACACTACTCTCACCTCTTGTGTGTTTTACACCTTCGTTACAAATTGCACTTAGGGATCCTACGCTGAGCTGAGGTTTACCTCCAGTCTAGCTGCTTAGGAAAGCACTAACAGCATCATCTACTTCATCACATTTTCTCAAGTAATGAAAAACATAAATTGATAGAGAGAGAATCAATAAAGTATCAGCATTAAAAATGCAAAGAGCACACAATATTTCCGTAAGAAAACACCTTAATCTGTCCTTCCCTGCCACAGTCAAGGTTTTGAAAGTGTCTGGCATGATGTATTGCCTCGTCTTCTACCTCTTTCACTTGCTCTATCGTTTTTTTTGCAGAAGACTTGACACCATTGGGGGGAGGCAAATATATAGAAAGTGCCTTTGCTTCATTTCCAGAAATGCTTTGCTCTTCATAGAGCCAGAGGTGCACCAAGCCCGAAGCGTGGTGAGGCACTGGTCGGCGAGGGGAAGCACTCCCTATTTCTTTCCTAGGGACAGCTCGGAGCCAGGAGGCTGGATGGCTTTCCTCTGACTCCCAGGAATCGGTAGGATGCACTTAACTGAAAACTCTTTGCAAGGGACTTGAGTTCAAACACAGTAAATTTGTTCCAGCTGCTTTTTAAGAGCCAGAGTACAAAGGTGCTTTGCATCTAGGGCTGAAACAAAAGTCTCTGAATACTTATCTTTTTGACCCAGTGCTGCTTTCATGTGTCAAGGGGGGTTTTTTTGCATGAAGCCTCCCAGCTGATCTCAAATGGACATTGCCAAAAAGCAGGGACTAGGGCTTCCTAAACATATATACCTTTCAGACCCCAACAAAAGTATCCAGATTCTGTGAAACCCCCCAAACTTGACTAGTATGTCAAATATTCCCTGCTCACAACTGCCTCAGTTGCCAGGAATCCCGCAGGTCCACGAGGCTCAGCGTTGCCCCGGGAGCCGTGAGGATCCAGCCCAACCCCTGCAAACCCCTCCTGCTCACCTCATAGCTGTGGGCTGATCCAATGAAAACCTTCCCGATGTCCAGCTGGTCAAAGTTGAAGCAGAGCCGGGGCCCTATGCCTTCACCTTTGATGCGCAGGGGCAGCCTGGCCTCTCGGCCTGGGGAGAGATTGCCGTTTCAGTACAGTAATTCCCTCTGTTGCCCTGGATTTTCCAGCCTGCCTCAATGCTAGTCCCTGACTCCGCGATGGATGGGACCAGCTCTAGATGCTCCAGGGAGAAGATACAGGACCCTTCTCCTCCCTCAGGACATATGCCCTTGGGCTGGTTTCTAATTTAGTGATCAGTTTGCACCCTGAAAACAGGATGCTGAGTTTAAAACACGATCTCTGAATTTCTTCCCACACACTTAAGTGAGCTTTGAAATCCATTCAGTGAAGGCACAAAGCTCACAAAACAGAACTGAAGATAAAAATCTGCCATCTATACTGATGCAATCAGAGACAACAGCACAGGAGCCGAGAAGTACGAGCCCAAGCAAGGCGAAGCTCCCTGCTAACGGCCATACACACATCAACAGTAACCGCTCCCAGAAGAAGACTTGACAGCACTTCCGTAAGACAGGATGGGCATAAAGCTTGTCTAGCGGACTGCTCGGATTCCGATTCCCAGGGAGGACGTTCACCCTGCTCAGTACAGCAAGGCCTGTGCAACGCTACCCGTATGCACCATAGACGCCGAGCCACGAGGTGACAATTCCCACACAGGGAGAGAAGCACAGGCTGGCCAGAAGTGGTCTTTTCGCAGACACCCCGCACTCAGCGGGGCTCAGTCACCTGAGGTCTGACAGCATCTGGGGAGTGGGAGGTGATCCAGGATCTGGGAGCACATTTGTAACTCAGCTCCTGCTGCCTCAGGTGTCTGATGATGCATCCGTGTAATAAAGATTCATCTTGGAAGTATACGGTCTATAGGGGCTTAGTGCTCGTCCACGAAAGCTGTTCTGCTGTGTCATTCTTTGGCCTTTCCAGGCACCTTGCAGCAGAGCAAATGCTGGCAAACCCATGGCATGAAAGCTTATCCCTTCACTGCCTTGGTTGGTCTGGGATCAGTGATCCAAGCTTGTAGCCAGGCATCGCGAGGGCTGGCCTTGGACAGGAGATCACCTGGAAACCGCAGGGACAGCGGGCATGTGCCAGCCCTGACCTGCTGACCACCCACCCTTCCCAGCAACTACATAAGAACCGAGGGGGCTGGAAGACTATTTGTGCCTCACCTTCACCATGGGTAACAGAAGCAGGAGAAAGGAGCTGTACCTGAGATTTCACAGTAGACCGCTTGTTGATACACTCTGGCTTCTCGGGGTTTAAAGATCACCTTGATTTCAGCCGAAGAATTTGGCCAGACATCTCCCTCCTAAAACAAAAGCGGACGGCAAACCATTTATCTTCCAACGTTACATGTCTTGTTTTCAACCACAGTCCTGTAGCCTATATTTAGAGCATCAGTGAAGAGCAAGGAGCAAGCAACACTTGCCAACAAAATTTATAAAGAGTCTGGAAGCAGCTGCAAAAAACTGTCCCAAGTCCCTTACCTTTACTGGCACCCCGGAGAGGCATTTTGTTAAATTAGGGCTACACCGAAGCAACCCAACTGGCAACCAAACTCCAGCAAATCAAGCAGGATTTCTTCAGAGGTACCAGCCAGTCTAAGGAAAAGGGACCTGGCTACACTTCATGTCTGTACATCATTACATGGAGTACCAGCACACAGTACTGTGGGCAGCCAGACTTCCGGACCTCACCTTAATGCACTTCAGGAGCTCAAGGGGGGGTTGAGCTAGTTCTGGAGTCATACTCCAACTGTAACAAAGCAGGAGCCCTGGGACACACTCCAAAATCAACTCTAATGCATCGCACGATGCCCTTCAGGCTCAGCTCATCAGCTCCCACTCTACAATAATCCTACTGCTCTGACACTATCTCTTGGTCACACCATGCTGCTGTCAGCTACAGTGGTGTGAAACTGCAGTTGTGCTGACATTGCTGGCTCTCAGCCTTCGATGGGCTAAAGGAGTAACCAAGAAGAGAACACGATCCCCTTCCTTGGTTAAAAAAAAAAATTAGTTTCACCTATTTTAAAAAAAGAAGAGGTTGGGCTTATTCTAGGGTTCACTCCAAGATGAGAAGGGATTTTGCACTGCTCAGGCAGCAGGCATTCTTCGTCTCAGACCATGCAAATACTCAGAATCAGAGCTCTGGTTGATTGAAGGACATGGGGTTTTGCTTGCAGAAACAGAAAAGCAAAGATTTTTCTGTACCTATGTGCCATACAACTCAAAAAAAACCTGCCAGTCTTGTGTCCAGGCTCACAGATGCCATTGGAAGGGAGATTCCGACATGGTGTAAGTCCAGCTTATACAAAGGGATTGGTGTTTCCATGACTAAACTTGGGCTGAATTTGGCCTCCTTTCCACACAGGACCATTTCATTCTTCAGGTCAATATGTGAACTGACAATGCTCTAATATCCTTTGTTACTCCCCATACAGTATGCGTCAGGTGTGCCCTTACATATAATAATCAATACCTCTGAGCACTCTAAGAACACTTATTTATAGCCCTTGCAGTAGCTCAGCTTTAGGCAGGCTCTCGCTGCCTGTCAGGAGCCCGCAGTTCAGAAGTGGTTTTTGTAACAAGCTCTCCCAGCCTCGCTAGAAACCTGACATTTTCTCTCGGCACGTCAAGGCAGCTGATGCAGGGATCTGCCAAGTGACCTCATTCAGGGAGGAGCAGGAGGAGGAGGAGGGGAGGTTCTCAGCTAACAGCTTACCATCGGCTCAATGGTGAAGACATCATCGGAGAAAAGCATGGAGTCTCCTTGCACCTTTGCCCTCTGGTTCCGGAAGGTGCGGGAGAGAAGGGAAAGGCGTTCTCGGAGAGCGGGGTCCACCGTGCACTCCTTGAGGATGCAATCCGTCTTGTCCTCTTCCTGCCTCTGCAGCCTGCGACACAGCCTGTGGCCACGGGGAGAGACAAACCAAACAGATAATTCAATAAGCAACATATTGGCAGAGACTGCCGGGTAAGTGCAGGGGCAGCAACGCACTCAGGGAGGAACAGCAGCACCAGCAGCAGCTCAGCAAGGGGTTGACCCCGAGCCATGGGGTCCCAAATGGATCAGATGATCACTTGTTGCTCCCTGGCGTGGCAGGTAGTTTTACTCCACATTCACAAGTTAAGAAGAGGTTTTGGAAAGCTAGCAGCCCTCAAGAGAGCCTCCCGGCTCAAAGCCACTGCCACAACTGATGGAGAATCCACCAACCTCAACTGGCTTTTCCCACCATAGAGCTGCTCGGGGGAGGCAGATAAAGATCAAGGAGCACCCACTGCAGGGCTTCACTGGCAAGGGGAGAAGCACCTGGGGTTCAGCTGCAGGTTACGAGCATCACTCTTTTTCCTTCCTTTTTGGACCAGCGGGGATAAGCAAACAATGCCTGCTCCCAGTTCCCTATACTGCCTTCCACCAGGGGATCCCTGCTTCTCTGACAGCAGGACAGTGGCCTTAGAGCTATGACCATCCCTAAGACTTCCAAGTAAGGAAGAACAAAACCTCCTGCTCAGACTCTAAGACACAAACTGGCACGAGATCAAATGTCATTGGAAAAAAAGAAAAAAAAAATCCGGTTGAAGTCTACTGTGGGGAAACCTGGTTGCTTCTGAGAGGAAAGAGGAACACTCAGGGTCCAGGCTGAGACAGGCAGCTGGGAAGAGATGGTAAAGAAATGGGCCAGGGAAGTACCAAGAGAAGGTCAGGAGGTTTCCTTTCAACACACTGAGCTTGCACAGAACTCACACACTGTGTCATTAAAAAGAGAGAACAGTGGAAAACTAGTTTTGCCCTTCAAGGCATTTCTGACCTAATTACGTTGAACTTTATTTACTCAGAGGCTCTTAGAAAGTGCTCCACTTTAAGGCAGTTTCCTGATCAGCTATGAGTTCAGACTAACTATATACCTACATCCATCCAAGTCTGAAAAGTCACACAAGGATTCCCTAAATCACCCAAGCTTTTAAGTGTCATTTCCAATTCACCCCCCTGGGCTGCAAGTATTTCTCTGCTGCCTGAAATGGGAATTTCAAAGCTTGAGCAAAGACACACTTTCAAGAACCTGCCCCATCTCTCACCACCATGAAGACATGGGTGGCTGAAGCCCAAATGCACTTCCAGGTCCTGTGCTGCCCTACCTTCCCTGCACAACCCTCCACCTCCAAACTCTCCCCAGCCTCGAAGGAAGGGCACAAATACTTCCTTGTGCTGGAAACCAGGGCAGCGCAAGGCAATTAACACCCTACAGCAGGGTGGCCTCAACTTTCACCCTACCCTGCACATTGCTGGAAAAGGAGCCTGCCACCTTATCAAAGCTGGAGTGGAAGAAACTGCAGTGACTATCGTAATAGTTATGTTATCTGCAGCTACATTACGTCCCAGGTAACGAGTGCTGACACTTTCCTCAGCCTCATGGACCCTCTGTAGCCCAGGGATGTCTGGACCTCAGTGGTTTGTGCTCCCACAAACCACCAATTTGCTATCCAGTCATTGCAACCAACCTTTCCTCCCTAAAACATCTTCCTCAGCTGGAGTATGGGTGGAACTGGAATGGGAAGTGCTGAGCTCCAGTACCCTGAAGCTCAGTGACACGCACCCTGACGCTGGGGATGGTTTACTTGTCCTAAACCGTTCAAAAGCACCAACACCCCTGGGGCCACACGTCAGTTTTACCCTTGGGCAGCGTATCTTATGGAAACGAATCTTTCAAACGAACCTCAGCTTCCGCTGATCCTCCTCTTCCTGCGTAGCAAAAGCCTTCCACTGGAAGTGGGCTATGATTTCACTCCGATTGTGGATGACCACGGAGCCGTGGTTTGACAGCGAGAGGTAAGTCTTCTCAACTGCCAAGGAGTTCCTGTCTAGCCTGATGTTGACATCTCCAGCTGCTCCATAAAGGCTCGTGTGGGTATCTTCACCTGCAACAAAGCAAAGGGCAGTCTTTGCTCACCTCACTTGCTGATGGAAGTACCAGGAAGAGAGCAAACCACAGGTAACAGAAGAAAGCGTTACAGCTTTTAGCTGTATTAGCAGTTCCACGGATCAGCACATTTATCACATCCTCATAGCTGCCTGTGTACAGCACAAGGATGTCCTGGACACCATCTAAACCACCTTATTTCTGGGTGTGTTTGTAGAGGTTTATCCCCAACGTGACAGCATTTACAGTGGGATTTTTGAGACGTGCCCAGGTGGCCTTTGGGTTGCCATCCCACTCAGGTCACGGGGAATTCTGCATCAAAGTCATTCAGGTGACTCTGAGGAGTCCCACCACAGTCATAGCTTGACCAGGGTCTCCTGCAGGCACACCACCAGTGGTGGGTCTCTCCTGAGGATCCCTTGTTGCTGGCAAGCAAAGATGCCTGGGGGCATGTGGACAGAAAAGGGAGGTTCAGAGGAACAAGTGCAGGGACAGCCCATCGCAGGATGGCACGCAGAAGAGAACTTCACTGTGTTGTAGAAGCAGTGCCCTCACTTGCTGTTTGTGAAGATATGTCAATGAGACTGGTGGGGCACAGTCCACACCAGCCTGCCCATTACAGTCCTGCAAGCCCATTTCTTCAGCCTGGATCCTGTTGCTTATGCCTGAGCGTGCAAGTCTACGCTGCATATTCCCAAGCTATTCAACGACCAGAGTGAGGACATCTTTGCTTTCCAACTCAGACCAAGCTGAAGAGGAGAGAGCCTTGCCTGTGCACATCAACTGATTAATGGCTGGAGTCTTGCTGGGGTACCTGCCAGCATTTCACCCTCCAGAACAGACTCCCACCAAAGGCTCCCTCATTCCCAGAGCTTTCAAACCTTCATTCTTCCCAACCAAGGAACTCCTGGGAGTCAACCGAGCTCAAATGTCACTACCAAGCCCACTCTTCCTGTTGTGGGTGAGTGTTTCCCAGGTGAGATGCAAACAGCAAACATCAGACATGCTCTCCAGAAATGGCATTTCTAGGGAGTGGTGCTTCAAGCCTCCGAGCCAGCCCCAACTGACAAGCGCAGCAACCCGGCCATGGCCTGGAGGGCATCCCTCTGCAAAGGCAGAGCCTTCTCCTCACTGCAGGGCTTACAGCAAGGCAGCCAGTGGATGGACCTGCCTTTAAAAGGCTGCCATGCAACACCACAAGGGGAGAGATGGACGGACTCCTTAAATCCTAAGCCAGGCAACACAGCAGAATCACATTCATTCTGGGAGCCGGGTTGGGGAATGAGGCAAGACTCGCCCTTAAAACAGTAGATCTCTACGGTCAGTCATTCATCTCTGCACATGGAGAATTCAGCCTTCATGCCTGTACAATCCTCAATTTCTTTGCTCTTAAGGGAGTCTGGAGTGGCAGGGATTTGTGGCCAGAGCTGAGTTACGTTGGGAGAACACACCAGCAATGTTTCCAAGGACTGGACAATCTGCCTCCTAGAATGGACAATTTAGCATATAAAAATCACTGAACTTCAGAGGAGTTAGAGGCAGGTATGCTTTATAAGCATTACCTTTCCCCTGCGCTGAATCCTCGGCATACATTGGCAAGCAGATGAGCCAGGACCCAAGAAATGGGAGACAGGCACAGTGCTTCGAGCATGCACAACTCAGGTTTATGGAAACACAAGCTAATCCTCCACAACCATCAAGACAAACTACTACAAAATAAACACCGTGAAAACTGTCACCTCACTGTCTAAACCCATGGCCACGTGGGTCTTGAAGTATTGGGTATAGTTCTGATCTCAAAAAAACTAGCTGAAGCATTTGAAATTAATAGAGAAGGGCAGAAAGTACAATTAAAAGTATGGAGCAGCTTCTATATGAAGACTGAACAGATTTCTCGGTTGAGGAATCCGTATGGGAGATAGATGGGAGAGGTTTGTAAAAGCACGAATGGCCCAGGAAATGTGAATAAGGAAAGACTTGTCATGATTTGTCACAAAACAGGAACCTGAGGGCCTGAAATAATCTTATTAGTCAGAAATTACACAAAAGTACTAGTACTTTTCCAGGGAAAAAGTAGTACTTTTCCAGTACTCTTTGTCAGTAAGAACAAGAGTCAAAGAAAGATCTAGCCCTCGGAATTTTATCCTATAGATTCTCTAGATGCATACAAATGAGGCACTTTTTTGTGCTTCTCTACCCGAAATTTCAGTAGTTCTTTCAAGAAAGCGCTGCCCATCCCATGAGCTTCTCAGAGTGAGCATAAACCATTCTCTGGGAATATGTCACTAACTGACAAATATTGAACAAAGCTGTGACAACTCATAAAGCCACAAAGAGCATTTGGAAGATACAGGAGCATTTTTGTAACCCCTACAAACTCGAGACAACTAAAATGTTCACTGCTGGGCTAAAGCATCACACTACCACCTGGATTAGGACATCATGCTTCCCAGGACCAACAGTCAGGAATAGGGACAAACCAAACCTCTCTTTCCAGCAAGAGAAAACGCACACCAAGTGCATACATGCAACAGAGAAAGCGTCTCGTTCAGCATCACAAGATACCTCTCCTGAACCAAGGCCGACAGAAGCATTTTAACATGTCGCACCTTTTTCTTGAGTTTTCCCCACTCACTCCTAAAGCGACTTATAAAGCTGACGGTATTTCTGTGGCCTGATCTTGGCTTCTCGTACCCTAGCATACATTTTACACCTATCTCGGGAGGCACTGAGCACTGCCTGCCAAATCCCAACAGCCCTCAACTCCTGGCTACTTTAGTCCTGATGTTGGGAAGCACGGGCTGTAGATGGGTAGAGGGCAACATGGAAAAAAAGGTCTGTGGCAAGACGATGGAGAAGCAGTACATGGGACAGAGGTGTGTAAGAGACAGCAGGCACTGGAGAGAGTCTGACAGAGACATGTGTTCCCCACATTACGCTTCAAACATAGCGTTGTCATGGACTAAAACTTCATGCGTGCATACGCATGCTGCAATGGAGAGTCGAGGTTTCTCCCTCCTCCACTCAGCAACTCCCAGAAAAACAGCATTCCAAAAATCTCATTCCCATTTGAGGGGATCTACTTTAACAACCCCCTCAACACCAACTACTCTTCACTTTTATCCGAGGTAAAGCTGGGGCAGGGCAGGTACCCCTGGAGAGGGAATTGAGGTGGCTGGGACAACGGGGAATGATGGCAGAAGACTGTCACGAGGAGGTGCTGGGTGCAGAACACCATCCTGACACCAGGGTCCCCCAGGGAGGAACCAGCGCACAGGACATACAGAACAAGGACAGGCTCAGCCTCTGCCCCTTATCTGTTCACTTCTAAGCACTGAAACATGCAGAGCTTTTGGAAGAAAAGCTTTTAGAAGTTGCCCACAAAGCAAACTTAACATTATTCTGCTTAGAAAGGGCTCTGCTTTGAAGGACGCAGAGAGCGTGCACCACGCAGCGCCCAGCACTTACCTGTGTCGTAGTGAACTACCAAGGACCTGGAATGGTGCCCGGTCTTCAGCGGGTGAAACTCCACTGTCACTTGCATGGAATCACCAATCCCAAGAGTCCCGACGGAGGGATCGACAGAGAAAGGGCTGCAAGGCAAAGAGAGCTATCAGGACTATTGCGGGAGATTTGGGGACTATATTCCTTTGGCAGTCTAGTTCCCTTCAGCTCACTTGCGCAAGCAAGGAGCAAACAAACCACAGCCAGCGGAAGACAAACACAACATACAGGATCAGAAACAGAGCGACTGACTCCCGCTTCTGCAGAGATCCAGCCCTCAGAAGATCCCATGGCATAAAATGACCTCATCTCCCCCATGCTCTGCGTCTCTGCAGCCTCAGGAGTCCAATTGCTAGCAATACCATCAGAGAACGGCTTGTGAAGAGCACAGAAATGGTAACAGCTATTCGCATGCACAACCTGATGCTGATTTCCTCAGGAATCTGTCTTTTCCTGCCACCCAGAAACCTCACCTCAAGAGATGCAAATGTCAAGGCAATACCTGTTTCAATGAGATCACAGCCTAGAAATCAGACAGAGAATAAAAGGGACTAATTATGGTTCAAATTGCAGAATCCTTTTTTTTTTACCTTGAAAGCATCCTGGTTTAGCCTAAGAAAGGGCAAGTTTTATCGGCATTTCAATGAAAGCTGCTCTAAGAAGAAAAGAACAACAGGAAAAATCTGAATGCAAATGCAGACTGGAGTGATACCACAGCATGGAAACAAAACACAAAAGGAGTATCCCATTTACAGCCTGAACAATTAAATCCCTAGCGAAATGAAGCGCCATTAACAGGAGCATATCAAGGCAAGTTTAAGAGGAGGTCTTCTCTCTGTTCACAAGCAATGCAATCTGGGACTCCGGGTTGTACTCCAAGCTCGGTAACTGTTTGCCTGGCCCGCCAGACAAAGTCTGTGCAATGTCTTGGAAATAATTAGGAAAATGTGTTGGCGTACTGTGGATTTAATATGAGCAGTTATGATTTGTCACCAGGTAAACAGCTCTTGGCTGATAGAAACAAAACTCGATGCTTTAATGCTTAGGGCTAAGTCAGGTAAAACATGCTTCTGCACAACGGCAGCTGCGCTTCATGGCTCTTGTACAGCCACACTTAGAAAACAAAAGTTACTGGGTTTAGTGCTTTGCTGGTGGTCAATTTGTCACCTTAAAACCACGTTCTGGAGAGTTTTACCATGATTAGAGGACGCAATGCGCACACCAAAATAATGAGAACAACTGGAGCCATGCGCCAGCTGAACTTTGCTCACCTAAGTAGTGAAAGCTGATGAAATTGAACTCAACAGAGCAGTTGGCAAGGACACTGCAAAAACATGCCTGACTTTACTGGGTATTTAGTTTGGTGGTGACAACTAGATCTGGACAGCCCCGAGGAAAACTGTACACCGATTTGCAAGTTCCTGCCTAGGTATTCTCCACAGCGATAAGCAGCAGCCTGCTGAAATAGCATCCTGGAAGCCTGCTTAAATAGCTTTGCCAGCCTTTGGTGGAAGCTCCTCTTGGACCCTCACGTTTCACAGGACCAAAGTAAGAAGTCTTCTTTCGAGCCCTGCTTTCGTGGGGAAGAAATTGAGGCTACTCAGGTGCACCAAGTCAGACAGCGGGTCTTTGCTGCATTCTTGACCTCAGCTCCTACACCGAGACCTCTGGGACCAAACAACTCTCAGCTCATTATCAACCAACTGAACTGGTTTCCTTGCAGATGCGGTGTCAAAAACGCATTACCCTCTCCAATTCAGCAAACCCCAAAATGGGTGACTGCCTTCTGAGACCAAAAGGAACAGCACAGGCTGACTGCAACACCATTCACATCAGGCATTTAATAGGGGACCACCGGAATACCCTGTGCTTGTGGCCTCCCAGAGCACGGGTGTATTTGGCTGAGAGTGGTATGCAACCGTTTCAGAAAGTACTTACCACCAGCAGGTTGCAAGCTAGCTACTAACATTCTAACACTCTCCAGGAAACCTAGGAGAGATAAAGCTCTAGGAGAGATAAAGCTCTAGGAGAAAATGCCCCCAACCCCTGCACCACAGAGTTGCTGCATCTTTTGCCTGTGCCCTCAGTAGCATTCTGCTTGGGGGCTGTAGTGCAGTCTTGAAGCCCGTGTCTGCTCGTCTCCACTTAAGAGCTCATTCTCCTTAACGATATTTGCTCCCAGGGACCAGACCAAACCTACCGGAAAACAAAGTTCCTGGACCACACGGTGGTACTGTCAGGACTTCAGTACCCTCAGCTTTGATCAACTGATCTCCAATTGCTCAGAATTACTTGCCAATAGACACAGCTGCTGATCAACTCTTAAATGTCTCTGCCACCAGCTCATAGCCGGTCATTTCCTAACACTGCGTTTGGTGTACATGAACTGAGCTCCTAGAGCTGTCATCTGCCACGCACTATCCCATACAGCCCAAGGGCGGTCAGGTTGCCTTCCTTTACTTGTTCTTTCAAACTAACAGAACTGGTCTTGTGAGAGGCTGTGCTGGAGACACCACTGCAGTATGAAACTTCCCTGCAGCTTGCCGAGTTTTATCGGAGGTTGTATCATGCTTAAAACACTGTAAGCAACTGCCAGACCCACATGTCCTGCCCAGTTCCAGCTACGCCTGCAATACAGCAGCTCAGATGCTCTGGTTCTTTTTTGTTACTGCTTACCAAATCTATTATCACGCAACAGTATTTCGCACAAGCAAGATGTTGAGTTCCTTTACCTCTGAGTGCTCATGTGGTAGCGGGCCTCCCGGTTCCCAATGTTGCGAACCAGCAGTGTTTTCTGGGTGCTGTACTTGACTGGACAGACACCGAAGTTCAGCTGGTCAGGGAAGTCCAGGATGGCTCGGGCACCTATAGCTCGGATCGGCACAACGAACTTTTCCCTTTCCGTGATGCAGGTGACCCGGTGGAAGTAATCCTGCAGGGAAAGAAACAATCTCAGCACAGTGCGTTTAGTACCATCCCCACAGCAGAAGGAAAGCTGCTGTTTTCTAGGACTCTAACAGGAGCATTCAATAATATAATACTCCTTTTTGCCTGAATGACCTTTCAGTCCAGTAGCACGACTTGAACAGGGCTGCTAACTCGCAAAGAAGGAACAACCCCCTTGAGTCACCTGCTTTCCCAGCAAGCTGGCAGAACCAGACAAAATCATCTGACACTTGGATTCTGAGGCACCAAAATTGAGTCATTTCATGTACGGGATTACAGCAGTAACAAGAACCTGCCTTGATCGCCACTGCAGACTATTAAAGGAACCACTAAGAACTCAGTTGTGCCACAGGGCCAGCTCCAATCCCAGCAATGCAGTGACCTCCTTGAAGCTTGGCAGGAGATGCTCAGGTACATTTTCAGAAGGACTTTGCCACATGCACAATCAAGAGTCAGTCTGGTGAAATACTTAACAAGTTGGACACAATACTTTTTTTCTATCAGCTGAGTGTAGGGTACAGGTGTATTTCCCGCCCCTTCCCATAGCATTATGGAGACAAAGCTGGGGACACACACCCTTAAAAGGTTATCTGATCCACCTCCCCACCCCAGAACTGGCTCAGCTCTGTACCCACACTACTCAAGAGATGTTTGACGAGTACTTGAAAGCACTAACAACTCCACCCCTGCCCTCAGCAGCCTGTTCCAGCTCTGCCCTAGGCTTAAAGAGAGTTCTTCCTGTGTCTAATCTCAATTTCCCTTTACATCTCCTCTTAGCCTCAGGGGAGGCAGCAAACAGCTTTGCTTCCCCTCCCCTGCATGACTGATGTCTTCATCACCTCCCTTTTGTACAGTCTCCAGAATAAGCGACTTGCTGCCTTGCTAGCATGCCTCCCTGAGGCAGGTCAGACATCCCGACCAGAGCAAACTCAGCTCTGCTATTCCCAGTCATTGGCTTGCTCAGAAAAGAGACAGACAGACCCCCCCCTCAAGCTGTCTGGCATTTAGCAGTAGGGAGGTGAATCCAATCACCAAAATCATGCTGCTGTAGGGTTGAGCAGATCGATCTCCAGATCTACAGTGTGGCATAGCTGGGCTGGAAGTATCACCTTGCCCCCCGCTGAAAGCAGTGGTAAAACTGTTTAGTAGGGCCAGGAGCCATTACCTCCAGCAGCTCTTAGTGACCAGTTGATAAAAGCTCTGCCTCTTATCACTCACTTGCTGTCCTGATCTTTTTTCCACTCAGTGCTTTTATCTCCTTTGGTATTTTTATAATTGTTGAAGCAGCAAGCAGACAATTTAGGATTTGCACACAGCAGCAAACCCCCTCAACCAGATAAGATACGGATTCCTCTGCACTTGGTATTTCCTGCTCCCATACCCACCCTCTCCAAGCCTGCAAGGGACCTACAGCAGCCAGAGGAGGCACAGACACAGAGCTACAGCTTTAGCACAGCAGTTAACACCCAGCGCCTACCAACCGCCTGCTCGGCTGAGGTTTAAGGTTGCAGTAACAGACGCTGTCACATCCAAGGAGGAAAAAGAATAAAGAAGGATCTTTTATTCTGGGTATCTCAAATATTCACACTGGATATTGCAGAAGGGCTTTTCCTTCTCATATTTGGAAGGCAAAATACCAGGAAAGGAACTGCAGCAAACGACCTACAGACTGGAAGATCACATTTCAGGAATGCGTTTCATCCTCAGCGAGTCCTTCTGAATTAGCAATTTTGTACTCAACCTTGCAGCCTAAGCCCTCTAAAGTAAAAGCTATGGGCAGCCCACGTGAATTTAAAGCACCTATTAGCTGGGTACTTCACATCCTGGACTGTTTCGATCCTCAGAAACTGCATTAGCAAATAAAGAATCCTATTTACTTTTTTTGTTGTTATTTTGGCCACACTACTGTAACAAAGGCATTGTAAATCCAATTGAAATCTGCGTGCCTTATTAAGTCTGGGCATGCCATACTGACTTATCTCTCCCTTCCAGAAGCCAGGTAGACAGAGGAGGACGCAAGGAGTTCAGATCAGCAGGGGATAAAGAAAAAAGAAAACTTCAACAATTGGAGGCATTTGAGGGAAGTAAAAGGAAATAATCTTCAAGTCATTGTCGTTGCTAAGGAGCAGATCAGCAGCAATGTAAATAAGAGCCCAAGGAATCAATCCCCCCCAAAAGCAAGCACAGGCAGCCTTCCCAGCTCTGCTGCCGGTGAGGGGCACTGGGACTGCCTGCACAGCAGCACCTGGGGAAGGGACTTCTCCAGGCGTGCGAAAACAAGGCTAAAGCAACAAGGATTTGGCCTCGCAGAGACAACCGCGACCTTTGAGAGAGAAAGCTGCCTCTTGCCATTCACCTACACACATGTTGTGTGCTGAGCCCCTTCTCCAGGGACACCCTGGGACACTGCATCCTCTACAAAGCTTGACTCAAAGCACTTCAGCACGTGCTGACCCTTCAACCGTGCTCTAGGACCTCAAAGTGGGACCTCACAGCAAAGTTGAAGGCAGCGTCAGGCCAAACGGGGTGGGGGGGGGAAACCAAGGAAAGAGGGGTGCCAGGCAGAAGCTGGCTGATCATGCTGCTGTGAATCCATGGTCCCGTAAGCTTTTGAAAGCTGAATCGCCCTCCCCTGGAAGATCAAGGCTGCAGTTCTCCACTGCAGCACTGCCCTGTCTTACCAACTCTGCTATGCACTTACTCACAGTCTAGGGGTACAGTCGAAGCCAGTTTAAGATCTTGTTTGACTTTGCAACTGCAAACCCTTAGCAGGCTGTTTAAAACCAGGTCTCTAAGTAAACATGCCTGGGTGAGGGAGGGGTTGCATCACTTCCATGCTTTAAAGACCGTTGTGTTTAGATGCAGCTTCAGGCTATAGATTTTCATGAAAATACGACTTCATGCTTCATACAGCTCCGCTCTCAGTTTCAGGGAAAATACAGTTCATTGTATGATGGTTCCTCTTCTCTTACTCCCCTTTGATAAGCAGTAAGTTACAAGCTCTGGCCTGCAAAGCATCACCAATGGCATTTGAATTAGCACCCGCTGAAATTAAAGCAACTGCTTGTATCAAAGGTGTCACTTCAAGCTCTTTGCAAACTCAGGCTAACATTCATTACTGTCACAGAGATAGCAGCCTTAACTGCCCAGTATGCCAGCAAACTCGGATGTCAGTTTTACTGTAGAACCGATCCTAAACACCTCACTGGGTTCCTTGCAGCAGGCAGCAGCAAAGAGGAGATCCTTGTAGCATGAGGTAGCATAGTAAGTCAAACAGGGCAAGCTCCCTGCTGAAACCATGATACCATCAAGGCTGGAAAATAAGGGCCGTTAAAAGAGAGGAGGGAGGCTGGAGGATGAAGATGGCTTCAGACGAGAAGGGGTACCCCTCCTCCTGCCTCCCTCAGCTACCCATTCACAGGATGCTTTGAAATCAGTCCCTTCGCTCCAGGTTCATTTTGCACAGGGCCATTTGCCTTGATCTTCTGCCCCTTTCCTCCTCCCCGGAGTCTTCTTGAAAGTATACTTGGAATAGCTTCCGTGTGCTACAAAACATCTAACACGGCTGGACTGAATTTTAAACGAGTTCATTTCAGTAATGGAACAGCTCATAGTCCTGTCATATTTCATATTAATCAATGAGCATTAATTCAGCCTCCACTGAGCATCGGTAATGAATTTTGCAAACCTTACAGACTGAACTCGGATTGCCTGAAAATATTGTATTGCTACAGTGAAAAGAACAAGAGGACAAAACAAAATAGGCTGTGCTGTGGTTTTATATTCTTCTTCCTTCCTTCTTCCTTTAAGATAATCTATTGATAAGCCTAAAGGACACACAAATGTCAGTATTTCTGGCTGTTGCTTATTTGCCAGTCAGTTCCACGATGGTTTCCAGTTAGCCAGAGACTGTCAGACCATCGCGCAAGGACACCCGGGAACACAGGTGGCTCGAGAACACCCCCGCTGTACAACCGGAGCCATAAAACAGAAATGTGTCAATCAGAAGCAGCAAGAACAACTAATTGCACATGTTGCCCAACAGAAGAATTAGCATTTCATATTTGTAACAAGTGCCAATAAAGAGACATGTCAGCTATTTATACACTTTCTGACAGTCCAATCACGTGGCACATTCCCAAATAACTGCGAGACAATAGGAAACTGCTCATTTTTCAAGAAAGGCCTGCATGGCACATGGCATTTCAGCCACTAACACTCCCATGGTCCTTTTAGTTAGGGCTTAGCTGCAATTTTACTCCCCTGAATCGTGAGCGACTTCACTGAAGTCAGACGTACCCTGGGGAAGAACAGATTCAAATCAAGAGAATTAGAGAAACCAGCTCCACACCAGGAAGACTCGCCAACCTTGACAGAGGGGTTTGTACCTGCATCCCGATTCACTGGGTTGTCCACAATCCCAGTAGATCATGGAGCAGCAGAGAGGCAGAGGCTGTGCCAAGGGAGCACTCATAAGCCTTCCACAGCTAAACCACAGATATTCTGCATGCCAGCAACTGCAAGCCCAACGCAGCTGGCTTTACAGAACCATTTCCCAGAGCCTGCCTCTTTGCTAAGGGGTTTTCAAGGTGCTGTGCACCTCCTGACCATGCTACTGATGCATTTGTAGCTGAGCTACAGCACTTGGGTACTTCGCTGACTCACGCTCCACCAAGGACGAGACAAAATGTTCTATTTGTACAAAATACTGATTCGGCTGTATAAATCCCTACGCGCTCCTCACCGAGCAGCACGCACCCCTCTCCCAATGCCCTGCACAACCCCTGCACGGGGCACAAAACCCAGTTCAGCAGAAACCCGCCGGGCTGTCGCCGAAGCTGTGCGGAGGACCTCTCGCTGGCAGAGCTCCCTACTCCAGACGCTCGCCTGTTCAAGGGCAAGACAAGGGACAAAGTATTGATCATCAGTGCTCTTGGGGGGTTATCTCACCCTACTTCTACTTGTGGTGATGTTCACGTGTTGCTCTGCTGCCTCTCGAAACTTGAAGAGCAGCACTTTGCTGCCCTTCATGGGCGCCCGTTTACCTCTTCCACCCCAAAAATGAACACTAATTTATACTAATAAATCACATTTTAAAGGCACCAGTGTACTTTGCAAAGCCTACCTCAGTGACATTAAGCTCTCATGTCACTTGGGTAGCATGGAGAACTGCCCGAGGCCAACATAATTTTTACCCTAAATATTAATGATATTGAATGATTTCTCAGTCCCTCCAAAGGAACAGATTATTTCACAAGCATGGGGAGCCAGGCACCACAGGGCATTTCCTCTTCAGTTTTCTATACCCATACTGTTTGAGGACAGGACAAAGTGTTAAACTGAATCTAAGCTGCAAATGGAAGATGAGAAAACAGCTATGCCCAAAGAGATCTTGCACCTCTGGCCTGCTGCAGAAACACCAGCTGGCTCAGAGCTATCCCCTAACCTTGCCTCTCCAACAAAGGCATGCGAAAAACAGTGCTAAGGGGTGGCGGGGGGCTGGCGGAAGGAGTCAGCCTGCCTGTCTTTGTATGCCTGCAATGCTTCCTCCCTTCCCTGCCATGGACTAAATCCTCTGTATTAACAAGCCTCCAGGTAACAGCACTGACCCTTCGCATCACAGCACGGAGAATCAGACTTGCCAGGGCCACGGCACTGGTGTTCAAACCTCCAAGCAAAAGTATGTGTGGCACGGAATAGGCGCCAGGTGACAGAGCAACCACAATAACATGCATGAAGACACAGCCACATCGGTATTTCTGCCCACAGGCTCTGGGGTAAGGGGTCTGCCTGCAGACTCTACCTGCCCCTTTAGTCCTAGGCATGCTCTGCCAGGCAGATGTCTCACTGTCATCTGCAGCACACCAACCTCTCGCTGAGTTAAGGACATCTAGAGCTCAGTGGCTCTGCACCAGGCTGGCTCCCTGCCATGGGCACAGCACTCCCTCTCCCCTAGACTCACAGCTGGATCACAGGAGGGCAAGTAGCCTCAGAAACAGAACGGCTGCAAGGCTTGGAAACACAGGGGATGAAAAAGCATCATCTTTGCTCCAGTCCAGAGCCAGGCAGGGAAGTGGCTGCCAGGTGGGAAAGAGAAAACCTCTCTGGATCTACTCATGCCTCTAGGATTTTCCATAATAATTACACCCCTGCCATTGAGATGGCTAAACATCTTATCAACACCCCTCCCTGACACTTTCCTACTGTTCCACATGCACCTTCCCTCACGAACGCTCAAGAAAGCACACCGAGGGAAAGCACAGCCTGCGAGTCCCTGCTGCAGCGCCTAGCAGCACCCTGCAATGCCAAGATGTGACCAGCTGCAGCCTGGAGCAGACCTCACAGCAGGGTGTGGACTAGAACCGGCATGCAAAAAAAGCGATTACTTTAGACACAACGTTCAGCTGTGTCACTACTGTGTCCAACGTGATATACATTAAGGTGACTGCAGTTTTCAAAGGTGGTGGTCCTCACTCTGATCAGGCTTACTTCGGGTCCCCCAAATAACAGGTCACTTTTAAAGAGACCTTTGTATTTATAATTAGTGGAGCAAACCCATAATTATGCAGCAACGGACAGATACTACAAACCGACACCTTGAGAGGCTGCCCCACCACAGACGGTAGACTCTCTTATCCCTGAAGCCAATAGACATTACGTTAAACGTGACAGCGCTGAAGGATAAAAACAGTCTGAAACACGGAAGAGCCTCCAGCCTGTGAGAGCATAATCTTCACCATGGGCAAAGAGTTTCCCCCAGTTCTAGATCCAGTGCAACCCCACCAAAACCAGGACAGTTCCAAAAACCCACACCAGATGCCCTGGTCTGAATCCGGCCCTGCAGGTGCAGCTTCCCCTGAAGGCACCAACCTCTTGGCACCTCCAGTCTCACCTTGTTCTCCTCAGGGGTGAAAAGGATGCGGAAAGTGGAACGCATGCCAGGTGCTACCTTACGGTACACATCCCTGGGGCCGATCAACTTGAAATAAGGTGAGCTCTCCAGGATGACCTTCACCAGCCGAGGAACCTGCAGGGAAGACATGAAACTATGACTTTGCCAGTTGTGGAAACACAAGGAGAAGAGACCTAACCATGCCCTGGAGACATCCTTCCTCAACCACCTTTCCAAAGCACTTTTACCTCTCGAGGTACATACACATAATACACAAGGGTGGACCTGAATCCCTTCTGCTGGGGGAAAATAGCTCCAGGCCAGAGGCAGTAGGGCAATGCCCTGCTGTGAAGGAAGTGCCAAGCAGATAAGACACCAGCAGCATGGCGATACGGTATCAGAATCAAGTCATCCACATAGTCAACAAACCCCGAGAACCTGCTTGCTTCTGCCTGCGCACATCCATGCCATCACGCCTCTAAAGGGGGAATGTATCATCTGAAGGCAAAACAGGACGTGTTATACTGGGGCAAGGAAGAAATTCACTACTAACATACCGGGTTTGAGCAGGGCAGTCAAGCTGCAGTGCTACAGAGTCATGCAGGCAGACCAACAAGAGAAGGAGACCACAGACATTGTGGCCTTACTGGGAATAAAAGCAAGCTGAGGAGCAAAAGGAGGAACATAGGAAAACAAAGGGACAACCCCAGAAACAAGGACTTGATGATCTTACAGGTCTTTTCCAACCGTAGTGATTCTGTGAGATGGCTAAGAGAATTTAAAGGGGGCTGTAGAGAAGCAAGGAAGAAGCATGATACTCTACAAGGAAAGGCTGATGCAGAAGATCAGAGCAGTCAACTTACCACAATAATGGCAAGCCAGATGACCCCCCCAGGCTGTGCCTATCAATTATGGGCTTCAAAGGCATTTTCTGCCCTGAGATACATGACCAGCACTGACTCACACTGTGGTTTCATTATTAAAAGCCAATCTCAGCTCTCCGGAGGCTCTTGCTGCCTGCTGATTGTAGCCAGGCAGCTGCCAGTGCAGGCAAGGCAGATCTCTGGGCATTCCTCCCCACACCCCGGAGTCCCTGCAGGCACCCTGCTGCAAGTTTCTGCCCTCTGGGATGCCACAAACACAGAGACAGCACACAGGCATTTTCTAGCACGCGGATATCAACCCCTGAGCACCAAATCTCATCTCAGAAAGTCTAAAACAGGTGATTTTGACTGACAGGGAGCTTCACTGGGAAACAACGAACCCACATGAGGCTTGGCAAAAGTGGAGATTCATTCTGCACCACCCACCCGAGCCTCATAACCCACGGCCGAGGCAGTCCTGAACTCTCCAAACACCCTTTGCTCCCAGCAATCCCCTGGGGCAGCGAGCTCCCAGAGCCAATTTCACACTGCAGACAAACATTTTGGTCACCAAGTCCCTTGGGAGATGAGTTAAGACCTTCAGCAAAAGCCACCCAGAAGACGTGAGGAGCAGCCTGAAGACAGAAAAGCACTTGTACAAAACACAGGTACAAACAGGAAGTATGTAGCAAAGCACTTCTGTATTTGAATGATTACAGAGCCTCTCTTTGGAATACACTTTGCTGTCAGCTGGATTTTGATGGAGCAGACAGCACCAGGCTACCATGCAGTATAAGTCAGTATGATTCAGAAGAATCTGCGAAACTGGTGAGAAAACTGAGACAGAGCACATGTTGCTTTTCTCTAGGACATTATCAAAAGCCAACAAAATTAAAATATGATAACCTCTCTAAGGACTATCATCTCTAACTTTGTGTACTTAAATATGCCAAGGATTTTCCTTAGAGCCGATCTTACTTTCGCACCAGCACTATCCAATGGTTGAGGTCTTACTAGCTTCAAAACTAATTCATTTTGGGAAAAAATCAACAGTTCACACATTGCCTCCTCTTTACAGGGCATACAAATCCCAAGGTGCAGCTGTACAAGTTTAGGATTTTTTAGTGGGAATGGCAGAAATGTTGATGCAGTTCTTCCTTTCCACTTGAGGAAGCATGAATAGAGCAAATTAACTGTTTGCCTGTTGGCTGGTACTTGGCAAAGACAAACATTTTGAAGTGCCACATGGATAACGGAGCAGCTGAAGCCAAAACACTTAGTGGGAATGAAGCAGAGCCATAGGGAAAGAGAAACGGAGGCACACTTTAATCAGGAAAGGATACCTACAGCAAAGAGTGCCCAGAATCACTGTGGACCACACAAGTGGTATCCCTGGGGCGTGGGCATCCACGCTGCATCTTTCCAATATCCCTGAGCTGAACGCCAGACCAGGAATGGCGCAGCACTCTCCAGGAATAACTGAGGGACCACGCCTGCATCCTCCCTTGCCAAAGGGTCTTCTTTTCAACCGTGTCCCTGTCAAAACCTGTCCTCTCCAAATATACTTTGACTTCTCTTGCTTTTCCTCCACCTGCCATATGCCCCGACAGCGCTTTTTCGTCCACCTGTTTGTTTCCCCCAACAGGGAGATTTGGAGAGGTGGTTAATTCACCCGCTCTCCTGCACACTTCCATCTTCCCATCCTGCCGCCCTCCTCTCAGGGATACGTCTTACTCTTCAGTACACAAGACTGTCTTTAATTACACCTTTCTTCTTCTGACCCTTCTCTGCTTCCAGCACACTTACTGCTAGGTGTCAAGAGAAACCCTTGCCTGTACAATGTTCTCTCCCAGAGCACCTTCTAACTCAGCTCCTTTCCTCGCTCCTCTCTTTTCCCACCAGCTTGCTCTTGGCACATGCCTCACTCCAGCAAATATTTCCCCTGCTGAAATTCAAAAGGTCTCAATTCTCCTCTTTACAGTGGAACAAAATTGCTGACGTTTTTCAACTTTTCCCTTCTCAACTTCCTTGGGAAATCTCAAAACGATCACAATTTTTTCAAGTAAAGGTGGAGACCTTCAAGAGCATGTTACTGTGGATGGGCTGTGGTTCTCCAAAGGGAAAGCAGAGAGCCACGTTGCCTTAGAAAAACCTGGGCAGAACTGAATTACACTCACCAAGAGCCTAAAGTGGCCCCTAAAGGCCTCCCACTGCTCCTGCTAAATCAGTCCGCTTCCACTGCTGTTTCAAAACACCCTTTCTGGAGTGCTAACACCACTAATTGTAACTTATTCCAACATAAAGCGGAGAAGACTCAACCCCTGTGCTCTGACAGTGAGCTGCAGAGGCAGCTAAACAGGTTGTGAGAGGCAGAGATGCCCTGCCACAAACCAAGGTTAACCAAGGAGCCACCAGAACGTGATACACACTCGAGGTAAAGCATGAGGGCAGGTACGGACTGTACAGCCCTCGACATTCCCCTCAATCCGGGGCTTTCGAGAGGAAGGATGCTGACTAGAAAAGCTCCTTTGGGCTAGATACCACCAACGCATGGCCAAAATCAGGGGGAGAATCTCCAGCATGGGAAGATTTCCACCAGCTCGCAAAATAAAGGTGTTGAGACATTTGATTCTGACGTGCTGCGCTGCAGCAGATAACTTGCTATGCTGTATACCACGTGAATTACACTGCTCTCCTCTTCCAGCACAGCGTTAAACCTCCACGTCCCAGCACTTACCTTGTCGGTGTTCCTCAGAATCAGCGGCGCTTCATAGACCTCGCAGGGGACGTAGCTCTGAAACACCACCTCTGATGGAAAAGGCTGAAACAAGCTCTGGTCCAGGTCAACTGAGGAGAACTGGAGATGCAAGAGAGAGCAGTGAGAGGTTCAGCTGCTGGGAAAAAGATTCATGAATGAGATTCCTACATTGATCTCCCGGGAAGTACAGTCTCTTGGTGACTATGTCTGCCCAGCTCACACTAGGGAAACAGGAGCTCACCCACCTGTGTTCTGAGCTCAGCAAAAGTTTCTGGGCCACGCTGAGCGGGCTCAAGCTAAGAAGCTCTTTTGGGAGGTGTCTCTCCAGGTTTCCTTCTCCAAAATGCAAGGCAGTGCTTACCTCCAGCAGAGCCCTGTGCTAACGGGGTTACACAGCTCCAGAGCACTTACTGAAAGAGCCATGAGCGCTCATGGAGCAAGCGAAACCCAAGAATTTACGTGAGACTCCGTGGGAAACCATTTGGGGATGATCTTTACTCTGAGACAGAGAGACCAAGTCCCACACATCCCCAGATATCATTTTTTGATACAGAGCCTAGAAATCCGTAAGAAGAGAACAGTACCAGAGGAGGTAAGGCCAACAAGAAAGTAACAGTAGTTAGGAAAAAGACATGTGAGGTGAACATTGGATGGTGATAAGGTTCAGCTCTTTTCTCAGCATTACTGGGCAACTTGAGTAAGACTGGACTTGAGATCTCCTTTTGCCATGAGCTTTAAAAGGGATGCTTTATTGTATTCTATTATTGCTCTTAATTAACACCACTGCAGAAGCATGGCTGAAAACATACACAAACAGCAAATGCTTACAGAGCAGAGGCACTACTTTGAGGAAATTCCTCCCTGCTTTGTCTCCCCTCTTCCAGCTGCACTGTTCCCCCTCGAAAGACATGGGCAGGTCTCCACGTGTGGCTGCGGCACACTGCCAGTTATTTGTGCACTCGTCTGACGCATTCCCAACTCCCGTGCTGTCTAGGGCAATCCTTAACCAATTCATTACAGGTCTCTGGCTGGCAATTTTCCACTCAACAGCCTACCTCAGCAATCCACCCATTTGGACTGCGTGTTGTACTGAGCAGTCCTGTAAGAAAAGCAGCTTTAAAGTAAACGTTGATCCAGATAAAGCACCTCCACATCGCCTCTGCCCAGCGTGATTCCCCTGTATATCTGGCAGCCTGCAATTTCTAACACCCTGCAAGGGTCCCACACATTGTTCCAACCCAAAGCATTAATGCAATTGGTTTTGTTAAATCTTGAATAATTACCGTAGGCCCTCAGCTTTCAAAGGCCAATGCTGCCACCGTTGAGGGAGTCCAATGACCCCAAGCATTTGACAGCAACTGTACCGAAGCAAGATGCGACTACTTCAGCAGGAGGATGGAAAATGGCAAGCTCCTGCCCTGGTGCCCTGCCCCAGCCTTCCCCCAGTATCGGGCTTTAGCACTGGTAGCTAAATTCCAGCAAAATCCACCAAGTTCAGCAGAGGTTATTCGTATTGGCTACTAAGCATATCAGGACTTCAATGTCTCACCGGGGAAAAATGTTTTACTTTTCCCCCAGCAGAAGGAACTCCACCACCACCAGCAGTTCACAGAATCACTAAGGTTGGAAAAGACCTGTAAGATCATCAAGTCCAACCGTCAACCCAACCCCACCATGCCCACTAAACCATGTCCCGCAGTGCCACGTCCACACGTTCCTTGAACACCTCCAGGGATGGTGACTCCACCACCCCCCTGGGCAGCCTCTTCCAATGCTTCACTGCTCTCTCCGGAAAGACATTTTTCCTAACCACCAACCTAAACCTCCCCTGGCGCAACTTGAGGGCATTTCTTCTTGTCCTATCGCTAGTCACTCGGGAGTTGGAAAGGACAACAGGACCTAGTCACCGAGGTATTCAGAGAAGCTGGAGGCAGGCCTGTCACAAGCACGCACCCTCTTCAAATGTCACCAACAGCAAGGAAAAGGGCAGGAAAAGGCTACCTTTTGATGGGAGGTTTCACTCATGTCTAGAAGCTGGATAATTCGGGGCCGCCTCATCTCCCGAGTGCTGGCCAGCCTCTGCTCCGTGGTGAGAGACATCTCCTTCGGGAAGGCCGAGGGAGTCAGCTGAAATGCAAAACACCAGCAAGAGTTACACAGATGCCTTTCTTCAGAAAGGCTTTTCTTCTTCAACTGCCACTGATGAATAATTTGTGATCACAGCCGCTAGGATAGTCCTGGAAGTCCCCTAAGTTACCTGCTGAAATATTTAACATCAGTAAATTAATGATATAGAGCCGAACACACACGCTCTAACCAAGCGGCTCTGCCCCGCCATTAGCTTCTCCTTCATGATTTCATGTGACATGTTTGGGGATTTCTGCTCTTCGGGCATTTGTTTTCTCTTTAGTTTTGCTGGATTGAGCCAGTGACCTTTGAAGACAGTGGCGAGGAGTTATCAGAAATCCCCAAACTCTATCCTTGCACAATGCTCACAACCAACACGTGTGTGATGTCACAGCTGGGTGAGTCAGAGGAAAGCAGAAAAGCAGCGTTGTGCCAAGACTGACGTGGAGAGGAATGGCTCCAAGTTTTAGTTATCTCTTCTTAATTTGCACTTGTTTTCTCTCTGTTCTGGCCTCACAGACCCCTCTGCAGAAGTACACGGAGATATCTCCTTGACAGAGCCTGAGCACTAGGTCATCTCCAGTCAAGTGAGCTCCAGTCAGCAAAGGGGACGTCTGTGGATGGGAAGGAGGAATCGCCCTGACTCCACTGCTGTTTGCAGGGCTGGATCCATGCTCCACACAGGATACGAGATACAATTACTGTTTTGCAACCTGTTCTGTCTGGGACCAGCCACGTCTTCAGGCAGAGCTCAAGCAGCCCACCACATGCCCAGCTGCCTGGAGGGCAGGTATGGTCAGAGCAGCACTGGCAAGTATGCCTACGTGACAGAAGATATTACTGCCCACACAAAGAGGATGGAACGAAGCACACACTCACGCTTCAGCTATGCCAGTGCAATGCCCAGGACATTCATTTAACTTGGCATCCTGGCAAGACTCTGGACCTTCCCCGAAGCAGCATGCACTCCATTCCCCACTGCACCATGACAGCGACCTCCGGCAGAAGCCGGGCAGCAAAGCGATGGGGAGGTGGGGTCCAGCTTCACAGTGCTGCTAGACAGCAGGAGGGGAAGGCGAAGGAGGGACACAGGGGGAGTTTCCAGCCTTAACACAGGTCCTGCCCAGCCACAGCAGGTACTTACAGTTACAGACTCCTCTGTCTCTCTGACTAGCTTTGGAAAACGAGGTGCTACCACTTTCCTCTGGAATCCACCAGCCATTTTGGAGGACCCCATGGACAGATGCATCTTGCCAGTGGCCATCTCTTAGCTCACCTGGAAGGAGCAACAACGGAACTTTGAAACTCTAGAATCCCATTCATGGCAGAACCAGAGGACACACCCACGTCTCCAGGCTGCGGCATCCTTCCGAAGTGGAGAACTTAAGGCCTCCCCACCCTGTTCCGTGATTAGACCATATTTAAGTGGCACAGTCAACATTCATAGCAGTAAAACCCCAGAACAAACATTCCCTGAGCCAAAACAGCCTTTTGCTGTGCGTGCTGTCCCACGAGCCACAAACACACACCAGGGCCTGCTGGCATTTCTCACCTTCCCCCACGTCCATTACTTTGGAACCCCATTTACTGGCATTATTAACCCAATCTCTGTTAGTATCCAAATTGCCCTTTATTCCTTTTTACAAGTTTTCTGGTGGGAACAGAAGGAAGGTAAATGTCACTTAGCTGCTTCATTTTGCCAGGGCAGCTGACCTGATGGGACTGTGTGCCTGACCCTACTAAGTGCTCAGAGTACTATGAACAACCTTAAACCCAGGGATCGCTGCTGCCCCCAGTGTTAATAAAATCAGACTACTTGCCGACTTTGCAAACCCGATGTCCACCCTTTGTGCAAAGAGCCTGGTGATGCTTCCAACTAATGGAGCGTAGAGTTCAATACTCTCATTAAGAACTATACTTTCTCAAGGCTAATTTGGTTGGTTGAAGTTACAAAAATTATCCAGCAAATATGACTCCTTCCAGGCATGAAATTACCACAGTGCCCAAGAACGTTTCTCCATGGCGAATGAGGGCCCTCATTTTCACTTATTAACACCCAAACTTAAGGCTCCCTACAGGCATTAGAGGCTGTAACAGCAAAAATAAAAGCATGAAACCGTTAAAGGAACATGGGCAATTAGCTCAAATATAAATGCAAATATGTGACAGCCAGGCCACTGAAGACTTTATCCTAACGGCAGTTCTTCTCCAGCATCCTTATCCTACAAGTAGCAGGGGTTAACAGGTCCATGGGCCATTCTTCTTCCAACCACCAGCCTGCCAACCACCTCCCTCCGTCTGCGTCACACAAAGTGGGGGTGCAAGAAAGGGCAAGAAGAGAAGACAACCCCAGAAAAGTGGTCTCGAACACTAACAAAGAGAAACATGTACAGTATTTGCTAAGCACTACTTTGCACTACTTTGGACTAGAAAGAATTTCCCCTCCCTTTCTGGCTAACTGGACCAAGGAACAGATAGATTTGCCTGCTTCTTATTTTCTGGCACTTGAAAGGCCAGTGCTCTCAAACCCAGCTCTACTCTGACTTTTTTTTTTTTTCATTCTGACATTATCTGACAAAAATCACAGCTCACATTCCGTCCTGCTTCCTTCTGTTCCACATCATCTTTTTTGTGTGGATGATGTCTTGCTGTATACAGCATACAAAGATGACCATTCCCTCCCCCTCAAGGTTTACCCTCATCCTGCAAGCAAGGCAATAACTTCATTCCTTTACTCCCCAAACAGCTACAGCATTGCACATGTTCATGGTACTGGGCCCTTTACAGTGTTAGGAAACAACAACGTTGCCCTCTCCTTTTGTTCTTGCAAGAAACATGAGAGAGCACAGCACAGCACTATGGACATGAGGACATACTGTAGCAAGAGCTAGGATTTAAAGCTGGAAAGAACTCTTTTTCCAAGACAGAAATATAATGGGGATGATACAACATTAATCTGGATTTCCACATTTTATTATTAGGTCTTGAGAATAACTGGATTATTTGTTCCAATTTTCTACCTGTAATTTCACTTTGCTTGAAATTAATCCCGTTCATCATGCCCACAAGGCTTATTTCCAGAGGGCTTCCAACCTCCACAGCCCTGGCCCCATCTTACAGCTTCCCCTGCTCTCCACTGAGGCACTAGGACAGCCCTGCGGCTCCACTTCCCAAGAGCCCGCGGGGATCAGCCTCCCAGATTCAGAGGAAAAGAGCAGAACTAAGGAATCAGCCACATCTCCCTGTAGAGGCAAGACAAAACAGCAACCACGCCACAGCACGCCTCCAGCCCACCACCCCTGGCTGGTGGGGGGAGATCTCCATCTTCCCCACCTCAGACACCCCTCTACCCATCCCAGAAACATAAGGAAGGGTTGCAATTCCCTCTCTGCTCCAGGCTCAGGGCACAGACAGCGCTGCCACCTCAGCTTTAGGTTCAGAGCACAAATGCCCTCAGCCTGGGCAGAGGAATCAGGACACAACAGCTAAGACCACCTAGAAAAGCAATGAAGAAATATGCCCAGGGCTGGGGTAGAAATTCCTGACGTGTCTCAGGAAACCAAGATGTATCGGAGCAGGGCACCAAGCTGAAGATCCCCAAGGACATCCAAGCTTCAGTCTCCTCCCCAAGGCTCCCTTTTACCCTGGTATCTACAGCTAAGCTACAAGTGTCCACCATCGCTGCAAGTTGCACAACAATTTTAGAACCCATTAAAAAAACCTTTACCTCCCCAGACTTGCTCTTAGACCAGGTATATAATTCAATCCTACTGAGTATCACGTAGCTGCTGCATCCCTGCTGTTGGCCCTCCTGCCAACAAAACTGCCTCCTTCCTGCCCGCTGGCCAGACACTCCCTTAGGACAGGGAATTCACACTTCTCCTGGAGGATTCACTTTGCGTAGCGCCCACTCTTGCTTCCTGAATCACCATGGGCTACTCGGTGGCTGTGGACAGCCTGGAGAGACAGGAGATGGCCAGGGAGCCATTGGTGTGACCATGCTCCCACCGGCGCAGCAATAACCGACACAGTGCCGGCAACTTCCAAGAACCCAGCGGAACCCCCAAGGCAACTGACAAGACTTGGGAATTGGGCTGCCCGGCGTCCCCTCTCCTCAGCTGCTACAGCCTTGCCAGGCAGAGCAGGAGGATTTTACCAGGACCTCAAGGAAGCAGAAGGTTCAGAGCTTGACATTAGCTAAAAGTATGCTTGTTTCTCTGCTGCTCAGCTCCCCCTGCTCTAACGTGGAGAGCTACTGCACTGGGCAGTGCTCAAGGTGCTGTGCGGAGAAGCTTCTCAAAACAGCAGCATCTCATCCTGCAAGTAGCACGACAGGAAAGGGCCACTAACCCACTAAAGACTGGGGGTTTACCACCTTAACCAGTTCCACACCAAGGGAACAGATGCCTGTTCAAGCTTTTGCGGCTTTGGGATTTCTTCAGCTCTAGGCTGGAGTGGAAACGATGCTTTCTGCCTTGAACTTTCTCAGCATCACAATTGGCCGACTCGGTCTCGTCTCTGGTGGTTTACAATGCCACTGAAATGCCTTCACAAAGTTATAGCCCTGCAACTCACTGCAGCCCATCCATTTCCTAAACATCTCACTCCGCAGTGAATGATTGCAGCAGTATTCGAAAGTACGCCTTAGAGTAGCATTTGTTCATGTTCCACGAGCTTCAGATCAATTAATTTAGACACTGCAGACTAGCTAATCATTTCTTTAAGGAGTAAAGAAAAAGTTTCCATGCTGACTTACAAAACAAGAACACAATTTCTATTTTGCTTGCCCAGGAAGGACCCCAACCACATCAATACAAAAGACAGCAGGCAAATCAGTGTTGCCGCAGCTCCGACAATGCCTTTGGGGGTGTCCTCTGTTGTTGCACCTGGTGAATACCCATCTGATGAGCTCGTTCCAATTCACTGTGCACACATATACACACACACCAGCCAGGGACACCCAACTTACAAGAGCATCTCAGCTGCCAGGGAGCTTCACGCATTTTCAGCACAGCAGATGCTAGAAACAAAAGCTTCTCATGAGACTCTCGGCCACAGGCAAACCAAATCATCGCATCTGCTTGGCTGGGAACAAGAAATCCTCGGTCTGAAAACCACCATTCATTATTTGGGGGTTTACAATTCAGTTAAGGAGGATCTTAGCCCTGAAAACAAACTGCCTCTCCAGCCACCTAGCCTGTGGAAACTCGCTCCAAAACATCCCCCACTTGGTGTCCAGCCACCGATTGAGTGGAAACTGGAGAGCTCAGGCAAAGAAACCTCAGATGTGACACCCTTGTGCGCTCAAGGCACCAAGACAGAAGTGCTGTAAGGAAAGGAACCTGCATGCTGGGTCATGCTTCCAATCTCAGAAGGCAGAACTTGGAGACAGATGTCAAGGTGAGACCCACCAAGTCCCTTGTGCTTGGCCGGAGATGCACTCATAGGGCTGCCACCTCGTGCTTCTTCCCACAGCTCCAGCACCTTACAAGCAACATTAGAGCCTCCCCTGCTCAGCACAGAAGCAACTCCTGCCTGCTGCAGGCAAAGAGCACACCTGGAGCCAGGTTTCATGCTCAGAGGACTTGCCAGAGAAGCCTTGGGTGCTTAGCAAGGGAAACTGCTGGCCACAAAGCACCTTCATGGAGCTGCATGGTAGGAGTGACACGGAACCCATACAAGGCTTGCAAGCACCTCAGCACCCCAATGCCAAACCCAACGCTGGTACCTCGACCTGCTCCCATCAGCCTCAACAACCCTGCTCCCATGCTTGGCTGTGCTCCCGCTAGCAAACTCACCGTCTCTTTTTCCAGCCCAAACCTTCCTGCCCTCCCAGATAGACGGCGGGGGCCAAAGCCATTCCTTAGTCCTGCTTGTCAGCGCAGACAAGGTCCCTGCCACATCTCCTAGCACTGCTGTGTGGAGAAATCAAGTGAGAAAAAGCCTGACCTCCAAGCTAGCAGCTAGGATGCTTGAGAGCTAAAGAAAAGCCTTGGCTGGGGGGCTCTGCCCCCTGCATCACAAAGTCTTTCACCTAACGACTATTTAACATGCAACACATGAGCAGTCTCCAGAGGGGAAAAAAAAATAAGAGCACTTAGATATGGCCCTAAAGCATCCAAATCCCTTTGTGCATATGTCCAACAGCTTCCCTCAGTGAAATAAAACTGAACAGCTCTCTGATGACGCTGTGCTGAAAAAGACAGGAAATTAAGAATAAACAGCAAATTTCTTAATGGACATTAAGAAAAAAAATGGGAAGTTTCATGTAAAAGCACAGCTTCATGTCTATACAGATCCTGCGGCTGTCACTATGCCACGTGCCAGGGCTCTTATTTCAAGGGACTCCACGTCACTTGTGCTGAAGCAGCAGCACCAACCTCTGAGCTGGGCCGATACCAACCGATCGCCCTCCAAACTTAAAGGCTGGGGATATATTGGCACGCTCTGCACTACAAAACACTACACCCAGCTTTTCTTGTAGGAGCAGGGACTACTGGCTCAATCTTGTTTCAGTATACACAATAAATCCTCTTTCTTCTTCCTTCTGCAAAGATAAACCATCTCTCTCTGGACTAATTGGTTAATTTGCCTTTCTATTACACTTTGCTGGAAGAGTGAGACAGGAGATCTGTTCAAAGTGAGAATCAGGATGCTATTGAACAATTTTGTTCAGCTACATCTTCTTGCCCTCTTCAGGCTTAAGTAGCAAGATCACATTTTGTGACTAGAAATCACCTGCTTAGCTATCATTACCATAGAAACAGCATCTCAAGGAAGCCAGGAAAGGAGAAGCACAATTTCCAGGACTAATCTCTTGTCCCTCCAGCCCACTGCTAAGTGGCTGAGTGCTTTCTAAATCAAGTCTTGCTACCCAGGAAGCCTTATCCGTCACCTTTATAGTCCAGTGCCTCTGTATTTTATCACTTCGGTACTGTCATCCTGCAATTTATTACAAAAGCTCTACCATAGCCAAGATAATTAATAGGAGCCTAGTGTTACACCTTCCTGTTATTTCTTTTAATAAACTTCAACTCTCAGCTGACAGCGAGCTGGACCAAGGGTATGCTGGAGATTCCACAGCTCCACATGCTATACTTTACAACTGTGGCTCCTGCCTGAAATAGTAACAGTACTACTGTCCCTTTCCCAACTGCCTCTCCCAGCACCTGATCTCTGCTCTCCTGGCTTTGCAACTTGCATCAACTCTCCCTTCTTATTTCCTCTTTTTCTGGCATCTGGACCACATTTCATTCCGGTTCACAATACATCGCAGCTTCCACGCAGCTAGAGGCTTTGGAGTGGAAAAGCAGAAACCAAAGGACTACTAATGGATCCCCAGGGCAGGAGCAAGCGGCCGTACGCGGGGTCAGAGCTGACTCTGCAATGGTGAATTCAGAGCAGCAGGTTCGCTAAGCAGTACCTCTCTTTAGTAGCTACTGTCAAGACCTCATCCAAAGTTCATGGAAATCATAGGAAGACTCCTATGGATATCAGATTGTTTCCCCATGTGATCCCTTACTCTGCAGCAAAGGCTTGGACACGTCACATCCACTAGCCTGCTAAGGAGAGCTAAGATGAAAGGAACAATTCTGTACTCCCCGGGGGCTTAAAGCATATGAACCTCCGCTCTGCTGACATGCAATCGTTTGTTAATCTACCATTTCACTGCACATCCAAGCTGGAACAAGGGGCACTGCCAGCATCCCGAAAAACCACCCTCCCTCCCTTTCTGAGCCATCTCTCAGCTTCCGCAGTATCAATTTGCAGTGTGCAGCACAGGCGGCACGATGTTCACATCCTGACCAGCTGCCTTCCCCAACCAGGACCGCGAGAGGTCAGGCATCAGCCGAGTTCTCGGACAAGCTCCTGTGAACCTCAAGCCAAGCCAAGTGTTTTAATCTCAATTTTCAAAACCTTCCAAGTGAAATACTTCTGCGTATTCACGCCCAGTTCTCAAACGAGTTTCAAGCTCTGGAAAAACATCAACATTAATTGAACTCAAAGATGCTAAACTGCAGACAGGTAAGCGGAGGCAGGAGTACCACTCGGCAACCTCACCTTGGCTGGCTCCAGCCTCATACCCAATTATCCAGCACACACACGATCTGGCTGCCAGAACAGCAAATATTCCCTATTGAGTGGATTATTACTGTAACACTACAGCACTGGCTGTAACCCCGAGGTGCTACACAGCAGGCTTTGGCTCCACCGAGTTATTTCCCACCCTTCAGCCAAGGGGCAAGGCTGGACAACCTGTTAGGAGCAAGCTGCACCCTCCTGGAGTAGTCCAGCCTTTGGCTTTTCCCTCGACGTAGACAGGAATTGCTTCTCAGGAAATCACCTATGGATTTAGAAGGCAAGGAAAGGACAGTCAGGGGGAGTTGGCTGCGCAGTCGCTCTGAGCTAGGCCATTTGTTGCATTTTGCATCACAAGCCTTCACGGCATTTTATAGACAGAGCGAGAATAAATCGTCTCGTCCCTCATTTACAGACGGGGCCACACAAAGATTTAAGGCCAAAACATCCGAAAGCCCACGTGCGAGACGAGACGAGGGGGGCAAGACCAGCAGCGGCGAGGCAGGCAGCCTCCATCCCCCTCCACATTTAACCCACATCGGCATCCCATGGGGAAAAAAGGGAGAAGTTTGGGAAGGCTCTCCTTCAGGGAGCAAAGCTCGCTCCCCGTCCAGCCCTGGGGGGAAGAAGGGGCCCCAACTCCCCCTCCCCACACAGAGAAAGGGCTGCAGCCTCCGGGGGCACCTCACCCAGCACCACAGCCCCACTCTGCTCCACCCGCAACCTCACCCCTAAAGCCTCCCCAAAAAAGCACCCTGGGCGCGCCGGCACCGACCTCCCGCTTTCCTCCGGGGAGGGGACACAGCCACCACCACCCCAGCACGGGGGGTCACCAGCGTCCCCCCACCTCTCCCCCCCGCGGGGCACACGGGGCACACTCACACCCCGATCCCCGCTGCCAGACGGGCTGTTGCCCTCCTGCCGAAGGCAACCGGGACTCCGGGCGGGCCCCACACCGCCATGGCCACGGCCAAGGGCCGGGCGCCGGCAGGGGAGGGGGGCGCCGCCTTCGGGACAGGAGGGCGCACACGGACACGGAGGCGGAGGGGCCCGCGGCGCTCAGCGCCCGGACGGCCCCGCTGAGGAGCCGCGGCCGCCTGCGGTCCCCCTGCGTCTGCCGGACGTCCTGCGGGATGTAGAAGACTGCAGCCACCGCTTTCTGACCCAGTCCTGGGCTTCACCATACTCGGGGGTGGAAAAGTCGTAAGACAGACCATCCCTCTCACAGAGCTTGCTGCCAGAGACACAGGTGTAGCTGAGACAGGGAAGACCAAGTCTCTTCCAGGCTTCTTCCTCAGGACAGGGCTTATCAGTTCCAAGAACACTTGCAAGCTAGCCACAAAGTGAAGCATCAGCCATCTTCCCCAGGGGAGACCCACGCTTTCAAAAGGAGAGCCCAGAAGCTGAAAGTCACACCACCACGGATGCTCAGGACCACCAACTCAGAGGAGGTATCACTGCTCCTTCTCCATTCCTGGGGCTGTACATACAACCCCACAGGGACCAACAAGCCCCTCTTCCCTTGCCAACACCCTCTCTGCCCCATGAGCTCACCTCTGTTTTCCTTCACAATATCCAACTCTCACCATCGGGTTCACCTTGGAGCCACCATTCCCAGTTCACACTTGGCTCTCAGTTGGCTGCCTGCGTTTCTGCCTCAAAGGACACATTTCAAGCAGCACAGACTGCAGCTAGTCCCAAGCAAGCAGAGAGGGGGGGATCACACTTGCACACAGCCCAGCACAGAAGCAAGCCACCCACCTCAGCACTTCAGACAAGCCACCCTTCTCCACCCTAGCAGGGTCTGATCAAACCAGGCTCTTGGCCCTGGTCTCCTTAGAGGCACAGCTAACAGTCCGTGCCGGGAGCTGCTCTACAGGGCTCCAAATCCTCCCCCCCATCCCCTGAGAAGCGTTGTTTACATGGCTCTTACCCTCCTGCAGAAACAAAAGAGCATACAGCCAAGGGCAACAGGCAGCCATGTTGCATTAGTAACCTCTCCTTTGCTGCAGTGCTAGAGGGACACAGAGCACTATCAGCCGGCATCCCCAAAAGCCCTGCTGCAGGCTCTGAGATGAGACCTGACAGCACAGGCACTGTCTAGCTTCCGAACACCAACACCAGAGCCCCTGGCGGGGGTTGAAACAGGCACATCAGAAACATAGCTTTCCTGTCACCAGTGCTGCACTCACCAGATCAAACCCACAGAATAACTGGACATGTCTGGTGTCTTGCAGAGGACAGAGCCACAGCAAAGGCAACGACCAGAGCTGCAATGAGGATCCAGGGAGAGCAGGGAAGTGCTGGCGCAGACAGCTTACACCATCACAGGGATGCAGATGGGAGCATCCACTACCCCCACTTCAACCCATAAAGGTAAAACTCCAGCACTTGGTTAAAGAAAGGAATACGACTGCAACACTCAGTCATTTTAGATGCTATCAAAACTTTTCCTCCCGAATAACTGCAGTGACATCACTTACCTAACTGCAACCTCGTGAAGTGCCAATCATGAAGTCCCAAACAGGCAGCCCATAATCCTCTTTCTCCAGGCAGGGTTCATACTTGTTTTCTTCCGAAAAAAGAAGGACAATAGAGTTGGCCCCTTTCCCTTTCAGCCATTTTTCCCCCTGCCTTCCTCTGAGCAATGCAATCCCACATTGCAGGGGAGAACATCGGGTTTTTTGGTAGCACAGACCTCAAGGCACAGCCCTGGATTTGCTTTCTCCCTTTTTATTCCCATGCTGGGAATCCATTTTGTTTCCTCACTTTTTACTTAGTTTACATCTCACTTCCAAACCCTGAACTGCTTCTCTACTCCTGTTCTGAATCAAGACAAGATTTCAAACGCCTACATTTTGGAGACCCTGCCATTTGCCGTACAGCCATGAAACCCCCCCCAAAATAAATTGTTTTTTCCCCACTGCTTTTTAAAACAAAGTCCTTGGCCCCAACAAGTGTAATGCCTCCTAGGTTTTCTTTTTCCTTAATACTATGAAACCATTTAATCCAGCCAGCTGTCTTTGCGCAAATGCAGAAGAACATTTATAAGCCTCAAGAAGTTAATCCCATTTCAAGGGGAATGTCTGACATAGAGGTTAGCAAGGCAGTAACAGGGGCTGTGATTGCCCGGAGACAATGCACAAGAAGATGGGGAGGCTCTGGATGGAGGTTCAGGCCTGACTCAGCAAGGTACTGCCACAGCATCTCAGCCTGAACAAGGAAACGCAAAGATGTCAAGGGCACTGATCACCCACGCAGTTACAGGACGGTTCGATAGCTGTTCCTGGGACTGACACTACCTTAATCCTTAGTCTTGGCCTCACGTTTCCTCTGGAAGCTAAAAGCCACCTAAGTCCCCGTGATATTGAGGACAGAAACATGCTGCGGTACCACCACGCTGTAGGACCAGGGCTCAGTGGTCCTTCACGGTCACAGAGGCAGAGCAGGGGTCAGTCTCCCCTCCCGCACACCCAGCCCTTCTCCTCAGCTGGCAGGGTCCCGCCAGGGCATTCTCCATCCCACCCAGTGCCACGGGACACCACAGGCTGGGGAGTACCGGGCTCTGGTGGTGCATTCCTTCCCCCCCCACTTTTTTCCTGGGCTGCTCTATGATCTCAGGAATTCCAGCTGGGCCTCGGCCTTTGCGCAACGAGTTGGGCGGTTAAGCGTCCCTTGACTGTACCAGGAACTCTTGCATGGCTAAGGTGGGGAGCAGCACTGACTGTACCAAGCACTCCTGTTACCCAACTCAAGGCGGGTAACGAGAGCGGGAATAACCAGCCATCCCCTGACAGCCTTGGAACATCCCTTACCTGGGCCGTAGCCCAAGTGAAACAGTACCAGTGTTGCTGGAATTCCAGTAACTTTCCAGTAACTTGCTGATGACTAAAGCCAATCATCTTACAAACCTACAAACAGCCGTCCCAAGTGAGCTCTCCTGGACCGCAGCGGGCTGCCACCAGCATCCTCCTCGCAGTGGGACGCCTCTCAGAGTTTCATGAACTCTCCATTTTTTGAAATGTGGAGGACTGCTGCCAAAAGCTGGCGACGTGACCTGGGCTGAAACCTTCTCCTCCTTGAGGCTCAACTTGCAATGGAGGGGTCTGCTCCATTGCTGTCCCCAGAGCATCCCCCTTGGGCTCCACCACAGAGACAGCCTTGCAACTCTCCCTTATAAAGCAGCACAGGGACTCCCAGGACAACCGGGCCACAGAGAAGAAACCTTCCCCATTTTCTTAACCAACCCAAAACCTTTTCTCTTTCCTACAGATAGAAAAAAATCCCTCCCGTGCCACAGGCAGCACAGAAGATGCACCAAGGATGACACTGACGGTCGCAGATTCGCACTCATCTAATGACAGCTCTGCCAGGGACCAGGCAAGGTGTTTGATCTCACAGGGACTCAGCTTTCCTACCTGCGAGGCAAGTCCAGCAATACTTATTTGGGAAAAGGACAGTCACAAGAGCTAGCAAACAACTCACATTCAACACAGTGCTGTTACTACTATGGAGAGACTTGTCTAGCCTCTCTCTCTGTAATTAGCCCCTTTCTCTAATGTCTGAGCAGCCCAGTGTTTTTAGCAACATATACAATCAGCTTTCTTAGTAGAAAATGGTATCTTTTACCAGTCTAACTTGGTGGGAAGAAAAAGTATCACTGAGAAACCTGATCTTATCCATACCCTTACAGCATGCTGGCTAGATCAACATATCTTTAAAACACATGCCTGCAGCAATCCTGAAAGGCAGGGGAAAAAGCATCTCGGCTTTGTGGATAGAACTGCAATGCAGATGATGCTGCACAGGAAAATTAAGGTATAAGTTTATCACGCATCAGCTGTTCTCCAGCAACTGCCTACAAGCAGGGTCTTGTCCCATAGCAGACAAAAGGTCTCATACTCCACATTTGCTGTGGGGTTAGATGTCCGGCATATCTGCAGTCAGGTACAGCCGCCTGCCTGGAGAGTTTCACGAACTCTCCAGTGTGAAAAGTCCTTCCATGTCTCTCTTTTTTAATGCTTGCCTAGCTTTACTGTGCTCAGAGACAGAAGATGAAGCCCCATTCAGCCACATGGCAACATGGGCTAGAATGAAATAGCACCCATTCATTCACAGATGACTTGCAGCTCAATTACTAACAGACCGAGAAGCAGCAAGGTGGAGAAAGGCAGTTCTGAACACACACACACACACACACACACACACACACAGAGACACACACACAGACACACACACACACAGACACAGACACACACAGACACACACAGACACACACACACAGAGACACACAGACACAGAGACACACAGACACACACAGACACACAGACACACACACAGACACAGAGACACAGAGACACACAGACACAGAGGCAGGAGGGCTGCTGCACTTGGGCAGCTCTTCCCATCCAGTTCTTCTCTGAGCAGAGCAGCCCCAAGTGAAAACTGCCCTTCTTCAGCCATTTCAGGAGAAAAAGGGGGTCCATTTGCTCACCATTAGAATGCAATTTGCATGACTCAACATTGCCTTATTCTTACTGACTACAGCCTTCAGGGCATTTTCATTAACTAATGGCCCTGAAAGCAGCAGTCACCAATTTAGGATCTCAGGGGAGGTTTTGAGTACACATCTGTATTAGTTGCAAATCTGACCTAACTCCTATTTACTTCAGACACAAGCAGGAGCAACTGACGCAATTTCAATCAGAATTGGGTGGTCTGGATCAGGTCTTGATGTTACAGAACATCTTGAAAAACAAGGTCAAAAACAAGTGTTAAAAACAAGCAAGAAGAATCAGAAGAATGTAAAGAAGATACTTCATAACAAATGCACCTGGCACTTAGTCATACTAAAGATAACGACTGTCTTCACTAACTCTCTACTAACTAGCAATAACGATTAACACAAGGACGAATCTTAGAAAAATAGAATGGACTGCCAAAACAGTGCCCTAGAGTTAACCTGTCTCATTATCATCTCCTTCTAACGCTAAAGAACACACCTCCTAGCTAGAAAAGCCCCCAACCCAATTAAGCCCCCTACTCTCTCAGCAGGTGTGGTGAACTAAAAGAGAACTGTAACTTTAAGATGAAGTAAGAAAAGCATTAACCAAGAGTTAATTAAGGGGTAGAACCAGTAGGCCTAACTAACTTTGGTAATTGTTTTAAATACCTGTCATGATTTTAACCTGGTATGCATGTTAGGAGGAGAAATCCCCCATGCACCCGGCACTGCAATAAACCAATGTCGGCTTTCTAAACTATCATTTGGTTTGGAGAGTTTTCTTCGTTACAATTTTCGGTAACAGAATTTGGCGACCCAGATGGGACCTGCTCTCCGGAATCTTGATGGATCAGACGAACTGTGAGGACTCCTGAGCGCACTGGAGCATTTTCGCGGAGGCCCTCCGATTCCCTGGTTGGGTGAGTTTCTGTGACAGCTCTCTGGGAGACTAACGACACTGGTATTTGATATTAATATTAATATTGATATTGGTATTGGTTGCTTGCAAATCAGTCGTATCTGAATTCAGTATGTGTTGTTTAAGTTGCTGGTATTGATATCGGGAGTACACTACTGTATAATCTTGTGTAATCTGTATGCTACTACAGGGACACCCGGAATCTGGATTTTGATTTGGACACATCTACGTGGTTATTTTACATCATGGGTGCTGGACAATCTACTGAAGGGGGGATTCTTAAGTGTTCCCCTTTGGGGTGTATACTAAACCACTGGAGCAAGTTTGGGGGTGATCCCCTTACTCGGAAAAAATGGATAGAATATTGCAATCATTGGTGGCCTCTGTACACTCTGGATGATCAGGAGAAATGGCCTAAGAATGGAAGTATAAATTACAACATTGTGTTACAGTTAGTGCTATTCTGTAGGCGTGAAGGAAAATGGGATGAGGTACCATACGTGAATCTGTTCTTTGCTTTGCGGGATCATTATAACATACGTAAGGAGTGTGGCTTGATTGCAAGTGAAAGTGGTGTATTAGCCCTAGAGGCAGAGAAAAAGAAAGCGCCTAAGTGGTGGTGTTCAGCGTGCAGCATCAGCAAGCGATGCAATAAATATAAAGAAAGTGGTGAAGAAGAGCAACAGGAGGAGGTAGAGATGTTGGTTGTACCAAGGAGGGGTAGGAACAGAAGGAGAGAAGAGTGAGACAATGATTCTGACAGTTCCAGCGAAGAGGATTTTAGTCTGGTGGCGGGGAGAACTAGGAGGGGAAATGCTCGGAATGTACAGGCCAACGTACAAGCCCCCCTCAGACAAGCCGTAGGACCAGATGGAGCACCGGTTTGGGTAAAAGTGCCATTTTCGGTATCGGATTTAAAGGCATGGAAGGAGATGGCAGGTGTATATAGGGAGGACCCCGAGCGGGTGGCAAAGGTTATGGAGACTATAATCAAAAATCAGGATCCGGACTGGAAAGATCTGCAAGTTGTCTTGAATAATTTAGTTTCTTATGATGAGAAAAGATTGATTTTTGGCTAAAGCTAAGGAGGAGGCAGAGTGCGTGCATGTTCAAGCTGCAATAGCAGGATGGATATAGGATCATTTCCCTTCCAATAATCCCAATTGGAATCCTAACATCCAGGCTCAAAGGTTATTATTATCCAAGTACCAACGAGTGATTCTGTATGGTGTCTGGAATGCAATTCCAAAATCAAAGAATTGGTCTAAATTGTATCAGGTCATTCAGGGAAAGAATGAGGACCCCTCTTCTTTCTTTGAAAGACTAATGGAGGCTGCAAGAAAATACACCGATTTGAATCCAGACAATGAAGCAGACGCTGTCTCGTTGGGCCACATCTTTATGGGACAGTCTACATAAAACAGAAATTACAGAAACTAGAGGGGGCAGATGCCCGCTCATTGGACAAAGTGTTAGAGCATGCCTGGAAAGTGTACAACAGGGAAAAGGTGGAGGAAGTAAAGCAGAGAAAGGAGAGGCTTAAAGACAGTAAGATGCTGGCAGTAGCCATAGCCCAAGAAACTAGCAAGTTCAGAGTTCCCATAAAGCGAAAAGGATTTCCTGGTGGAGTACGGAGGGTCGGAATGCTGCTGGAGAAAAATCAGTGTGCTTACTGCAAACAGAAAGGACACTGGAAAAGGGAGTGCCCGCAGTTAAGAAGACAAGGTCGTGAGGAGATGCCAAATCAGGCTGCTAACATGATGACAATAGATTCAGACTGAGGGAGACCAGGGGAAGAATCGGAACCCTCCCCAACAGAACCCCTGGTTAGAGTAAAGTTGGAGGATGAAAAAGTACAATTTTTAGTAGGTACGGGGGCCACTTATTTGGTATTGAATACATGCAAGGCTAATTTGAGTAATCAGAGTACATCAGTTATTGGTGCCACGGGGCAGAAAGAAAATCGGCCACTTTTCCAGCCTTTCAAGTTTACAATTGGGAAAAGGGTGTTAACCCATCGATTTCTCTGATTGCCCCGTGCCGCTAATTAGGACGAGACATATGAAGTAAACTGAATGCACAAATTACTTTTGAAAAAGGAAAAATCCAAATCCATATTCCTGACAATAAAGCTTTGGATGCTCAAGTTTTTATGTTACAGAAGGAAGCCGAGTTACAGGAAATACCAGAAGCAGCTGAAAATCCTGTAACTCCTCTAGTGTGGGCTTCAGGAGCACCAGGACGATCCTGAGCAGCAGAACCGGTAATCATTCAGTTGAAACCAGACACCAGACCGGTAAGACAAAAAGAGTATCCAATTAAATTAGAGGCAAGAAAAGGATTAGAACCATTAATAGAACGATTCATAAATTTTGGATTACTAAAAGAATGTCAATCAGAATACAACACCCTGATCTTGCCAATTAAAAAATCGCATTCAGAAGAGTATAGATTGGTCCAGGACTTAAGGGCTAAAAATGAAATTGTACAGGATGTTCACCCAGTAGTGGCAAACCCGTATACTCTCTTGACCATCCTGAAGGAAACAGACCAATGGTTTACTGTACTGGACTTGAAAGATGCTTTCTTTTGCCTTCCGCTAGCAGCCGAAAGTCAAGAACTGTTTGCTTTTGAGTGGGAAAGCCCTAAGACCGGAAGAAAAACTCAATTGTGTTGGACAGTATTACCACGAGGATTTAAAAATAGTCCTACGATCTTTGGAAATCAATTAGCCAAAGAATTAGAAGACTGGCAAAAGATGCATAAAAATACCACCTTACTGCAATATGTAAATGACACACTGCTAGCAACAAATGACAAGAAGGATTCCATACAAATGACAATAGAACTCCTCAACTTTTTGGGGACAGCAGGGTACAAAGGATCCCGGGAAAAGGCACAGATCGCTCAGCAGGAGGTAATATATTTGGGGTACACAATTTCCCAGGCCCAGTGTAGTCTTGGAACTGAAAGAAAAGAGGCCATTGGCCAGATCCCCGAACCTAAATCGAAACAAGAGCTCAGAGCATTTCCCGGAATGGCTGGATGGTGTCGCCTGTGGATAATAAATTTTGGACTCGCTCCCAAACCCCTATATGAAGCTGTACAAGGGGAAGGAAATCTCCTTTTCTGGACTCAGGAGTGCAGAGATGCATTTATGAAATTGAAACAAGCTTTAATGAATGCTCCAGCTCTAGGCCTTCCGCATTTGGAAAAAACATTTGAATTATTTGTGCATGAAAGACTGCATATTGTCTCAGGGATACTGGCCCAGAAGCTGGGATCCTGGAAAAGACCCCGGGGGTATTCTTCAAAACAACTAGACAATGTTAGCAAAGGATGGCCAGCATGTCTCCGAGCAGTGGCGGCTACAGTATTACTGATCCAAGAGGCCTGAGAATTGACGCTTGGGCAAAAATTAACTGTATTTGTACCCCACGCAGTTACAGCAGTGCTGGAACAAAAAGGAGGACACTGGTTGTCACCAAGCTGGATGCTGAAATATCAAGCCATTCTTCTGGAACAAGACAATGTGGAGCTGAAAGTAACCACGATCCTGAATCCAGCGACCTTCCTAACTACTGATCCTGCTGGAGAAGAATTAGCACACGACTGTTTGCAAACTGTAGAACAGATGCGCTCCAGCAGACCAGACCTGAAAGACCTACCGATAGAAAATGCAGACTGGGACCTGTTCATAGATGGTAGCAGCTTTATGCGGAACGGAACACGAAAATCAGGTTATGCAGTAGTAACTGGTAAGGAAGTGATTGAGGCCAAAGCTCTGCCATCCAACACTTCAGCCCAGAAAGCAGAACTCATAGCCTTACTGAGAGCATTAGAACTGTCAAAAGGTGAAATTGTTAATATATGGACAGATTCAAAATTTGCCTTTGGAGTGGTGCATGCTCATGCAGCCACTTGAAAAGAAAGGGGACTCCTCACACCTCAGGGATCCCCAATCAAATACGGGCCAATGATCCAACAATTACTACCGGCAATTAATCTACCCCGATTAGTGGCAATTATGCATTGCAAGGTACATCAAACTGGAAATAGCCCAATGCATATAGGGAACCGCATGGCAGATAGAGCTGCGAGAGAAGCAGCTGAAGGTCAAATATTGCTAGTTTTGCCAGAAAGGGTTCAGAGCTTGGGACCTGAGAATCCGCAGTATACACCAGAAGACAATCCGTTGGCTAACCTACTGAAAGCAAACAAAAATCAAGAAGGATGGTGGGTAACTCCTTCACACCAAGTAATAGTTACACAAGAAATCATGCGTGAAATAGCCAATAGGCAACACCAAGAAACTCACTGGGGAATTCAAACAATGGTTGAAGCATTAAAAACACAAGTGCTAAGTGTACAAATGACTGGAATAATTAAGAGCATAGTGAAGAAATGTGAGTTATGCCTGAAGAATAATCCTCGCCTACCCTGAAGACCTTTACCAGGGGTGACAAAGAGAGGAAACAGGAAACTATTGGCAAATAGACTTTTCCGAATTGCCACGGCAAAATGGATACCGAGATCTTTTAGTAACGTTAGATACTTCCTCAGGTTGGCCAGAAGCTTTCCCTTGTCGCACCAACAAGGCAAAAGAAGTAGCAAAAGTGGTACTTAAAGAAATAATACCGAGATTTGGGGTACCCATAGGACTATCTTCAGATAGGGGCCCACACTCCATAGCAGAAGCTGTTCAAAGTTTGACTAAAGCATTAGGGATAAAATGGGATCTCCATACCCCACGGAGACGTCAATCAAGTGGAAAAGTAGAAAGAATGAACCAAAGCCTAAAAAGACAGAGAAGTAAAATTTGCCAGGAGGCTCAGATAAAGTGGCTGGATGCTTTACCCTTAGCTTTGCTACAGATACGCACCCAGCCTAGAACCAAAGAAAAGGTTAGTCCTTTTGAGATCATATATGGTAAACCTTATCAGATGACTGAAACAGGAATTAATCCTGAAATTGTAGGAAGACATTACCTAAAAGAATATGTTATCTCTCTGGGAAAGTTTTGTCCTCTCTCCACAGATACATCACTGTGAGCACGCCACTATCTTTGGACGTGCCTGTGCATCACTACCAACCAGGGGACTGGGCGTATCTGAAGACATGGTCAGACGAGCTGTTGAAAGAGAAGTGGAAAGGACCTCTTCAAGTTTTACTCACCACCCATACTGCTTTCAAGCTGGAGGGAGTCGGTCCGTGGATACATCGCAGCAGCATCAAGCCAGCCGCGTCACCACAATGGACTGTCAAACAAGAGGGACCTTTACGTTTAAAAATAACGTGGGAATCATGAAGTTCTGGGTTATATCTCTTGCAGCGATGTCAGGAAGCGCGGAAGTTGATACAGATGGAGACGTCAATACAGATTTGGATGAAAACCTAATTCTAACTTTGATACAAGGGTTTGGCAAAATGCATCATCTTACCAGTGTTACAGCATGCGTCCCAGTCCCTCACTCGGCCAGTCAGCCCATCCCATGGGGCACTATACAGGTAAATTTATCTTTACTAGAGGAACACGACAACATCACAGGAGCCTTTAAGCAGGCCAATGTCTCTTACTATTTAGACAAAGACAATAAACGTAGACAGAGAGGAAGCGATGTTTTACAAGATGCTACTTTTTGGAGATCAGGGGACAACAGAACAGTATTTGGGAGAGGCTCGGAAAAACAGTGTCCCAAGGGATCACATCCCTTACATGCCCAGTTTCTGCAAATAGCATTGGCAGCCTCTGGCGGACAGGCCGCAGGATTACTGAAACTCTGCGTCACTAATAATACAGTACCTAACGTAACCACCACTCCAGAATGTACTAACCTTAGAACAAAACTCAGAATTTGGACCAGACCTTTGGAAGGACATTGGAAATATATAGGGAATGTGGACTGGGGCTTTAATTGGGGAACGAAGGCTACTTATGTTAGCCGAACCAATTGGATGTGCCCCAGTGTTCTAAATTATAGTGAAATAGCAATCCTAAATTCTACCTTGACAATGATAGAATGTTGTAAAACCCAAAATTTTTCAACTAATGATTGTAAACAAGACGTTCCATCCCCAGGCTACACGACCTGGGTTACATCAGATGGGTATTGGACTACCCGACTACGACTTAGTACAATAACTAGACAAGTAACTTCAGGATTACTGACCTTATGTCCTATATGGAAAAAGAGTCCAATCAAAGCTCAATATTGGGGATGAATTAAAAGAGATACCGAGACAGAAAAAGACCCCGATATTTGGACGGAGCCTTCCGCAGCAGTACAATTTGAGTGGGGACTCCAAAGTTTCCCATTACCAGGGCTGATGCCTTTAGAAAATCGAATGTTAATAGAAAATCTGACTTGGCAGGTGGAAGCCTTATCGAGAGCCACTCAGAAAGGATTCCAAATTATCAACAAACAAATCCAAGCTAACACTAAAATGACGTTACAAAATAGGCTGGCCTTAGACTTGCTATTAGTCAAAGACCAAGGAGTGTGTGGCTATCTTAAGTTAGACAAAGAGCACTGCTGTATCCGCATCCCAAATATCACTGATCACCTGCAAGAACAATTAGACAAAATGAGAAAAGTAGCAAAAGACAACAGAGCGATAAAAGAGGCAGCGGAAAATAATTGGTTCAACAAAAATCTCCAAGAATTAGGTGGGCGGTCTCTAAAAGGATGGTTAGCTGCATTGTTGGAGGGAGTGATTCATGTGATCGTGATTGTGATTATTATAGGAATCTGCATAGGCTGTACTAAAAGAACCATTGAAAGAAACATATGGAAGTAATAAAAATCTAACTACTTCAAAAGGGGGGATTGATACCAAAGAATTAAGGAAAAAAACAAAGTTGCCAAACCTAAACCGTGATCGTATACGAGCAATTAATGACCCTAACTGCATCGCTGAACTCATATAATGATAATCCCAGAACTTCAGACTGAACTAATATCCAAACCACTGAGAAGACTTGGTATCGACTATGCATAAGATAACTGATTTTTCCACAGAACTGCTTCAATAAGGCTCTTAGAAATTATTATTAATAATATTGGTAGTATTATAGTATTAATAGTATTATTGCGTGCATAATCAGGTTAGAATTGAAATATTTTCTATTCTATTTCTTTTTCCAGGTTGTAAGAGGACAGGTAGATTTGAGAATGTGTGACAAGGTTAATCACCTTCTGTTTAGTTGGTGAAATCCAGGTGAGAAGGATTGAGACTTACGGAAATTCTAAAATATATCCAGAAGTTTCAAAGGGGGGAAATGTTACAGAATATCTTGAAAAACAAGGTCAAAAACAAGTGTTAAAAACAAGTAAGAAGAATTAGAAGAATGTAAAGAAGATAGTTCATAACAACTGCACCTGGCACTTAGACATATTACAGATAAAGACTGTCTTCACCAACTGTCTGCTAACTAGCAATAATGATTAGCACAAGGACGTATCGTAGAAAAATAGAATGGACTGCCAAAATAGTGCCCTAGAGTTAACTTGTCTCATTATAATCTCATTATAATACTAAGGAACACACCTCCTAGCTAGAAAAGCCCCAACCCAATTAAGCCCCCTACTCTCTGAGCATGCGTGGTGAATTAAAAGAGAACTGTAACTTTAAGATGAAGTAAGAAAAGTATTAACCAAGAGTTAATTAAGGGGTAGAACCAGTAGGAATAACTAACGTTGTTAACTGTTTTAAATACCTGTCATGATTTTAACCCGGTGTGCACGTCAGGAGGAGAAATCCCCTTGCACCCGGCGCCGCAATAGACATGCCTGCTTTATAACTCTGTGCGAGTTGTGAAGTTTGTTTCCGCGTGTCAATACCTCTTTCCCAGGCTCTCAGTTTTATTATTTCCATTCTCAATCATTGTCAATACAAGCACAAGGGAGAGGAACATTTGAATATGCACAGGCATTCTACAATTAAAAAAATAACTCTATAAATAAAGGGAATTATATACTTGGCTATGAGGTATAAAGGATAGAGGAAACCCACAGGACCAAGGGCTGTTGCTTAGCACATACATCACACCTGGCAGAGCCCACAATTAAGGGGTCTTGCTGCATATACTGCAATGGCACCAAAAGATCCAGGACCAATATGTCACTTGTCAGAAAAATCACTACCAACTTCAGTAGCGCTAAGGAGGTCTGCTACACACCTTGGACTTCTCCTCCTCCACAGACATTTGCAGGGAATAATGTGCAGAGCATAGCCCATGCTGCTTGTAACTCACAAACTCACCATGTGGCTCCGTCTCCTTCCTCAAGGGTGGACCAAATTTTACTTGACCAACTAAACAGGAGAAAAGGAAAACAAGAATCTAAGCTGGACTGCAATTAGACCCAATTCAGCTCCAAAGGCTAACAAAAAAAGACAAATCCCGTTTAATGAGTGCATCACAGCCCCACTGATGCAAACTTCTGGCACAGGCACACCCCCAACTTGTGCCTGCTGGAAGCTAAGGGGCACAGAAAGTACTCTTCTGTCACAAAGGCACCACCATCGCCACTTGCCCCACCTACACCTAGATGAGGAAAACCATTCAGCAAACAAGCCGTCAAGTGCCCTCTTTAGAGCAGCAATACAGATGTAATTTAGAGAAAACACACAGCCATTGTGGGAATTCGCTCTTGGGTCTGTTCTCTGGAGAGAGCTTATCGCATCTTCCAGGAAAGCTCTTTGGCAGACGCTCATTAACACTCCTCCCCTCAATTTTAGCTTCAGGAAAGACAACTAAAGCGCCAAGGATTGCTCTGATTTAATTCAAACAAAAGAATGACTACAGCTTGGGGGATGGAGTCTGCTTGTAATGGCCAGCGATCAACCACCTCCTTTCCTGATTTCTACAGGACTGTTTCTGTTCAAACTACAACAAGAGACTAAATTAAGGCAGAAAAATCTTCCTCTGCCATTCTGCTACCTAGCACAATCTGGCATCACTCTGAATATCTCTCCTGCAGTGGCATATGAAGCGATACCAACCAGCTCTCAGAAGAGCTCAGGTTGCGTCCTGTTCAGTTAAGATGAAGCAATAGTGAGATTTGCTGAAGTGCTGACAAAAGGTGTATTCCAATGTTTTACACTAATGTTTCTTTGGCATAGTCATCTAGAACCTATATCCGTAAGTGAAACAGCATAAGTTTTTCTTTTCCTCTGTATCACTGAAAATGTTTCTATATACGTCAGCTATGCAGAATACTAGTTGAAATATGTGAATATCAATGATTATTTTAAGAATATTTAATGTTGTCATATTACACATGCTTACAGTTTATTTCAGAGCGTGTCTTTTCTCTTCTCCCATTTCTACTTCTCGAGTGAATCCTATGAGGCACTGCCAGAGGCTAGAAGTGAACAATAAAAGACTTCAATACCAAAATAGATTCACTTGAAACCCAGTATTGTGTACCTGGTTTTTAGCAGGTTTCTTTAGCATAATAGCAACAAAGACAGACAGAAATCAAGCGGAAGCTAAAAATAAAGATTGCATGTATGTTTTTGTACATGAAAGTTAGAATTATTTGGAGACATTTTATCTGTAGAGTGTCCTCACCTTCAAGACAAGGGGTTTTAAAACTCTGGATTTGAGCAAGTAAAGACAATGCTGGCCAGCATTTGTCTTTGCTCGGATAACATTTCCTTTTTGGCCTCTCAGTTTAACGGTATTGATAGTTGGAAAGTCTTCACTAACATACAGTTAAGTATGAAGACAGGATGCACTGACAGAATATCTGTTTTCTCTTGTTTATGAAACACTTCAGTCCTGCACTGCTTATCATCTTACATAAGCGTGCTGGTTTTTCCCAGCTGTTAAAGCAGAAAATCAGAAATTTTGTCTTTGGCAAAACCGTAGGTGAAATGGAGTTTCAGAGTATTCCAAGATAGAAAATAGAATCTGCAAGAAACACATACCAAACCGTTTGACAAAAACAACTACAGGATCATTCTCTTCTTCTCATAGGAAAGTAAATTAGGAACAAAAGAACAAGTTCTACAGAGGTAGAAAATGATTTTTACGAATGCTTGCTTTGCAGATGAATGGAAACATAATTCCACAGAGAAACAGAAAGCAGAATGCATGACAGAACTCGGGACTGGAGAAGCAGTCCACACATACTGCTGCAAAATTGCTGAAGGACAACCACAAACAAAATTTTAAAGTGTTTTCATCTCTTTCTCTTTGAGAGTCTCTCCCCCAAATATAATGAATTTTGCTAAGGGCCTGGACGTGTGACAGAGCAGCACAACCAAAAGTAAAAGCAACCCTTGAGCCTGTTCCCAGATCACAAAACATTCTGTGCCTCAATGAACCATAAGCATTTAGTTTTGTCGGCAAATGAAACCTTAATCTGATCCTGTGATTAAAACGTATTCCTACCTCAGGATCATCGTCATCAAAATCACGGTAAGTGGAATGATCAGGATTATTCATTGTATCCAAAAGTTCAATAGCAAGACTTGGATTTAATCACTGGGTAACAAAAAGGATGCTGAAAGACAAAAGGAAAAACACAGATTAAAATTCCAACCGCTCATATTAAGCACATTTTAATTTTAGAACTTAAAAAAAATCTCATACATAAATTTATACCTGTAGTAACTTTTCAGCTGTCGGTCTTTTTTTAGGATTTTTTTCTAAGTACCGTTTTCACAGAATGATTCAAACTACTGGACCTGTGAAAGGAAGTGGTAAACATGAGAATCAATTGCCCAGTGAAATACATGATCATTATCTACTGAAACAGAAAAGTACTTGCCATTTCATTTTGTCCCTTAATTCAGGAGGCTGGCAGTTGGTTTTCAGCATTAGCAAAAGCGCTCTAAAAAAACCAACAGTATTTCTGTGGGTGACATGGCACTACATTATCTGCCATGAATTTTGAATACCTGCCATGAATTTTGAATACATTGTTTAGTTGGCAGGAAGAAGTCCATCCGTTTAAGAGACGCTACCAGGACAACATGACGCGTTTATGCAGCAAAAGGAGTTGTCATGATTTCTATCACGTACATCCAGAACACTTACAACCCAACACCCTCGCAGTACCCCCAAACACCACAAGCACACATGCAGCCACTACTCCAAATGGACGATTTGGGAAGCTGTACTTACACACCGCGCTTTAACCCCTTGCTAACCTCACGGGATGTAGGTCAAACATTGGAGGCTGAAGCTCAGCGAGCTCTGTAGCAGTTATTCCAGCTGCCCACAGATCACAGAGGTGGTTATAGCCACCTTTTCTTCCTACCGCAGCAACTTCTGGCGCCATCCTAAAGGGTAAAAGACAGTTTTAGATAAACTTCTCGCCACAAATCAAACATTCTTCTGTATGCAGTGGTTTACTACTCTTTTTCCTAAAGCTCTCAATCTATAAACTCACAGCATATACACTTCCACACGTGGATATATACACAGGCGTGCGTGTGTGCGCGCACATGTGTGTAAAAAGTTACGTAATGTATACATGAAGTTCTCCTCAATCACCTTCTAGTAACTAACAGGCAGTTTCCAAAACAGCTATTTCGCTGTTTTCAGTGGATGAAACCAATCTGCCTCAGGCTGTTCTGCAGGCACACAACAAACTACCCCTCCACAGCCAAAGAGCCTAAGGGGTAATTATTCAGCTACAGTAAACCCCAATATACGTCTGGATCCGCGTCGCCTGAAAGGAAATGACTCCCCGCTAAAAGGCACAGAAGGGGCACAGAACTGGACTCCAGTTTCAGGGGGGAGTGGGGGTTTTTTTGGGGGTGGTGGTGTTACACAAAGACGTACCTGTCCAGTGCCAGTGCCAGCAGAACACAAGCTGTCGAGATCTCCGTTTCAAACGTTTTTGAAGCCGTTTTCAGCACTAAAGGAGCATCGCAAACACACGTCGGTGAAGGATCCACAGCCCTCAGTAACTAAACGAAGTAAATCAGACATTAATTTCATACCTGGGACTTGAACTGGGGCTCCTCCCCCCGCGCACCCCCCCCGCGAGCCAACCCGAGGGGCGGCCCGAGGGAAGGAGGCAGGGCCCCCCTTCTCTCCAGCACCTCCAGCCGGGGCTTCTTCCGCAGCCGCCCCCCAGCCCCGCGTCTGCTCCGCCCGCCCCCCCGCCCCGCTCCGTGCGGAGAAGACCTTTCCCGACGCCGTCCACCCGGGAAGAAGCGGCGCCGAACCCCCGCGGGAAGGCGTTCCGGGCGAGCGCTGCCCGCAGCCCCGCAGCCCCTCAGGCCCGCTCGCCCCGGGCAGGGCGGAGGGCAGCGCAGCCCTCGGCTCAGCGCGGGGGGCGAGGGGACGCGGCCCGCCCGAGCGGCAGACGTCCCTGCCCGCGGCAGGGGCGGCCCGGACGGCCCTGCGGGGCCCCTTCCGACCCGGGCCCGGGCCCGGAGCGAAGCGAACGAGGCCGCGTTCCCCGCCGCGCCGCGCCGCTCCGCTCCGCGCCGGGCCGCTCCGGGCCGCCCCGCCCCGGCCGGGCGCCGGCCCCCCCTCACCTCCGCGGCGCCGAGCCGCGCCCGCCCCTCCCGCGCCAGGGAGGGCTCCGGCAGCGCCCCGCCGCCCTCAGCGCGGGTCGGGGGGCCCGGCGGGACCGGCCCTCCGCGGCGGGGCCCCTCCTCGGGGGCGGCTCTCCCCCCTCGTCGGGGCCGGCGGGAGGCGCTCGGCAGCGCCCGCGCCGCGCGGGAGGGAGGTCTGAGACCCCCCGCGAGGGGTTCCGCGGCCCGGGATGGCGCCGAAGGTGCTGCGGAAGGAAGAAAAGGTGGCTATAACCACCTCTGTGGTCTGTGGGCAGCTGGAATAACTGCTACAGAGCTCGCTGAGCTTCAGCCTCCAATGTCTGACCTACATCCCGTGAGGTTAGCAAGGGGTTAAAGCGCGGTGTGTAAGTACAGCTTCCCAAATCGTCCATTTGGAGTAGTGGGTACATGGCTGCTTGTGGTGTTTGGGGGTACTGCAAGGGTGTTGGGTTGTAAGTGTTCTGGATGTACGTGGTAGAAATTGTGACAACTCCTTTGGTGCATAAACGCGTCATGCTGTCCTGGTAGCGTCTCTTAAACGGATGGACTTCTTCCTGCCAACTAAACAATGTATTCAAAATTCATGGCAGATAATGTAGTGCCATGTCACCCACAGAAATACTGTTGGTTTTTTTAGAGCGCTTTTGCTAATGATGAAAAGCAACTGCCAGCCTCCTGAATTAAGGGGCAAAATGAAATGGCAAGTACTTTTCTGTTTCAGTAGATAATGATCATGTATTTCACTGGGCAATAGATTCTCATGTTTACCACTTCCTTTTACAGGTCCAGTAGTTTGAATCATTCTGTGGAAATGGTACTTCTTAGAAAAAAATCCTAAAAAAAGACCGACAGCTGAAAAGTTACTACAGGTCTAAATTTATGTATGGGATTTTTTTTAAGTTCTAAAATTAAAATGTGCTTAATATGAGCGGTTGGAATTTTAATCTGTGTTTTTCCTTTTGTCTTTCAGCATCCTTTTTGTTACCCAGCGATTAAATCCAAGTCTTGCTATTGAACTTTTGGATACAATGAATAATCCTGATCATTCCACTTACCGTGATTTTGATGACGATGATCCTGAGGTAGGAATACGTTTTAATCGCAGGATCAGATTAAGTTTTCATTTGCCGACAAAACTAAATGCTTATGGTTCATTGAGGCACAGAATATTTTGTGATCTGGGAACAGGCTCAAGGGTTGCTTTTACTTTTGGTTGTGCTGCTCTGTCACACGTCCAGGCCCTTAGCAAAATTCATTATATTTGGGGGAGAGACGCTCAAAGAGAAAGAGATGAAAACACTTTAAAATTTTGTTTGTGGTTGTCCTTCAACAATTTTGCAGCAGTATGTGTGGACTGCTTCTCCAGTCCCGAGTTCTGTCGTGCGTTCTGCTTTCTGTTTCTCTGTGGAATTATGTTTCCATTCATCTGCAAAGCAAGCATTCGTAAAAATCATTTTCTACCTCTGTAGAACTTGTTCTTTTGTTCCTAATTTACTTTCCTATGAGAAGAAGAGAATGATCCTGTAGTTGTTTTTGTCAAACGGTTTGGTATGTGTTTCTTGCAGATTCTATTTTCTATCTTGGAATACTCTGAAACTCCATTTCACCTACGGTTTTGCCAAAGACAAAATTTCTCATTTTCTGCTTTAACAGCTGGGAAAAACCAGCACGCTTCTGTAAGATGATAAGCAGTGCAGGACTGAAGTGTTTCACAAACAAGAGAAAACAGATATTCTGTCAGTGCATCCTGTCTTCATACTTAACTGTATGTTAGTGAAGACTTTCCAACTATCAATACCGTTAAACTGAGAGGCCAAAAAGGAAATGTTAGCTGAGCAAAGACAAATGCTGGCCAGCATTGTCTTTACTTGCTCAAATCCAGAGTTTTAAAAACCCTTGTCTTGAAGGTGAGGACACTCTACAGATAAAATGTCTCCAAATAATTCTAACTTTCATGTACAAAAACATACATGCAATCTTTATTTTTAGCTTCCGCTTGATTTCTGTCTTTCTTTGTTGCTATTATGCTAAAGAAACCTGCTAAAAACCAGGTACACAATACTGGGTTTCAAGTGAATATATTTTGGTATTGAAGTCTTTTATTGTTCACTTCTAGCCTCTGGCAGTGCCTCATAGGATTCACTCGAGAAGAAGAAATGGGAGAGAAGACACGCTCTGAAATAAACTGTAAGCATGTGTAATATGACAACATCAAATATTCTTAAAATAATCATTGATATTCACATATTTCAACTAGTATTCTGCCTAGCTGACGTATATAGAAACATTTTTAGTGATACAGAGGAAAAGAAAAACTTATGCTGTTTCACTTACGGATATAGGTTCTAGATGACTATGCCAAAGAAACATTAGTGTAAAACATTTGAATACACCTTTTGTCAGCACTTCAGCAAATCTCACTATTGCTTCATCTTAACTGAACAGGACGCAACCTGAGCTCTTCTGAGAGCTGGTTGGTATCGCTTCATATGCCACTGCAGCAGGGATATTCAGAGTGATGCCAGATTGTGCTAGGTAGCAGAATGGCAGAGGAAGATTTTTCTGCCTTAATTTAGTCTCTTGTTGTAGTTTGAACTGAAACAGTCCTGTAGAAATCAGGAAAGGAGGTGGTTGATCGCTGGCCATTACAAGCAGACTCCATCCCCCAAGCTGTAGTCATTCTTTTGTTTGAATTAAATCAGAGCAATCCTTGGCGCTTTAGTTGTCTTTCCTGAAGCTAAAATTGAGGGGAGGAGTGTTAATGAGCGTCTGCCAAAGAGCTTTCCTGGAAGATGCGATAAGCTCTCTCCAAACTTCATTCACGGCTCTTTAGTGCTCGTGAATCCCCCCAGAGAACAGACCCAAGAGCGAATTCCCACAATGGCTGTGTGTTTTCTCTAAATTACATCTGTATTGCTGCTCTAAAGAGGGCACTTGACGGCTTGTTTGCTGAATGGTTTTCCTTATCTAGGTGTAGGTGGGGCAAGTGGCGATGGTGGTGCCTTTGTGACAGAAGAGTACTTTCTGTGCCCCTTAGCTTCCAGCAGGCACAAGTTGGGGGTGTGCCTGTGCCAGAAGTTTGCATCAGTGGGGCTGTGATGCACTCATTAAACGGGATTTGTCTTTTTTTGTTAGCCTTTGGAGCTGAATTGGGTCTAATTGCAGTCCAGCTTAGATTCTTGTTTTCCTTTTCTCCTCTTTAGTTGGTCAAGTAAAATTTGGTCCACCCTTGAGGAAAGAGACGGAGCCACATGGTGAGTTTGTGAGTTACAAGCAGCATGGGCTATGCTCTGCACATTATTCCCTGCAAATGTCTGTGGAGGAGGAGAAGTCCAAGGTGTGTAGCAGACCTCCTTAGCGCTACTGAAGTTGGTAGTGATTTTTCTGACAAGTGACATATTGGTCCTGGATCTTTTGGTGCCATTGCAGTATATGCAGCAAGACCCCTTATTTGTGGGCTCTGCCAGGTGTGATGTATGTGCTAAGCAACAGCCCTTGGTCCTGTGGGTTTCCTCTATCCTTTATACCTCATAGCCAAGTATATAATTCCCTTTATTTATAGAGTTGGTTTTTTTAATTGTAGAATGCCTGTGCATATTCAAACGTTCCTCTCCCTTGTGCTTGTATTGACAATGATTGAGAATGGAAATAATAAAACTGAGAGCCTGGGAAAGAGGTATTGACACGCGGAAACAAACTTCACAACTCGCACAGAGTTATAAAGCAGGCATGTCTATTGCGGCGCCGGGTGCAAGGGGATTTCTCCTCCTGACGTGCACACCGGGTTAAAATCATGACAGGTATTTAAAACAGTTAACAACGTTAGTTATTCCTACTGGTTCTACCCCTTAATTAACTCTTGGTTAATACTTTTCTTACTTCATCTTAAAGTTACAGTTCTCTTTTAATTCACCACGCATGCTCAGAGAGTAGGGGGCTTAATTGGGTTGGGGCTTTTCTAGCTAGGAGGTGTGTTCCTTAGTATTATAATGAGATTATAATGAGACAAGTTAACTCTAGGGCACTATTTTGGCAGTCCATTCTATTTTTCTACAGTTCGTCCTTGTGCTAATCATTATTGCTAGTTAGCAGAGAGCTGGTGAAGACAGTCTTTATCTGTAATATGTCTAAGTGCCAGGTGCAGTTGTTATGAACTATCTTCTTTACATTCTTCTAATTCTTCTTACTTGTTTTTAACACTTGTTTTTGACCTTGTTTTTCAAGATATTCTGTAACATTTCCCCCCTTTGAAACTTATGGATATATTTTAGAATTTCCGTAAGTCTCAATCCTTCTCACGTGGATTTCACCAACTAAACAGAAGGTGATTAACCTTGTCACACATTCTGAAATCTACCTGTCCTCTTACAACCTGGAAAAAGAAATAGAATAGAAAATATTTCAATTCTAACCTGATTATGCACGCAATAATACTATTAATACTATAATACTATCAATATTATTAATAATAATTTCTAAGAGCCTTATTGAAGCAGTTCTGTGGAAAAATCAGTTATCTTATGCATAGTCGATACCAAGTCTTCTCAGTGGTTTGGATATTAGTTCAGTCTGAAGTTCTGGGATTATCATTATATGCGTTCAGCGATGCAGTTAGGGTCATTAATTGCTTGTATATGATCACGGTTTAGGTTTGGCAACTTTGTTTTTTTCCTTAATTCTTTGGTATCAATCCCCCCTTTTGAAGTAGTTCGATTTTTATTACTTCCATATGTTTCTTTCAATGGTTCTTTTAGTACAGCCTATGCAGATTCCTATAATAATCACAATCACGATCACATGAATCACTCCCTCCAACAATGCAGCTAACCATCCTTTTAGAGACCGCCCACCTAATTCTTGGAGATTTTTGTTGAACCGATTATTTTCCGCTGCCTCTTTTATCGCTCTGTTGTCTTTTGCTACTTTTCTCATTTTGTCTAATTGTTCTTGCAGGTGATCAGTGATATTTGGGATGCGGATACAGCAGTGCTCTTTGTCTAACTTAAGATAGCCACACACTCCTTGGTCTTTGACTAATAGCAAGTCTAAGGCCAGCCTATTTTGTAACGTCATTTTAGTGTTAGCTTGGATTTGTTTGTTGATAATTTGGAATCCTTTCTGAGTGGCTCTCGATAAGGCTTCCACCTGCCAAGTCAGATTTTCTATTAACATTCGATTTTCTAAAGGCATCAGCCCTGGTAATGGGAAACTTTGGAGTCCCCACTCAAATTGTACTGCTGCGGAAGGCTCCGTCCAAATATCGGGGTCTTTTTCTGTCTCGGTATCTCTTTTAATTCATCCCCAATATTGAGCTTTGATTGGACTCTTTTTCCATATAGGACATAAGGTCAGTAATCCTGAAGTTGCTTGTCTAGTTATTGTACTAAGTCGTAGTCGGGTAGTCCAATACCCATCTGATGTAACCCAGGTCATGTAGCCTGGGGATGGAACGTCTTGTTTACAATCATTAGTTGAAAAATTTTGGGTTTTACAACATTCTATCATTGTCAAGGTAGAATTTAGGATTGATATTTCACTATAATTTAGAACATCGGGGCACATCCAATTGGTTCGGCTAACATAAGTAGCCTTCGTTCCCCGATTAAAGCCCCAGTCCACATTCCCTATATATTTCCAATGTCCTTCCAAAGGTCTGGTCCAAATTCTGAGTTTTGTTCTAAGGTTAGTACATTCTGGAGTGGTGGTTACGTTAGGTACTGTATTATTAGTGACGCAGCGTTTCAGTAATCCTGCGGCCTGTCCGCCGGAGGCTGCCAATGCTATTTGCAGAAACTGGGCATGTAAGGGATGTGATCCCTTGGGACACTGTTTTTCCGAGCCTCTCCCAAATACTGTTCTGTTGTCCCCTGATCTCCAAAAAGTAGCATCTTGTAAAACATCGCTTCCTCTCTGTCTACGTTTATTGTCTTTGTCTAAATAGTAAGAGACATTGGCCTGCTTAAAGGCTCCTGTGATGTTGTCGTGTTCCTCTAGTAAAGATAAATTTACCTGTATAGTGCCCCATGGGATGGGCTGACTGGCCGAGTGAGGGACTGGGACGCATGCTGTAACACTGGTAAGATGATGCATTTTGCCAAACCCTTGTATCAAAGTTAGAATTAGGTTTTCATCCAAATCTGTATTGACCTCTCCATCTGTATCAACTTCCGCACTTCCTGACATCGCTGCAAGAGATACAACCCAGAACTTCATGATTCCCATGTTAATTTTAAACGTAAAGGTCCCTCTTGTTTGACAGTCCATTGTGGTGACGCGGCTGGCTTGATGCTGCTGCGATGTATCCACGGACCGACTCCCTCCAGCTTGAAAGCAGTATGGGTGGTGAGTAAAACTTGAAGAGGTCCTTTCCACTTCTCTTTCAACAGCTCGTCTGACCATGTCTTCAGATACGCCCAGTCCCCTGGTTGGTAGTGATGCACAGGCACGTCCAAAGATAGTGGCGTGCTCACAGTGATGTATCTGTGGAGAGAGGACAAAACTTTCCCAGAGAGATAACATATTCTTTTAGGTAATGTCTTCCTGCAATTTCAGGATTAACTCCTGTTTCAGTCATCTGATAAGGTTTAACATATATGATCTCAAAAGGACTAACCTTTTCTTTGGTTCTAGGCTGGGTGCGTATCTGTAGCAAAGCTAAGGGTAAAGCATCCAGCCACTTTATCTGAGCCTCCTGGCAAATTTTACTTCTCTGTCTTTTTAGGCTTTGGTTCATTCTTTCTACTTTTCCACTTGATTGACGTCTCTGTGGGGTATGGAGATCCCATTTTATCCCTAATGCTTTAGTCAAACTTTGAACAGCTTCTGCTATGAAGTGTGGGCCCCTATCTGAAGATAGTCCAATGGGTACCCCAAATCTCGGTATTATTTCTTTAAGTACCACTTTTGCTACTTCTTTTGCCTTGTTGGTGCGACAAGGGAAAGCTTCTGGCCAACCTGAGGAAGTATCTAACGTTACTAAAAGATCTCGGTATCCATTTTGCCGTGGTAATTCGGAAAAGTCTATTTGCCAATAGTCTCCTGTTTCCTCTCTTTGTCACCCCTGGTAAAGGTCTCAGGGTAGGCGAGGATTATTCTTCAGGCATAACTCACATTTCTTCACTATGCTCTTAATTATTCCAGTCATTTGTACACTTAGCACTTGTGTTTTTAATGCTTCAACCATTGTTTGAATTCCCCAGTGAGTTTCTTGGTGTTGCCTATTGGCTATTTCACGCATGATTTCTTGTGTAACTATTACTTGGTGTGAAGGAGTTACCCACCATCCTTCTTGATTTTTGTTTGCTTTCAGTAGGTTAGCCAACGGATTGTCTTCTGGTGTATACTGCGGATTCTCAGGTCCCAAGCTCTGAACCCTTTCTGGCAAAACTAGCAATATTTGACCTTCAGCTGCTTCTCTCGCAGCTCTATCTGCCATGCGGTTCCCTATATGCATTGGGCTATTTCCAGTTTGATGTACCTTGCAATGCATAATTGCCACTAATCGGGGTAGATTAATTGCCGGTAGTAATTGTTGGATCATTGGCCCGTATTTGATTGGGGATCCCTGAGGTGTGAGGAGTCCCCTTTCTTTTCAAGTGGCTGCATGAGCGTGCACCACTCCAAAGGCAAATTTTGGATCTGTCCACATATTAACAATTTCACCTTTTGACAGTTCTAATGCTCTCAGTAAGGCTATGAGTTCTGCTTTCTGGGCTGAAGTGTTGGATGGCAGAGCTTTGGCCTCAATCACTTCCTTACCAGTTACTACTGCATAACCTGATTTTCGTGTTCCGTTCCGCATAAAGCTGCTACCATCTATGAACAGGTCCCAGCCTGCATTTTCTATCAGTAGGTCTTTCAGGTCTGGTCTGCTGGAGCGCATCTGTTCTACAGTTTGCAAACAGTCGTGTGCTAATTCTTCTCCAGCAGGATCAGTAGTTAGGAAGGTCGCTGGATTCAGGATCGTGGTTACTTTCAGCTCCACATTGTCTTGTTCCAGAAGAATGGCTTGATATTTCAGCATCCAGCTTGGTGACAACCAGTGTCCTCCTTTTAGTTCCAGCACTGCTGTAACTGCGTGGGGTACAAATACAGTTAATTTTTGCCCAAGCGTCAATTCTCAGGCCTCTTGGATCAGTAATACTGTAGCCGCCACTGCTCGGAGACATGCTGGCCATCCTTTGCTAACATTGTCTAGTTGTTTTGAAGAATACCCCCGGGGTCTTTTCCAGGATCCCAGCTTCTGGGCCAGTATCCCTGAGACAATATGCAGTCTTTCATGCACAAATAATTCAAATGTTTTTTCCAAATGCGGAAGGCCTAGAGCTGGAGCATTCATTAAAGCTTGTTTCAATTTCATAAATGCATCTCTGCACTCCTGAGTCCAGAAAAGGAGATTTCCTTCCCCTTGTACAGCTTCATATAGGGGTTTGGGAGCGAGTCCAAAATTTATTATCCACAGGCGACACCATCCAGCCATTCCGGGAAATGCTCTGAGCTCTTGTTTCGATTTAGGTTCGGGGATCTGGCCAATGGCCTCTTTTCTTTCAGTTCCAAGACTACACTGGGCCTGGGAAATTGTGTACCCCAAATATATTACCTCCTGCTGAGCGATCTGTGCCTTTTCCCGAGATACTTTGTACCCTGCTGTCCCCAAAAAGTTGAGGAGTTCTATTGTCATTTGTATGGAATCCTTCTTGTCATTTGTTGCTAGCAGTGTGTCATCTACATATTGCAGTAAGGTGGTATTTTTATGCATCTTTTGCCAGTCTTCTAATTCTTTGGCTAATTGATTTCCAAAGATCGTAGGACTATTTTTAAATCCTCGTGGTAATACTGTCCAACACAATTGAGTTTTTCTTCCGGTCTTAGGGCTTTCCCACTCAAAAGCAAACAGTTCTTGACTTTCGGCTGCTAGCGGAAGGCAAAAGAAAGCATCTTTCAAGTCCAGTACAGTAAACCATTGGTCTGTTTCCTTCAGGATGATCAAGAGAGTATACGGGTTTGCCACTACTGGGTGAACATCCTGTACAATTTCATTTCTAGCCCTTAAGTCCTGGACCAATCTATACTCTTCTGAATGCGATTTTTTAATTGGCAAGATCAGGGTGTTGTATTCTGATTGACATTCTTTTAGTAATCCAAAATTTATGAATCGTTCTATTAATGGTTCTAATCCTTTTCTTGCCTCTAATTTAATTGGATACTCTTTTTGTCTTACCGGTCTGGTGTCTGGTTTCAACTGAATGATTACCGGTTCTGCCGCTCGGGATCGTCCTGGTGCTCCTGAAGCCCACACTAGAGGAGTTACAGGATTTTCAGCTGCTTCTGGTATTTCCTGTAACTCGGCTTTCTTCTGTAACATAAAAACTTGAGCATCCAAAGCTTTATTGTCAGGAATATGGATTTGGATTTTTCCTTTTTCAAAAGTAATTTGTGCATTCAATTTAATTCATATGTCTCGTCCTAATTAGCGGCACGGGGCAATCAGAGAAATCGATGGGTTAACACCCTTTTCCCAATTGTAAACTTGAAAGGCTGGAAAAATGGCCGATTTTCTTTCTGCCCCATGGCACCAATAACTGATGTACTCTGATTACTCAAATTAGCCTTGCATGTATTCAATACCAAATAAGTGGCCCCCGTATCTACTAAAAATTGTACTTTTTCATCCCCCAACTTTACTCTAACCAGGGGTTCTGTTGGGGAGGGTTCCGATTCTTCCCCCGGTCTCCCTCAGTCTGAATCTATTGTCATCATGTTAGCAGCCTGATTTGGCATCTCCTCACGACCTTGTCTTCTTAACTGCGGGCACTCCCTTTTCCAGTGTCCTTTCTGTTTGCAGTAAGCACACTGATTTATCTCCAGCAGCATTCCGACCCTCCGTACTCCACCAGGAAATCCTTTTCGCTTTATGGGAACTCTGAACTTGCTAGTTTCTTGGGCTATGGCTACTGCCAGCATCTTACTATCTTTAAGCCTCTCCTTTCTCTGCTTTACTTCCTCCACCTTTTCCCTGTTGTTGTACACTTTCCAGGCATGCTCTAACACTTTGTCCAATGAGCGGGCATCTGCCCCCTCTAGTTTCTGTAATTTCTGTTTTATGTAGACTGTCCCGTAAAGATGTGGCCCAACGAGACAGCGTCTGCTTCATTGTCTGGATTCAAATCAGTGTATTTTCTTGCAGCCTCCATTAGTCTTTCAAAGAAAGAAGAGGGGTCCTCATTCTTTCCCTGAATGACCTGATACAATTTAGACCAATTCTTTGATTTTGGAATTGCATTCCAGACACCATACAGAATCGCTCGTTGGTACTTGGATAATAATAACCTTTGAGCCTGGATGTTAGGATTCCAATTGGGATTATTGGAAGGGAAATGATCCTATATCCATCCTGCTATTGCAGCTTGAACATGCACGCACTCTGCCTCCTCCTTAGCTTTAGCCAAAAATCAATCTTTTCTCATCATAAGAAACTAAATTATTCAAGACAACTTGCAGATCTTTCCAGTCCGGATCCTGATTTTTGATTATAGTCTCCATAACCTTTGCCACCCGCTCGGGGTCCTCCCTATATACACCTGCCATCTCCTTCCATGCCTTTAAATCCGATACCGAAAATGGCACTTTTACCCAAACCGGTGCTCCATCTGGTCCTACGGCTTGTCTGAGGGGGGCTTGTACGTTGGCCTGTACATTCCGAGCATTTCCCCTCCTAGTTCTCCCCGCCACCAGACTAAAATCCTCTTCGCTGGAACTGTCAGAATCATTGTCTCACTCTTCTCTCCTTCTGTTCCTACCCCTCCTTGGTACAACCAACATCTCTACCTCCTCCTGTTGCTCTTCTTCACCACTTTCTTTATATTTATTGCATCGCTTGCTGATGCTGCACGCTGAACACCACCACTTAGGCGCTTTCTTTTTCTCTGCCTCTAGGGCTAATACACCACTTTCACTTGCAATCAAGCCACACTCCTTACGTATGTTATAATGATCCCGCAAAGCAAAGAACAAATTCACGTATGGTACGTCATCCCATTTTCCTTCACGCCTACAGAACAGCACTAACTGTAACACAATGTTGTAATTTATACTTCTGTTCTTAGGCAATTTCTCCTGATCATCCAGAGTATACAGAGGCCACCAATGATTGCAATATTCTATCCGTTTTTTCCGAGTAAGGGGATCACCCCCAAACTTGCTCCAGTGGTTTAGTATACACCCCAAAGGGGAACACTTAAGAATCCCCCCTTCAGTAGATTGTCCAGCACCCATGATGTAAAATAACCACGTAGATGTGTCCAAATCAAAATCCAGATTCCGGGCGTCCCTGTAGTAGCATACAGATTACACAAGATTATACAGTAGTGTACTCCCGATATCAATACCAGCAACTTAAACAACACATACTGAATTCAGATACGACTGATTTGCAAGCAACCAATACCAATATCAATATTAATATTAATATCAAATACCAGTGTCGTTAGTCTCCCAGAGAGCTGTCACAGAAACTCACCCAACCAGGGAATCGGAGGGCCTCCGCGAAAATGCTCCAGTGCGCTCAGGAGTCCTCACAGTTCGTCTGATCCATCAAGATTCCGGAGAGCAGGTCCCATCTGGGTCGCCAAATTCTGTTACCGAAAATTGTAACGAAGAAAACTCTCCAAACCAAATGATAGTTTAGAAAGCCGACATTGGTTTATTGCAGTGCCGGGTGCATGGGGGATTTCTCCTCCTAACATGCATACCAGGTTAAAATCATGACAGGTATTTAAAACAATTACCAAAGTTAGTTAGGCCTACTGGTTCTACCCCTTAATTAACTCTTGGTTAATGCTTTTCTTACTTCATCTTAAAGTTACAGTTCTCTTTTAGTTCACCACACCTGCTGAGAGAGTAGGGGGCTTAATTGGGTTGGGGGCTTTTCTAGCTAGGAGGTGTGTTCTTTAGCGTTAGAAGGAGATGATAATGAGACAGGTTAACTCTAGGGCACTGTTTTGGCAGTCCATTCTATTTTTCTAAGATTCGTCCTTGTGTTAATCGTTATTGCTAGTTAGTAGAGAGTTAGTGAAGACAGTCGTTATCTTTAGTATGACTAAGTGCCAGGTGCATTTGTTATGAAGTATCTTCTTTACATTCTTCTGATTCTTCTTGCTTGTTTTTAACACTTGTTTTTGACCTTGTTTTTCAAGATGTTCTGTAACATCAAGACCTGATCCAGACCACCCAATTCTGATTGAAATTGCGTCAGTTGCTCCTGCTTGTGTCTGAAGTAAATAGGAGTTAGGTCAGATTTGCAACTAATACAGATGTGTACTCAAAACCTCCCCTGAGATCCTAAATTGGTGACTGCTGCTTTCAGGGCCATTAGTTAATGAAAATGCCCTGAAGGCTGTAGTCAGTAAGAATAAGGCAATGTTGAGTCATGCAAATTGCATTCTAATGGTGAGCAAATGGACCCCCTTTTTCTCCTGAAATGGCTGAAGAAGGGCAGTTTTCACTTGGGGCTGCTCTGCTCAGAGAAGAACTGGATGGGAAGAGCTGCCCAAGTGCAGCAGCCCTCCTGCCTCTGTGTCTGTGTGTCTCTGTGTCTCTGTGTCTGTGTGTGTGTCTGTGTGTCTGTGTGTGTCTGTGTGTCTCTGTGTCTGTGTGTCTCTGTGTGTGTGTGTCTGTGTGTGTCTGTGTGTGTCTGTGTCTGTGTGTGTGTGTGTCTGTGTGTGTGTCTCTGTGTGTGTGTGTGTGTGTGTGTGTGTGTGTGTGTTCAGAACTGCCTTTCTCCACCTTGCTGCTTCTCGGTCTGTTAGTAATTGAGCTGCAAGTCATCTGTGAATGAATGGGTGCTATTTCATTCTAGCCCATGTTGCCATGTGGCTGAATGGGGCTTCATCTTCTGTCTCTGAGCACAGTAAAGCTAGGCAAGCATTAAAAAAGAGAGACATGGAAGGACTTTTCACACTGGAGAGTTCGTGAAACTCTCCAGGCAGGCGGCTGTACCTGACTGCAGATATGCCGGACATCTAACCCCACAGCAAATGTGGAGTATGAGACCTTTTGTCTGCTATGGGACAAGACCCTGCTTGTAGGCAGTTGCTGGAGAACAGCTGATGCGTGATAAACTTATACCTTAATTTTCCTGTGCAGCATCATCTGCATTGCAGTTCTATCCACAAAGCCGAGATGCTTTTTCCCCTGCCTTTCAGGATTGCTGCAGGCATGTGTTTTAAAGATATGTTGATCTAGCCAGCATGCTGTAAGGGTATGGATAAGATCAGGTTTCTCAGTGATACTTTTTCTTCCCACCAAGTTAGACTGGTAAAAGATACCATTTTCTACTAGGAAAGCTGATTGTATATGTTGCTAAAAACACTGGGCTGCTCAGACATTAGAGAAAGGGGCTAATTACAGAGAGAGAGGCTAGACAAGTCTCTCCATAGTAGTAACAGCACTGTGTTGAATGTGAGTTGTTTGCTAGCTCTTGTGACTGTCCTTTTCCCAAATAAGTATTGCTGGACTTGCCTCGCAGGTAGGAAAGCTGAGTCCCTGTGAGATCAAACACCTTGCCTGGTCCCTGGCAGAGCTGTCATTAGATGAGTGCGAATCTGCGACCGTCAGTGTCATCCTTGGTGCATCTTCTGTGCTGCCTGTGGCACGGGAGGGATTTTTTTCTATCTGTAGGCAAGAGAAAAGGTTTTGGGTTGGTTAAGAAAATGGGGAAGGTTTCTTCTCTGTGGCCCGGTTGTCCTGGGAGTCCCCGTGCTGCTTTATAAGGGAGAGTTGCAAGGCTGTCTCTGTGGTGGAGCCCAAGGGGGATGCTCTGGGGACAGCAATGGAGCAGACCCCTCCATTGCAAGTTGAGCCTCAAGGAGGAGAAGGTTTCAGCCCAGGTCACGTCGCCAGCTTTTGGCAGCAGTCCTCCACCTTTCACAAACTGGAGAGTTCATGAAACTCTGAGAGGCGTCCCACTGCGAGGAGGATGCTGGTGGCAGCCCGCTGCGGTCCAGGAGAGCTCACTTGGGACGGCTGTTTGTAGGTTTGTAAGATGATTGGCTTTAGTCATCAGCAAATTACTGGAAAGTTACTGGAATTCCAGCAACACTGGTACTGTTTTACTCGGGCTATGGCCCAGGTAAGGGATGTTCCCAGGCTGTCAGGGGGTGACTGGTTATTCCCGCTCTCGTTACCCACCTTGAGTTGGGTAACAGGAGTGCTTGGTACAGTCAGTGCTGCTCCCCACCTTAGCCATGCAAGAGTTCCTGGTACAGTCAAGGGACGCTTAACCGCCCAACTCGTTGCGCAAAGGCCGAGGCCCAGCTGGAATTCCTGAGATCATAGAGCAGCCCAGGAAAAAAGTGGGGGGGAAGGAATGCACCACCAGAGCCCGGTACTCCCCAGCCTGTGGTGCCCGGTGGCACTGGGTGGGATGGAGAATGCCCTGGCGGGACCCTGCCAGCTGAGGAGAAGGGCTGGGTGTGCGGGAGGGGAGACTGACCCCTGCTCTGCCTCTGTGACCATGAAGGACCACTGAGCCCTGGTCCTACAGCGTGGTGGTACCGCAGCATGTTTCTGTCCTCAATATCACGGGGACTTAGGTGGCTTTTAGCTTCCAGAGGAAACATGAGGCCAAGACTAAGGATTAAGGTAGTGTCAGTCCCAGGAACAGCTGTCGAACCGTCCTGTAACTGCGTGGGTGATCAGTGCCCTTGACATCTTTGCGTTTCCTTGTTCAGGCTGAGATGCTGTGGCAGTACCTTGCTGAGTCAGGCCTGAACCTCCATCCAGAGCCTCCCCATCTTCTTGTGCATTGTCTCCGGGCAATCACAGCCCTGTTACTGCCTTGCTAACCTCTATGTCAGACATTCCCCTTGAAATGGGATTAACTTCTTGAGGCTTATAAATGTTCTTCTGCATTTGCGCAAAGGCAGCTGGCTGGATTAAATGGTTTCGTAGTATTAAGGAAAAAGAAAACCTAGGAGGCATTACACTTGTTGGGGCCAAGGACTTTGTTTTAAAAAGCAGTGGGGAAAAAACAATTTATTTTGGGGGGGGTTTCATGGCTGTACGGCAAATGGCAGGGTCTCCAAAATGTAGGCGTTTGAAATCTTGTCTTGATTCAGAACAGGAGTAGAGAAGCAGTTCAGGGTTTGGAAGTGAGATGTAAACTAAGTAAAAAGTGAGGAAACAAAATGGATTCCCAGCATGGGAATAAAAAGGGAGAAAGCAAATCCAGGGCTGTGCCTTGAGGTCTGTGCTACCAAAAAACCCGATGTTCTCCCCTGCAATGTGGGATTGCATTGCTCAGAGGAAGGCAGGGGGGAAAATGGCTGAAAGGGGCCAACTCTATTGTCCTTCTTTTTTCGGAAGAAAACAAGTATGAACCCTGCCTGGAGAAAGAGGTTTATGGGCTGCCTGTTTGGGACTTCATGATTGGCACTTCACGAGGTTGCAGTTAGGTAAGTGATGTCACTGCAGTTATTCGGGAGGAAAAGTTTTGATAGCATCTAAAATGACTGAGTGTTGCAGTCGTATTCCTTTCTTTAACCAAGTGCTGGAGTTTTACCTTTATGGGTTGAAGTGGGGGTAGTGGATGCTCCCATCTGCATCCCTGTGATGGTGTAAGCTGTCTGCGCCAGCACTTCCCTGCTCTCCCTGGATCCTCATTGCAGCTCTTGTCTTTGCCTTTGCTGTGGCTCTGTCCTCTGCAAGACACCAGACGTGTCCAGTTATTCTGTGGGTTTGATCTGGTGAGTGCAGCACTGGTGACAGGAAAGCTATGTTTCTGATGTGCCTGTTTCAACCCCCGCCAGGGGCTCTGGTGTTGGTGTTCAGAAGCTAGACAGTGCCTGTGCTGTCAGGTCTCATCTCAGAGCCTGCAGCAGGGCTTTTGGGGATGCCGGCTGATAGTGCTCTGTGTCCCTCTAGCACTGCAGCAAAGGAGAGGTTACTAATGCAACATGGCTGCCTGTTGCCCTTGGCTGTATGCTCTTTTGTTTCTGCAGGAGGGTAAGAGCTATATAAACAACGCTTCTCAGGGGATGGGGGGAAGGATTTGGAGCCCTGTAGAGCAGCTCCCGGCACGGACTGTTAGCTGTGCCTCTAAGGAGACCAGGGCCAAGAGCCTGGTTTGGTCAGACCCTGCTAGGGTGGAGAAGGGTGGCTTGTCTGAAGTGCTGAGGTGGGTGGCTTGCTTCTGTGCTGGGCTGTGTGCAAGTGTGATCCCCCCCTCTCTGCTTGCTTGGGACTAGCTGCAGTCTGTGCTGCTTGAAATGTGTCCTTTGAGGCAGAAACGCAGGCAGCCAACTGAGAGCCAAGTGTGAATTGGGAATGGTGGCTCCAAGGTGAACCCGATGGTGAGAGTTGGATATTGTGAAGGAAAACAGAGGTGAGCTCATGGGGCAGAGAGGGTGTTGGCAAGGGAAGAGGGGCTTGTTGGTCCCTGTGGGGTTGTATGTACAGCCCCAGGAGTGGAGAAGGAGCAGTGATGTAAACCCTGTACCTCCTCTGAGTTGGTGGTCCTGAGCATCCGTGGTGTGAATTTCAGCTTCTGGGCTCTCCTTTTGAAAGTGTGGGTCTCCCCTGGGGAAGATGGCTGATGCTTCGCTTTGTGGCTAGCTTGCAAGTGTTCTTGGAACTGATAAGCCCTGTCCTGAGGAAGAAGCCTGGAAGAGACTTGGTCTTCCCTGTCTCAGCTACACCTGTGTCTCTGGCAGCAAGCTCTGTGAGAGGGATGGTCTGTCTTATGACTTTTCCACCTCCGAGCATGGTGAAGCCCAGGACTGGGTCAGAAAGCAGTGGCTGCAGTCTTCTACATCCCGCAGGACGTCCGGCAGACGCAGGGGGACCGCAGGCGGCCGCGGCTCCTCAGCGGGGCCGTCCGGGCGCTGAGCGCCGCGGGCCCCTCCGCCTCCGTGTCCGTGTGCGCCCTCCTGTCCCGAAGGCGGCGCCTCCCTCCCCTGCCGGCGCCCGGCCCTTGGCCGTGGCCATGGCGGTGTGGGGCCCGCCCGGAGTCCCGGTTGCCTTCGGCAGGAGGGCAACAGCCCGTCTGGCAGCGGGGACCGGGGTGTGAGTGTGCCCCGTGTCCCCCGCGGGGGGGAGAGGTGGGGGGACGCTGGTGACCCCCCGTGCTGGGGTGGTGGTGGCTGTGTCCCCTCCCCGGAGGAAAGCGGGAGGCGGTGCCGGCGCGCCCAGGGTGCTTTTTTGGGGAGGCTTTAGGGGTGAGGTTGCGGGTGGAGCAGAGTGGGGCTGTGGTGCGGGGTGAGGTGCCCCCGGAGGCTGCAGCCCTTTCTCTGTGTGGGGAGGGGGAGTTGGGGCCCCTTCTTCCCCCCAGGGCTGGACGGGGAGCGAGCTTTGCTCCCTGAAGGAGAGCCTTCCCAAACTTCTCCCTTTTTTCCCCATGGGATGCCGATGTGACTGCACGCGGGCTGTGGATTAAATGTGGAGGGGGATGGAGGCTGCCTGCCTCGCCGCTGCTGGTCTTCCCCCCTCGTCTCATCTCGCACGTGGGCTTTCGGATGTTTTGGCCTTAAATCTTTGTGTGGCCCCGTCTGTAAATGAGGGACGAGACGATTTATTCTCGCTCTGTCTATAAAATGCCGTGAAGGCTTGTGATGCAAAATGCAACAAATGGCCTAGCTCAGAGCGACTGCGCAGCCAACTCCCCCTGACTGTCCTTTCCTTGCCTTCTAAATCCATAGGTGATTTCCTGAGAAGCAATTCCTGTCTACGTCGAGGGAAAAGCCAAAGGCTGGACTACTCCAGGAGGGTGCAGCTTGCTCCTAACAGGTTGTCCAGCCTTGCCCCTTGGCTGAAGGGTGGGAAATAACTCGGTGAAGCCAAAGCCTGCTCTGTAGCACCTCGGGGTTACAGCCAGTGCTGTAGTGTTACAGTAATAATCCACTCAATAGGGAATATTTGCTGTTCTGGCAGCCAGATCGTGTGTGTGCTGGATAATTGGGTATGAGGCTGGAGCCAGCCAAGGTGAGGTTGCCGAGTGGTACTCCTGCCTCCGCTTACCTGTCTGCAGTTTAGCATCTTTGAATTCAATTAATGTTGATGTTTTTCCAGAGCTTGAAACTCGTTTGAGAACTGGGCGTGAATACGCAGAAGTATTTCACTTGGAAGGTTTTGAAAATTGAGATTAAAACACTTGGCTTGGCTTGAGGTTCACAGGAGCTTGTCCGAGAACTCGGCTGATGCCTGACCTCTCGGGGTCCTGGTTGGGGAAGGCAGCTGGTCAGGATGTGAACATCGTGCCGCCTGTGCTGCACACTGCAAATTGATACTGCGGAAGCTGAGAGATGGCTCAGAAAGGGAGGGAGCTTGTTCCCCTTGTTCCAGCTTGTTCCAGCTTGGGTGTGCAGTGAAATGGTAGATTAACAAACGATTGCATGTCAGCAGAGCGGAGGTTCATATGCTTTAAGCCCCCAGGGAGTACAGAATTGTTCCTTTCATCTTAGCTCTCCTTAGCAGGCTAGTGGATGTGATGTGTCCAAGCATTTGCTGCAGAGTAAGGGATCACATGGGGAAACAATCTGATATCCATAGGAGTCTTCCTATGATTTCCATGAACTTTGGATGAGGTCTTGACAGTAGCTACTAAAGAGAGGTACTGCTTAGCGAACCTGCTGCTCTGAATTCACCATTGCAGAGTCAGCTCTGACCCCGCGTACGGCCGCTTGCTCCTGCCCTGGGGATCCATTAATAGTCCTTTGGTTTCTGCTTTTCCACTCCAAAGCCGCTAGCTGCGTGGAAGCTCCGATGTATTGCGAACCGGAATGAAATGTGGTCCAGATGCCAGAAAAAGAGGAAATAAGAAGGGAGAGTTGATGCAAGTTGCAAAGCCAGGAGAGCAGAGATCAGGTGCTGGGAGAGGCAGTTGGGAAAGGGACAATAGTACTGTTACTATTTCAGGCAGGAGCCACAGTTGTAAATTATAGCATGTGGAGCTGTGGAATCTCCAGCAGACCCTTGGTCCAGCTCGCTGTCAGCTGAGAGTTGAAGTTTATTAAAAGAAATAACAGGAAGGTGTAACACTAGGCTCCTATTAATTATCTTGGCTACGGTAGAGCTTTTGTAATAAATTGCAGGATGACAGTACCGAAGTGATAAAATACAGAGGCACTGGACTATAAAGGTGACGGATGAGGCTTCCTGGGTAGCAAGACTGGATTTAGAAAGCACTCAGCCACTTAGCAGTGGGCTGGAGGGACAAGAGATTAGTCCTGGAAATTGTGCTTCTCCTTTCCTGGCTTCCTTGAGATGCTGTTTCTATGGTAATGATAGCTAAGCAGGTGATTTCTAGTCACAAAATGTGATCTTGCTACTTAAGCCTGAAGAGGGCAAGAAGATGTAGCCGAACAAAATTGTTCAATAGCATCCTGATTCTCACTTTGAACAGATCTCCTGCCTCACTCTTCCAGCAAAGTGTAATAGAAAGGCAAATTAACCAATTAGTCCAGAGAGAGATGGTTTATCTTTGCAGAAGGAAGAAGAAAGAGGATTTATTGTGTATACTGAAACAAGATTGAGCCAGTAGTGCCTGCTCCTACAAGAAAAGCTGGGTGTAGTGTTTTGTAGTGCAGAGCGTGCCAATATATCCCCAGCCTTTAAGTTTGGAGGGCGATCGGTTGGTATCGGACCAGCTCAGAGGTTGGTGCTGCTGCTTCAGCACAAGTGACGTGGAGTCGCTTGAAATAAGAGCCCTGGCACGTGGCATAGTGACAGCCGCAGGATCTGTATAGACACGAAGCTGTGCTTTTACATGAAACTTCCCATTTTTTTTCTTAATGTCCATTAAGAAATTTGCTGTTTATTCTTAATTTCCTGTCTTTTTCAGCACAGCGTCATCAGAGAGCTGTTCAGTTTTATTTCACTGAGGGAAGCTGTTGGACATATGCACAAAGGGATTTGGATGCTTTAGGGCCATATCTAAGTGCTCTTAGTTTTTTTTCCCCTCTGGAGACTGCTCATGTGTTGCATGTTAAATAGTCGTTAGGTAAAAGACTTTGTGATGCAGGGGGCAGAGCCCCCCAGCCAAGGCTTTTCTTTAGCTCTCAAGCATCCTAGCTGCTAGCTTGGAGGTCAGGCTTTTTCTCACTTGATTTCTCCACGCAGCAGTGCTAGGAGATGTGGCAGGGACCTTGTCTGCGCTGACAAGCAGGACTAAGGAATGGCTTTGGCCCCCGCCGTCTATCTGGGAGGGCAGGAAGGTTTGGGCTGGAAAAAGAGACGGTGAGTTTGCTAGCGGGAGCACAGCCAAGCATGGGAGCAGGGTTGTTGAGGCTGATGGGAGCAGGTCGAGGTACCAGCGTTGGGTTTGGCATTGGGGTGCTGAGGTGCTTGCAAGCCTTGTATGGGTTCCGTGTCACTCCTACCATGCAGCTCCATGAAGGTGCTTTGTGGCCAGCAGTTTCCCTTGCTAAGCACCCAAGGCTTCTCTGGCAAGTCCTCTGAGCATGAAACCTGGCTCCAGGTGTGCTCTTTGCCTGCAGCAGGCAGGAGTTGCTTCTGTGCTGAGCAGGGGAGGCTCTAATGTTGCTTGCAAGGTGCTGGAGCTGTGGGAAGAAGCACGAGGTGGCAGCCCTATGAGTGCATCTCCGGCCAAGCACAAGGGACTTGGTGGGTCTCACCTTGACATCTGTCTCCAAGTTCTGCCTTCTGAGATTGGAAGCATGACCCAGCATGCAGGTTCCTTTCCTTACAGCACTTCTGTCTTGGTGCCTTGAGCGCACAAGGGTGTCACATCTGAGGTTTCTTTGCCTGAGCTCTCCAGTTTCCACTCAATCGGTGGCTGGACACCAAGTGGGAGATGTTTTGGAGCGAGTTTCCACAGGCTAGGTGGCTGGAGAGGCAGTTTGTTTTCAGGGCTAAGATCCTCCTTAACTGAATTGTAAACCCCCAAATAATGAATGGTGGTTTTCAGACCGAGGATTTCTTGTTCCCAGCCAAGCAGATGCGATGATTTGGTTTGCCTGTGGCCGAGAGTCTCATGAGAAGCTTTTGTTTCTAGCATCTGCTGTGCTGAAAATGCGTGAAGCTCCCTGGCAGCTGAGATGCTCTTGTAAGTTGGGTGTCCCTGGCTGGTGTGTGTGTATATGTGTGCACAGTGAATTGGAACGAGCTCATCAGATGGGTATTCACCAGGTGCAACAACAGAGGACACCCCCAAAGGCATTGTCGGAGCTGCGGCAACACTGATTTGCCTGCTGTCTTTTGTATTGATGTGGTTGGGGTCCTTCCTGGGCAAGCAAAATAGAAATTGTGTTCTTGTTTTGTAAGTCAGCGTGGAAACTTTTTCTTTACTCCTTAAAGAAATGATTAGCTAGTCTGCAGTGTCTAAATTAATTGATCTGAAGCTCGTGGAACATGAACAAATGCTACTCTAAGGCGTACTTTCGAATACTGCTGCAATCATTCACTGCGGAGTGAGATGTTTAGGAAATGGATGGGCTGCAGTGAGTTGCAGGGCTATAACTTTGTGAAGGCATTTCAGTGGCATTGTAAACCACCAGAGACGAGACCGAGTCGGCCAATTGTGATGCTGAGAAAGTTCAAGGCAGAAAGCATCGTTTCCACTCCAGCCTAGAGCTGAAGAAATCCCAAAGCCGCAAAAGCTTGAACAGGCATCTGTTCCCTTGGTGTGGAACTGGTTAAGGTGGTAAACCCCCAGTCTTTAGTGGGTTAGTGGCCCTTTCCTGTCGTGCTACTTGCAGGATGAGATGCTGCTGTTTTGAGAAGCTTCTCCGCACAGCACCTTGAGCACTGCCCAGTGCAGTAGCTCTCCACGTTAGAGCAGGGGGAGCTGAGCAGCAGAGAAACAAGCATACTTTTAGCTAATGTCAAGCTCTGAACCTTCTGCTTCCTTGAGGTCCTGGTAAAATCCTCCTGCTCTGCCTGGCAAGGCTGTAGCAGCTGAGGAGAGGGGACGCCGGGCAGCCCAATTCCCAAGTCTTGTCAGTTGCCTTGGGGGTTCCGCTGGGTTCTTGGAAGTTGCCGGCACTGTGTCGGTTATTGCTGCGCCGGTGGGAGCATGGTCACACCAATGGCTCCCTGGCCATCTCCTGTCTCTCCAGGCTGTCCACAGCCACCGAGTAGCCCATGGTGATTCAGGAAGCAAGAGTGGGCGCTACGCAAAGTGAATCCTCCAGGAGAAGTGTGAATTCCCTGTCCTAAGGGAGTGTCTGGCCAGCGGGCAGGAAGGAGGCAGTTTTGTTGGCAGGAGGGCCAACAGCAGGGATGCAGCAGCTACGTGATACTCAGTAGGATTGAATTATATACCTGGTCTAAGAGCAAGTCTGGGGAGGTAAAGGTTTTTTTAATGGGTTCTAAAATTGTTGTGCAACTTGCAGCGATGGTGGACACTTGTAGCTTAGCTGTAGATACCAGGGTAAAAGGGAGCCTTGGGGAGGAGACTGAAGCTTGGATGTCCTTGGGGATCTTCAGCTTGGTGCCCTGCTCCGATACATCTTGGTTTCCTGAGACACGTCAGGAATTTCTACCCCAGCCCTGGGCATATTTCTTCATTGCTTTTCTAGGTGGTCTTAGCTGTTGTGTCCTGATTCCTCTGCCCAGGCTGAGGGCATTTGTGCTCTGAACCTAAAGCTGAGGTGGCAGCGCTGTCTGTGCCCTGAGCCTGGAGCAGAGAGGGAATTGCAACCCTTCCTTATGTTTCTGGGATGGGTAGAGGGGTGTCTGAGGTGGGGAAGATGGAGATCTCCCCCCACCAGCCAGGGGTGGTGGGCTGGAGGCGTGCTGTGGCGTGGTTGCTGTTTTGTCTTGCCTCTACAGGGAGATGTGGCTGATTCCTTAGTTCTGCTCTTTTCCTCTGAATCTGGGAGGCTGATCCCCGCGGGCTCTTGGGAAGTGGAGCCGCAGGGCTGTCCTAGTGCCTCAGTGGAGAGCAGGGGAAGCTGTAAGATGGGGCCAGGGCTGTGGAGGTTGGAAGCCCTCTGGAAATAAGCCTTGTGGGCATGATGAACGGGATTAATTTCAAGCAAAGTGAAATTACAGGTAGAAAATTGGAACAAATAATCCAGTTATTCTCAAGACCTAATAATAAAATGTGGAAATCCAGATTAATGTTGTATCATCCCCATTATATTTCTGTCTTGGAAAAAGAGTTCTTTCCAGCTTTAAATCCTAGCTCTTGCTACAGTATGTCCTCATGTCCATAGTGCTGTGCTGTGCTCTCTCATGTTTCTTGCAAGAACAAAAGGAGAGGGCAACGTTGTTGTTTCCTAACACTGTAAAGGGCCCAGTACCATGAACATGTGCAATGCTGTAGCTGTTTGGGGAGTAAAGGAATGAAGTTATTGCCTTGCTTGCAGGATGAGGGTAAACCTTGAGGGGGAGGGAATGGTCATCTTTGTATGCTGTATACAGCAAGACATCATCCACACAAAAAAGATGATGTGGAACAGAAGGAAGCAGGACGGAATGTGAGCTGTGATTTTTGTCAGATAATGTCAGAATGAAAAAAAAAAAAAGTCAGAGTAGAGCTGGGTTTGAGAGCACTGGCCTTTCAAGTGCCAGAAAATAAGAAGCAGGCAAATCTATCTGTTCCTTGGTCCAGTTAGCCAGAAAGGGAGGGGAAATTCTTTCTAGTCCAAAGTAGTGCAAAGTAGTGCTTAGCAAATACTGTACATGTTTCTCTTTGTTAGTGTTCGAGACCACTTTTCTGGGGTTGTCTTCTCTTCTTGCCCTTTCTTGCACCCCCACTTTGTGTGACGCAGACGGAGGGAGGTGGTTGGCAGGCTGGTGGTTGGAAGAAGAATGGCCCATGGACCTGTTAACCCCTGCTACTTGTAGGATAAGGATGCTGGAGAAGAACTGCCGTTAGGATAAAGTCTTCAGTGGCCTGGCTGTCACATATTTGCATTTATATTTGAGCTAATTGCCCATGTTCCTTTAACGGTTTCATGCTTTTATTTTTGCTGTTACAGCCTCTAATGCCTGTAGGGAGCCTTAAGTTTGGGTGTTAATAAGTGAAAATGAGGGCCCTCATTCGCCATGGAGAAACGTTCTTGGGCACTGTGGTAATTTCATGCCTGGAAGGAGTCATATTTGCTGGATAATTTTTGTAACTTCAACCAACCAAATTAGCCTTGAGAAAGTATAGTTCTTAATGAGAGTATTGAACTCTACGCTCCATTAGTTGGAAGCATCACCAGGCTCTTTGCACAAAGGGTGGACATCGGGTTTGCAAAGTCGGCAAGTAGTCTGATTTTATTAACACTGGGGGCAGCAGCGATCCCTGGGTTTAAGGTTGTTCATAGTACTCTGAGCACTTAGTAGGGTCAGGCACACAGTCCCATCAGGTCAGCTGCCCTGGCAAAATGAAGCAGCTAAGTGACATTTACCTTCCTTCTGTTCCCACCAGAAAACTTGTAAAAAGGAATAAAGGGCAATTTGGATACTAACAGAGATTGGGTTAATAATGCCAGTAAATGGGGTTCCAAAGTAATGGACGTGGGGGAAGGTGAGAAATGCCAGCAGGCCCTGGTGTGTGTTTGTGGCTCGTGGGACAGCACGCACAGCAAAAGGCTGTTTTGGCTCAGGGAATGTTTGTTCTGGGGTTTTACTGCTATGAATGTTGACTGTGCCACTTAAATATGGTCTAATCACGGAACAGGGTGGGGAGGCCTTAAGTTCTCCACTTCGGAAGGATGCCGCAGCCTGGAGACGTGGGTGTGTCCTCTGGTTCTGCCATGAATGGGATTCTAGAGTTTCAAAGTTCCGTTGTTGCTCCTTCCAGGTGAGCTAAGAGATGGCCACTGGCAAGATGCATCTGTCCATGGGGTCCTCCAAAATGGCTGGTGGATTCCAGAGGAAAGTGGTAGCACCTCGTTTTCCAAAGCTAGTCAGAGAGACAGAGGAGTCTGTAACTGTAAGTACCTGCTGTGGCTGGGCAGGACCTGTGTTAAGGCTGGAAACTCCCCCTGTGTCCCTCCTTCGCCTTCCCCTCCTGCTGTCTAGCAGCACTGTGAAGCTGGACCCCACCTCCCCATCGCTTTGCTGCCCGGCTTCTGCCGGAGGTCGCTGTCATGGTGCAGTGGGGAATGGAGTGCATGCTGCTTCGGGGAAGGTCCAGAGTCTTGCCAGGATGCCAAGTTAAATGAATGTCCTGGGCATTGCACTGGCATAGCTGAAGCGTGAGTGTGTGCTTCGTTCCATCCTCTTTGTGTGGGCAGTAATATCTTCTGTCACGTAGGCATACTTGCCAGTGCTGCTCTGACCATACCTGCCCTCCAGGCAGCTGGGCATGTGGTGGGCTGCTTGAGCTCTGCCTGAAGACGTGGCTGGTCCCAGACAGAACAGGTTGCAAAACAGTAATTGTATCTCGTATCCTGTGTGGAGCATGGATCCAGCCCTGCAAACAGCAGTGGAGTCAGGGCGATTCCTCCTTCCCATCCACAGACGTCCCCTTTGCTGACTGGAGCTCACTTGACTGGAGATGACCTAGTGCTCAGGCTCTGTCAAGGAGATATCTCCGTGTACTTCTGCAGAGGGGTCTGTGAGGCCAGAACAGAGAGAAAACAAGTGCAAATTAAGAAGAGATAACTAAAACTTGGAGCCATTCCTCTCCACGTCAGTCTTGGCACAACGCTGCTTTTCTGCTTTCCTCTGACTCACCCAGCTGTGACATCACACACGTGTTGGTTGTGAGCATTGTGCAAGGATAGAGTTTGGGGATTTCTGATAACTCCTCGCCACTGTCTTCAAAGGTCACTGGCTCAATCCAGCAAAACTAAAGAGAAAACAAATGCCCGAAGAGCAGAAATCCCCAAACATGTCACATGAAATCATGAAGGAGAAGCTAATGGCGGGGCAGAGCCGCTTGGTTAGAGCGTGTGTGTTCGGCTCTATATCATTAATTTACTGATGTTAAATATTTCAGCAGGTAACTTAGGGGACTTCCAGGACTATCCTAGCGGCTGTGATCACAAATTATTCATCAGTGGCAGTTGAAGAAGAAAAGCCTTTCTGAAGAAAGGCATCTGTGTAACTCTTGCTGGTGTTTTGCATTTCAGCTGACTCCCTCGGCCTTCCCGAAGGAGATGTCTCTCACCACGGAGCAGAGGCTGGCCAGCACTCGGGAGATGAGGCGGCCCCGAATTATCCAGCTTCTAGACATGAGTGAAACCTCCCATCAAAAGGTAGCCTTTTCCTGCCCTTTTCCTTGCTGTTGGTGACATTTGAAGAGGGTGCGTGCTTGTGACAGGCCTGCCTCCAGCTTCTCTGAATACCTCGGTGACTAGGTCCTGTTGTCCTTTCCAACTCCCGAGTGACTAGCGATAGGACAAGAAGAAATGCCCTCAAGTTGCGCCAGGGGAGGTTTAGGTTGGTGGTTAGGAAAAATGTCTTTCCGGAGAGAGCAGTGAAGCATTGGAAGAGGCTGCCCAGGGGGGTGGTGGAGTCACCATCCCTGGAGGTGTTCAAGGAACGTGTGGACGTGGCACTGCGGGACATGGTTTAGTGGGCATGGTGGGGTTGGGTTGACGGTTGGACTTGATGATCTTACAGGTCTTTTCCAACCTTAGTGATTCTGTGAACTGCTGGTGGTGGTGGAGTTCCTTCTGCTGGGGGAAAAGTAAAACATTTTTCCCCGGTGAGACATTGAAGTCCTGATATGCTTAGTAGCCAATACGAATAACCTCTGCTGAACTTGGTGGATTTTGCTGGAATTTAGCTACCAGTGCTAAAGCCCGATACTGGGGGAAGGCTGGGGCAGGGCACCAGGGCAGGAGCTTGCCATTTTCCATCCTCCTGCTGAAGTAGTCGCATCTTGCTTCGGTACAGTTGCTGTCAAATGCTTGGGGTCATTGGACTCCCTCAACGGTGGCAGCATTGGCCTTTGAAAGCTGAGGGCCTACGGTAATTATTCAAGATTTAACAAAACCAATTGCATTAATGCTTTGGGTTGGAACAATGTGTGGGACCCTTGCAGGGTGTTAGAAATTGCAGGCTGCCAGATATACAGGGGAATCACGCTGGGCAGAGGCGATGTGGAGGTGCTTTATCTGGATCAACGTTTACTTTAAAGCTGCTTTTCTTACAGGACTGCTCAGTACAACACGCAGTCCAAATGGGTGGATTGCTGAGGTAGGCTGTTGAGTGGAAAATTGCCAGCCAGAGACCTGTAATGAATTGGTTAAGGATTGCCCTAGACAGCACGGGAGTTGGGAATGCGTCAGACGAGTGCACAAATAACTGGCAGTGTGCCGCAGCCACACGTGGAGACCTGCCCATGTCTTTCGAGGGGGAACAGTGCAGCTGGAAGAGGGGAGACAAAGCAGGGAGGAATTTCCTCAAAGTAGTGCCTCTGCTCTGTAAGCATTTGCTGTTTGTGTATGTTTTCAGCCATGCTTCTGCAGTGGTGTTAATTAAGAGCAATAATAGAATACAATAAAGCATCCCTTTTAAAGCTCATGGCAAAAGGAGATCTCAAGTCCAGTCTTACTCAAGTTGCCCAGTAATGCTGAGAAAAGAGCTGAACCTTATCACCATCCAATGTTCACCTCACATGTCTTTTTCCTAACTACTGTTACTTTCTTGTTGGCCTTACCTCCTCTGGTACTGTTCTCTTCTTACGGATTTCTAGGCTCTGTATCAAAAAATGATATCTGGGGATGTGTGGGACTTGGTCTCTCTGTCTCAGAGTAAAGATCATCCCCAAATGGTTTCCCACGGAGTCTCACGTAAATTCTTGGGTTTCGCTTGCTCCATGAGCGCTCATGGCTCTTTCAGTAAGTGCTCTGGAGCTGTGTAACCCCGTTAGCACAGGGCTCTGCTGGAGGTAAGCACTGCCTTGCATTTTGGAGAAGGAAACCTGGAGAGACACCTCCCAAAAGAGCTTCTTAGCTTGAGCCCGCTCAGCGTGGCCCAGAAACTTTTGCTGAGCTCAGAACACAGGTGGGTGAGCTCCTGTTTCCCTAGTGTGAGCTGGGCAGACATAGTCACCAAGAGACTGTACTTCCCGGGAGATCAATGTAGGAATCTCATTCATGAATCTTTTTCCCAGCAGCTGAACCTCTCACTGCTCTCTCTTGCATCTCCAGTTCTCCTCAGTTGACCTGGACCAGAGCTTGTTTCAGCCTTTTCCATCAGAGGTGGTGTTTCAGAGCTACGTCCCCTGCGAGGTCTATGAAGCGCCGCTGATTCTGAGGAACACCGACAAGGTAAGTGCTGGGACGTGGAGGTTTAACGCTGTGCTGGAAGAGGAGAGCAGTGTAATTCACGTGGTATACAGCATAGCAAGTTATCTGCTGCAGCGCAGCACGTCAGAATCAAATGTCTCAACACCTTTATTTTGCGAGCTGGTGGAAATCTTCCCATGCTGGAGATTCTCCCCCTGATTTTGGCCATGCGTTGGTGGTATCTAGCCCAAAGGAGCTTTTCTAGTCAGCATCCTTCCTCTCGAAAGCCCCGGATTGAGGGGAATGTCGAGGGCTGTACAGTCCGTACCTGCCCTCATGCTTTACCTCGAGTGTGTATCACGTTCTGGTGGCTCCTTGGTTAACCTTGGTTTGTGGCAGGGCATCTCTGCCTCTCACAACCTGTTTAGCTGCCTCTGCAGCTCACTGTCAGAGCACAGGGGTTGAGTCTTCTCCGCTTTATGTTGGAATAAGTTACAATTAGTGGTGTTAGCACTCCAGAAAGGGTGTTTTGAAACAGCAGTGGAAGCGGACTGATTTAGCAGGAGCAGTGGGAGGCCTTTAGGGGCCACTTTAGGCTCTTGGTGAGTGTAATTCAGTTCTGCCCAGGTTTTTCTAAGGCAACGTGGCTCTCTGCTTTCCCTTTGGAGAACCACAGCCCATCCACAGTAACATGCTCTTGAAGGTCTCCACCTTTACTTGAAAAAATTGTGATCGTTTTGAGATTTCCCAAGGAAGTTGAGAAGGGAAAAGTTGAAAAACGTCAGCAATTTTGTTCCACTGTAAAGAGGAGAATTGAGACCTTTTGAATTTCAGCAGGGGAAATATTTGCTGGAGTGAGGCATGTGCCAAGAGCAAGCTGGTGGGAAAAGAGAGGAGCGAGGAAAGGAGCTGAGTTAGAAGGTGCTCTGGGAGAGAACATTGTACAGGCAAGGGTTTCTCTTGACACCTAGCAGTAAGTGTGCTGGAAGCAGAGAAGGGTCAGAAGAAGAAAGGTGTAATTAAAGACAGTCTTGTGTACTGAAGAGTAAGACGTATCCCTGAGAGGAGGGCGGCAGGATGGGAAGATGGAAGTGTGCAGGAGAGCGGGTGAATTAACCACCTCTCCAAATCTCCCTGTTGGGGGAAACAAACAGGTGGACGAAAAAGCGCTGTCGGGGCATATGGCAGGTGGAGGAAAAGCAAGAGAAGTCAAAGTATATTTGGAGAGGACAGGTTTTGACAGGGACACGGTTGAAAAGAAGACCCTTTGGCAAGGGAGGATGCAGGCGTGGTCCCTCAGTTATTCCTGGAGAGTGCTGCGCCATTCCTGGTCTGGCGTTCAGCTCAGGGATATTGGAAAGATGCAGCGTGGATGCCCACGCCCCAGGGATACCACTTGTGTGGTCCACAGTGATTCTGGGCACTCTTTGCTGTAGGTATCCTTTCCTGATTAAAGTGTGCCTCCGTTTCTCTTTCCCTATGGCTCTGCTTCATTCCCACTAAGTGTTTTGGCTTCAGCTGCTCCGTTATCCATGTGGCACTTCAAAATGTTTGTCTTTGCCAAGTACCAGCCAACAGGCAAACAGTTAATTTGCTCTATTCATGCTTCCTCAAGTGGAAAGGAAGAACTGCATCAACATTTCTGCCATTCCCACTAAAAAATCCTAAACTTGTACAGCTGCACCTTGGGATTTGTATGCCCTGTAAAGAGGAGGCAATGTGTGAACTGTTGATTTTTTCCCAAAATGAATTAGTTTTGAAGCTAGTAAGACCTCAACCATTGGATAGTGCTGGTGCGAAAGTAAGATCGGCTCTAAGGAAAATCCTTGGCATATTTAAGTACACAAAGTTAGAGATGATAGTCCTTAGAGAGGTTATCATATTTTAATTTTGTTGGCTTTTGATAATGTCCTAGAGAAAAGCAACATGTGCTCTGTCTCAGTTTTCTCACCAGTTTCGCAGATTCTTCTGAATCATACTGACTTATACTGCATGGTAGCCTGGTGCTGTCTGCTCCATCAAAATCCAGCTGACAGCAAAGTGTATTCCAAAGAGAGGCTCTGTAATCATTCAAATACAGAAGTGCTTTGCTACATACTTCCTGTTTGTACCTGTGTTTTGTACAAGTGCTTTTCTGTCTTCAGGCTGCTCCTCACGTCTTCTGGGTGGCTTTTGCTGAAGGTCTTAACTCATCTCCCAAGGGACTTGGTGACCAAAATGTTTGTCTGCAGTGTGAAATTGGCTCTGGGAGCTCGCTGCCCCAGGGGATTGCTGGGAGCAAAGGGTGTTTGGAGAGTTCAGGACTGCCTCGGCCGTGGGTTATGAGGCTCGGGTGGGTGGTGCAGAATGAATCTCCACTTTTGCCAAGCCTCATGTGGGTTCGTTGTTTCCCAGTGAAGCTCCCTGTCAGTCAAAATCACCTGTTTTAGACTTTCTGAGATGAGATTTGGTGCTCAGGGGTTGATATCCGCGTGCTAGAAAATGCCTGTGTGCTGTCTCTGTGTTTGTGGCATCCCAGAGGGCAGAAACTTGCAGCAGGGTGCCTGCAGGGACTCCGGGGTGTGGGGAGGAATGCCCAGAGATCTGCCTTGCCTGCACTGGCAGCTGCCTGGCTACAATCAGCAGGCAGCAAGAGCCTCCGGAGAGCTGAGATTGGCTTTTAATAATGAAACCACAGTGTGAGTCAGTGCTGGTCATGTATCTCAGGGCAGAAAATGCCTTTGAAGCCCATAATTGATAGGCACAGCCTGGGGGGGTCATCTGGCTTGCCATTATTGTGGTAAGTTGACTGCTCTGATCTTCTGCATCAGCCTTTCCTTGTAGAGTATCATGCTTCTTCCTTGCTTCTCTACAGCCCCCTTTAAATTCTCTTAGCCATCTCACAGAATCACTACGGTTGGAAAAGACCTGTAAGATCATCAAGTCCTTGTTTCTGGGGTTGTCCCTTTGTTTTCCTATGTTCCTCCTTTTGCTCCTCAGCTTGCTTTTATTCCCAGTAAGGCCACAATGTCTGTGGTCTCCTTCTCTTGTTGGTCTGCCTGCATGACTCTGTAGCATTGCAGCTGGACTGCCCTGCTCAAACCCGGTATGTTAGAAGTGAATTTCTTCCTTGCCCCAGTATAACACGTCCTGTTTTGCCTTCAGATGATACATTCCCCCTTTAGAGGTGTGATGGCATGGATGTGCGCAGGCAGAAGCAAGCAGGTTCTCGGGGTTTGTTGACTATGTGGATGACTTGATTCTGATACCGTATCGCCATGCTGCTGGTGTCTTATCTGCTTGGCACTTCCTTCACAGCAGGGCATTGCCCTACTGCCTCTGGCCTGGAGCTATTTTCCCCCAGCAGAAGGGATTCAGGTCCACCCTTGTGTATTATGTGTATGTACCTCGAGAGGTAAAAGTGCTTTGGAAAGGTGGTTGAGGAAGGATGTCTCCAGGGCATGGTTAGGTCTCTTCTCCTTGTGTTTCCACAACTGGCAAAGTCATAGTTTCATGTCTTCCCTGCAGGTTCCTCGGCTGGTGAAGGTCATCCTGGAGAGCTCACCTTATTTCAAGTTGATCGGCCCCAGGGATGTGTACCGTAAGGTAGCACCTGGCATGCGTTCCACTTTCCGCATCCTTTTCACCCCTGAGGAGAACAAGGTGAGACTGGAGGTGCCAAGAGGTTGGTGCCTTCAGGGGAAGCTGCACCTGCAGGGCCGGATTCAGACCAGGGCATCTGGTGTGGGTTTTTGGAACTGTCCTGGTTTTGGTGGGGTTGCACTGGATCTAGAACTGGGGGAAACTCTTTGCCCATGGTGAAGATTATGCTCTCACAGGCTGGAGGCTCTTCCGTGTTTCAGACTGTTTTTATCCTTCAGCGCTGTCACGTTTAACGTAATGTCTATTGGCTTCAGGGATAAGAGAGTCTACCGTCTGTGGTGGGGCAGCCTCTCAAGGTGTCGGTTTGTAGTATCTGTCCGTTGCTGCATAATTATGGGTTTGCTCCACTAATTATAAATACAAAGGTCTCTTTAAAAGTGACCTGTTATTTGGGGGACCCGAAGTAAGCCTGATCAGAGTGAGGACCACCACCTTTGAAAACTGCAGTCACCTTAATGTATATCACGTTGGACACAGTAGTGACACAGCTGAACGTTGTGTCTAAAGTAATCGCTTTTTTTGCATGCCGGTTCTAGTCCACACCCTGCTGTGAGGTCTGCTCCAGGCTGCAGCTGGTCACATCTTGGCATTGCAGGGTGCTGCTAGGCGCTGCAGCAGGGACTCGCAGGCTGTGCTTTCCCTCGGTGTGCTTTCTTGAGCGTTCGTGAGGGAAGGTGCATGTGGAACAGTAGGAAAGTGTCAGGGAGGGGTGTTGATAAGATGTTTAGCCATCTCAATGGCAGGGGTGTAATTATTATGGAAAATCCTAGAGGCATGAGTAGATCCAGAGAGGTTTTCTCTTTCCCACCTGGCAGCCACTTCCCTGCCTGGCTCTGGACTGGAGCAAAGATGATGCTTTTTCATCCCCTGTGTTTCCAAGCCTTGCAGCCGTTCTGTTTCTGAGGCTACTTGCCCTCCTGTGATCCAGCTGTGAGTCTAGGGGAGAGGGAGTGCTGTGCCCATGGCAGGGAGCCAGCCTGGTGCAGAGCCACTGAGCTCTAGATGTCCTTAACTCAGCGAGAGGTTGGTGTGCTGCAGATGACAGTGAGACATCTGCCTGGCAGAGCATGCCTAGGACTAAAGGGGCAGGTAGAGTCTGCAGGCAGACCCCTTACCCCAGAGCCTGTGGGCAGAAATACCGATGTGGCTGTGTCTTCATGCATGTTATTGTGGTTGCTCTGTCACCTGGCGCCTATTCCGTGCCACACATACTTTTGCTTGGAGGTTTGAACACCAGTGCCGTGGCCCTGGCAAGTCTGATTCTCCGTGCTGTGGTGCGAAGGGTCAGTGCTGTTACCTGGAGGCTTGTTAATACAGAGGATTTAGTCCATGGCAGGGAAGGGAGGAAGCATTGCAGGCATACAAAGACAGGCAGGCTGACTCCTTCCGCCAGCCCCCCGCCACCCCTTAGCACTGTTTTTCGCATGCCTTTGTTGGAGAGGCAAGGTTAGGGGATAGCTCTGAGCCAGCTGGTGTTTCTGCAGCAGGCCAGAGGTGCAAGATCTCTTTGGGCATAGCTGTTTTCTCATCTTCCATTTGCAGCTTAGATTCAGTTTAACACTTTGTCCTGTCCTCAAACAGTATGGGTATAGAAAACTGAAGAGGAAATGCCCTGTGGTGCCTGGCTCCCCATGCTTGTGAAATAATCTGTTCCTTTGGAGGGACTGAGAAATCATTCAATATCATTAATATTTAGGGTAAAAATTATGTTGGCCTCGGGCAGTTCTCCATGCTACCCAAGTGACATGAGAGCTTAATGTCACTGAGGTAGGCTTTGCAAAGTACACTGGTACCTTTAAAATGTGATTTATTAGTATAAATTAGTGTTCATTTTTGGGGTGGAAGAGGTAAACGGGCGCCCATGAAGGGCAGCAAAGTGCTGCTCTTCAAGTTTCGAGAGGCAGCAGAGCAACACGTGAACATCACCACAAGTAGAAGTAGGGTGAGATAACCCCCCAAGAGCACTGATGATCAATACTTTGTCCCTTGTCTTGCCCTTGAACAGGCGAGCGTCTGGAGTAGGGAGCTCTGCCAGCGAGAGGTCCTCCGCACAGCTTCGGCGACAGCCCGGCGGGTTTCTGCTGAACTGGGTTTTGTGCCCCGTGCAGGGGTTGTGCAGGGCATTGGGAGAGGGGTGCGTGCTGCTCGGTGAGGAGCGTGTAGGGATTTATACAGCCGAATCAGTATTTTGTACAAATAGAACATTTTGTCTCGTCCTTGGTGGAGCGTGAGTCAGCGAAGTACCCAAGTGCTGTAGCTCAGCTACAAATGCATCAGTAGCATGGTCAGGAGGTGCACAGCACCTTGAAAACCCCTTAGCAAAGAGGCAGGCTCTGGGAAATGGTTCTGTAAAGCCAGCTGCGTTGGGCTTGCAGTTGCTGGCATGCAGAATATCTGTGGTTTAGCTGTGGAAGGCTTATGAGTGCTCCCTTGGCACAGCCTCTGCCTCTCTGCTGCTCCATGATCTACTGGGATTGTGGACAACCCAGTGAATCGGGATGCAGGTACAAACCCCTCTGTCAAGGTTGGCGAGTCTTCCTGGTGTGGAGCTGGTTTCTCTAATTCTCTTGATTTGAATCTGTTCTTCCCCAGGGTACGTCTGACTTCAGTGAAGTCGCTCACGATTCAGGGGAGTAAAATTGCAGCTAAGCCCTAACTAAAAGGACCATGGGAGTGTTAGTGGCTGAAATGCCATGTGCCATGCAGGCCTTTCTTGAAAAATGAGCAGTTTCCTATTGTCTCGCAGTCATTTGGGAATGTGCCACGTGATTGGACTGTCAGAAAGTGTATAAATAGCTGACATGTCTCTTTATTGGCACTTGTTACAAATATGAAATGCTAATTCTTCTGTTGGGCAACATGTGCAATTAGTTGTTCTTGCTGCTTCTGATTGACACATTTCTGTTTTATGGCTCCGGTTGTACAGCGGGGGTGTTCTCGTGCCACCTGTGTTCCCGGGTGTCCTTGCGCGATGGTCTGACAGTCTCTGGCTAACTGGAAACCATCGTGGAACTGACTGGCAAATAAGCAACAGCCAGAAATACTGACATTTGTGTGTCCTTTAGGCTTATCAATAGATTATCTTAAAGGAAGAAGGAAGGAAGAAGAATATAAAACCACAGCACAGCCTATTTTGTTTTGTCCTCTTGTTCTTTTCACTGTAGCAATACAATATTTTCAGGCAATCCGAGTTCAGTCTGTAAGGTTTGCAAAATTCATTACCGATGCTCAGTGGAGGCTGAATTAATGCTCATTGATTAATATGAAATATGACAGGACTATGAGCTGTTCCATTACTGAAATGAACTCGTTTAAAATTCAGTCCAGCCGTGTTAGATGTTTTGTAGCACACGGAAGCTATTCCAAGTATACTTTCAAGAAGACTCCGGGGAGGAGGAAAGGGGCAGAAGATCAAGGCAAATGGCCCTGTGCAAAATGAACCTGGAGCGAAGGGACTTATTTCAAAGCATCCTGTGAATGGGTAGCTGAGGGAGGCAGGAGGAGGGGTACCCCTTCTCGTCTGAAGCCATCTTCATCCTCCAGCCTCCCTCCTCTCTTTTAACGGCCCTTATTTTCCAGCCTTGATGGTATCATGGTTTCAGCAGGGAGCTTGCCCTGTTTGACTTACTATGCTACCTCATGCTACAAGGATCTCCTCTTTGCTGCTGCCTGCTGCAAGGAACCCAGTGAGGTGTTTAGGATCGGTTCTACAGTAAAACTGACATCCGAGTTTGCTGGCATACTGGGCAGTTAAGGCTGCTATCTCTGTGACAGTAATGAATGTTAGCCTGAGTTTGCAAAGAGCTTGAAGTGACACCTTTGATACAAGCAGTTGCTTTAATTTCAGCGGGTGCTAATTGAAATGCCATTGGTGATGCTTTGCAGGCCAGAGCTTGTAACTTACTGCTTATCAAAGGGGAGTAAGAGAAGAGGAACCATCATACAATGAACTGTATTTTCCCTGAAACTGAGAGCGGAGCTGTATGAAGCATGAAGTCGTATTTTCATGAAAATCTATAGCCTGAAGCTGCATCTAAACACAACGGTCTTTAAAGCATGGAAGTGATGCAACCCCTCCCTCACCCAGGCATGTTTACTTAGAGACCTGGTTTTAAACAGCCTGCTAAGGGTTTGCAGTTGCAAAGTCAAACAAGATCTTAAACTGGCTTCGACTGTACCCCTAGACTGTGAGTAAGTGCATAGCAGAGTTGGTAAGACAGGGCAGTGCTGCAGTGGAGAATTGCAGCCTTGATCTTCCAGGGGAGGGCGATTCAGCTTTCAAAAGCTTACGGGACCATGGATTCACAGCAGCATGATCAGCCAGCTTCTGCCTGGCACCCCTCTTTCCTTGGTTTCCCCCCCCCACCCCGTTTGGCCTGACGCTGCCTTCAACTTTGCTGTGAGGTCCCACTTTGAGGTCCTAGAGCACGGTTGAAGGGTCAGCACGTGCTGAAGTGCTTTGAGTCAAGCTTTGTAGAGGATGCAGTGTCCCAGGGTGTCCCTGGAGAAGGGGCTCAGCACACAACATGCATGTATGTGAATGGCAAGAGGCAGCTTTCTCTCTCAAAGGTCGCGGTTGTCTCTGCGAGGCCAAATCCTTGTTGCTTTAGCCTTGTTTTCGCACGCCTGGAGAAGTCCCTTCCCCAGGTGCTGCTGTGCAGGCAGTCCCAGTGCCCCTCACCGGCAGCAGAGCTGGGAAGGCTGCCTGTGCTTGCTTTTGGGGGGGATTGATTCCTTGGGCTCTTATTTACATTGCTGCTGATCTGCTCCTTAGCAACAACAATGACTTGAAGATTATTTCCTTTTACTTCCCTCAAATGCCTCCAATTGTTGAAGTTTTCTTTTTTCTTTATCCCCTGCTGATCTGAACTCCTTGCGTCCTCCTCTGTCTACCTGGCTTCTGGAAGGGAGAGATAAGTCAGTATGGCATGCCCAGACTTAATAAGGCACGCAGATTTCAATTGGATTTACAATGCCTTTGTTAGAGGAGTGTGGCCAAAATAACAACAAAAAAAGTAAATAGGATTCTTTATTTGCTAATGCAGTTTCTGAGGATCGAAACAGTCCAGGATGTGAAGTACCCAGCTAATAGGTGCTTTAAATTCACGTGGGCTGCCCATAGCTTTTACTTTAGAGGGCTTAGGCTGCAAGGTTGAGTACAAAATTGCTAATTCAGAAGGACTCGCTGAGGATGAAACGCATTCCTGAAATGTGATCTTCCAGTCTGTAGGTCGTTTGCTGCAGTTCCTTTCCTGGTATTTTGCCTTCCAAATATGAGAAGGAAAAGCCCTTCTGCAATATCCAGTGTGAATATTTGAGATACCCAGAATAAAAGATCCTTCTTTATTCTTTTTCCTCCTTGGATGTGACAGCGTCTGTTACTGCAACCTTGAACCCCAGCCGAGCAGGCGGTTGGTAGGCGCTGGGTGTTAACTGCTGTGCTAAAGCTGTAGCTCTGTGTCTGTGCCTCGTCTGGCTGCTGTAGGTCCCTTGCAGGCTTGGAGAGGGTGGGTATGGGAGCAGGAAATACCAAGTGCAGAGGAATCCGTATCTTATCTGGTTGAGGGGGTTTGCTGCTGTGTGCAAATCCTAAATTGTCTGCTTGCTGCTTCAACAATTATAAAAATACCAAACGAGATAAAAGCACTGAGTGGAAAAAAGATCAGGACAGCAAGTGAGTGATAAGAGGCAGAGCTTTTATCAACTGGTCACTAAGAGCTGCTGGAGGTAATGGCTCCTGGCCCTACTAAACAGTTTTACCACTGCTTTCAGCGGGGGGCAAGGTGATACTTCCAGCCCAGCTATGCCACACTGTAGATCTGGAGATCGATCTGCTCAACCCTACAGCAGCATGATTTTGGTGATTGGATTCACCTCCCTACTGCTAAATGCCAGACAGCTTGAGGGGGGGGTCTGTCTGTCTCTTTTCTGAGCAAGCCAATGACTGGGAATAGCAGAGCTGAGTTTGCTCTGGTCGGGATGTCTGACCTGCCTCAGGGAGGCATGCTAGCAAGGCAGCAAGTCGCTTATTCTGGAGACTGTACAAAAGGGAGGTGATGAAGACATCAGTCATGCAGGGGAGGGGAAGCAAAGCTGTTTGCTGCCTCCCCTGAGGCTAAGAGGAGATGTAAAGGGAAATTGAGATTAGACACAGGAAGAACTCTCTTTAAGCCTAGGGCAGAGCTGGAACAGGCTGCTGAGGGCAGGGGTGGAGTTGTTAGTGCTTTCAAGTACTCGTCAAACATCTCTTGAGTAGTGTGGGTACAGAGCTGAGCCAGTTCTGGGGTGGGGAGGTGGATCAGATAACCTTTTAAGGGTGTGTGTCCCCAGCTTTGTATCCATAATGCTATGGGAAGGGGCGGGAAATACACCTGTACCCTACACTCAGCTGATAGAAAAAAAGTATTGTGTCCAACTTGTTAAGTATTTCACCAGACTGACTCTTGATTGTGCATGTGGCAAAGTCCTTCTGAAAATGTACCTGAGCATCTCCTGCCAAGCTTCAAGGAGGTCACTGCATTGCTGGGATTGGAGCTGGCCCTGTGGCACAACTGAGTTCTTAGTGGTTCCTTTAATAGTCTGCAGTGGCGATCAAGGCAGGTTCTTGTTACTGCTGTAATCCCGTACATGAAATGACTCAATTTTGGTGCCTCAGAATCCAAGTGTCAGATGATTTTGTCTGGTTCTGCCAGCTTGCTGGGAAAGCAGGTGACTCAAGGGGGTTGTTCCTTCTTTGCGAGTTAGCAGCCCTGTTCAAGTCGTGCTACTGGACTGAAAGGTCATTCAGGCAAAAAGGAGTATTATATTATTGAATGCTCCTGTTAGAGTCCTAGAAAACAGCAGCTTTCCTTCTGCTGTGGGGATGGTACTAAACGCACTGTGCTGAGATTGTTTCTTTCCCTGCAGGATTACTTCCACCGGGTCACCTGCATCACGGAAAGGGAAAAGTTCGTTGTGCCGATCCGAGCTATAGGTGCCCGAGCCATCCTGGACTTCCCTGACCAGCTGAACTTCGGTGTCTGTCCCGTCAAGTACAGCACCCAGAAAACACTGCTGGTTCGCAACATTGGGAACCGGGAGGCCCGCTACCGCATGAGCACTCAGAGGTAAAGGAACTCAACATCTTGCTTGTGCAAAATACTGTTGCGTGATAATAGATTTGGTAAGCAGTAACAAAAAAGAACCAGAGCATCTGAGCTGCTGTATTGCAGGCGTAGCTGGAACTGGGCAGGACATGTGGGTCTGGCAGTTGCTTACAGTGTTTTAAGCATGATACAACCTCCGATAAAACTCGGCAAGCTGCAGGGAAGTTTCATACTGCAGTGGTGTCTCCAGCACAGCCTCTCACAAGACCAGTTCTGTTAGTTTGAAAGAACAAGTAAAGGAAGGCAACCTGACCGCCCTTGGGCTGTATGGGATAGTGCGTGGCAGATGACAGCTCTAGGAGCTCAGTTCATGTAGACCAAATGCAGTGTTAGGAAATGACCTGCTATGAGCTGGTGGCAGAGACATTTAAGAGTTGATCAGCAGCTGTGTCTCTATTGGCAAGTAATTCTGAGCAATTGGAGATCAGTTGATCAAAGCTGAGGGTACTGAAGTCCTGACAGTACCACCGTGTGGTCCAGGAACTTTGTTTTCCGGTAGGTTTGGTCTGGTCCCTGGGAGCAAATATTCTTACGTAGAATGAGCTCTTAAGTGGAGACGAGCAGACACGAGCTTCAAGACTGCACTACAGCCCCCAAGCAGAACGCTACTGAGGGCACAGGCAAAAGATGCAGCAACTCTGTGGTGCAGGGGTTGGGGCCATTTTCTCCTAGAGCTTTATCTCTCCTAGGTTTCCTGGAGAGTGTTAGAATGTTAGTAGCTAGCTTGCAACCTGCTGGTGGTAAGTACTTTCTGAAACGGTTGCATACCACTGTCAGCCAAATACACCCGTGCTCTGGGAGGCCACAAGCACAGGGTATTCCGGTGGTCCCCTATTAAATGCCTGATGTGAATGGTGTTGCAGTCAGCCTGTGCTGTTCCTTTTGGTCTCAGAAGGCAGTCACCCATTTTGGGGTTTGCTGAATTGGAGAGGGTAATGCGTTTTTGACACCGCATCTGCAAGGAAACCAGTTCAGTTGGTTGATAATGAGCTGAGAGTTGTTTGGTCCCAGAGGTCTCGGTGTAGGAGCTGAGGTCAAGAATGCAGCAAAGACCCGCTGTCTGACTTGGTGCACCTGAGTAGCCTCAATTTCTTCCCCACGAAAGCAGGGCTCGAAAGAAGACTTCTTACTTTGGTCCTGTGAAACGTGAGGGTCCAAGAGGAGCTTCCACCAAAGGCTGGCAAAGCTATTTAAGCAGGCTTCCAGGATGCTATTTCAGCAGGCTGCTGCTTATCGCTGTGGAGAATACCTAGGCAGGAACTTGCAAATCGGTGTACAGTTTTCCTCGGGGCTGTCCAGATCTAGTTGTCACCACCAAACTAAATACCCAGTAAAGTCAGGCATGTTTTTGCAGTGTCCTTGCCAACTGCTCTGTTGAGTTCAATTTCATCAGCTTTCACTACTTAGGTGAGCAAAGTTCAGCTGGCGCATGGCTCCAGTTGTTCTCATTATTTTGGTGTGCGCATTGCGTCCTCTAATCATGGTAAAACTCTCCAGAACGTGGTTTTAAGGTGACAAATTGACCACCAGCAAAGCACTAAACCCAGTAACTTTTGTTTTCTAAGTGTGGCTGTACAAGAGCCATGAAGCGCAGCTGCCGTTGTGCAGAAGCATGTTTTACCTGACTTAGCCCTAAGCATTAAAGCATCAAGTTTTGTTTCTATCAGCCAAGAGCTGTTTACCTGGTGACAAATCATAACTGCTCATATTAAATCCACAGTACGCCAACACATTTTCCTAATTATTTCCAAGACATTGCACAGACTTTGTCTGGTGGGCCAGGCAAACAGTTACTGAGCTTGGAGTACAACCCGGAGTCCCAGATTGCATTGCTTGTGAACAGAGAGAAGACCTCCTGTTAAACTTGCCTTGATATGCTCCTGTTAATGGCGCTTCATTTCGCTAGGGATTTAATTGTTCAGGCTGTAAATGGGATACTCCTTTTGTGTTTTGTTTCCATGCTGTGGTATCACTCCAGTCTGCATTTGCATTCAGATTTTTCCTGTTGTTCTTTTCTTCTTAGAGCAGCTTTCATTGAAATGCCGATAAAACTTGCCCTTTCTTAGGCTAAACCAGGATGCTTTCAAGGTAAAAAAAAAAGGATTCTGCAAATTGAACCATAATTAGTCCCTTTTATTCTCTGTCTGATTTCTAGGCTGTGATCTCATTGAAACAGGTATTGCCTTGACATTTGCATCTCTTGAGGTGAGGTTTCTGGGTGGCAGGAAAAGACAGATTCCTGAGGAAATCAGCATCAGGTTGTGCATGCGAATAGCTGTTACCATTTCTGTGCTCTTCACAAGCCGTTCTCTGATGGTATTGCTAGCAATTGGACTCCTGAGGCTGCAGAGACGCAGAGCATGGGGGAGATGAGGTCATTTTATGCCATGGGATCTTCTGAGGGCTGGATCTCTGCAGAAGCGGGAGTCAGTCGCTCTGTTTCTGATCCTGTATGTTGTGTTTGTCTTCCGCTGGCTGTGGTTTGTTTGCTCCTTGCTTGCGCAAGTGAGCTGAAGGGAACTAGACTGCCAAAGGAATATAGTCCCCAAATCTCCCGCAATAGTCCTGATAGCTCTCTTTGCCTTGCAGCCCTTTCTCCGTCGATCCCTCCGTCGGGACTCTTGGGATTGGTGATGCCGTGCAAGTGACAGTGGAGTTTCACCCACTGAAGACCGGGCACCATTCCAGGTCCTTGGTAGTTCACTACGACACAGGTAAGTGCTGGGCGCTGCGTGGTGCACGCTCTCTGCATCCTTCAAAGCAGAGCCCTTTCTAAGCAGAATAATGTTAAGTTTGCTTTGTGGGCAACTTCTAAAACATTTTCTTCCAAAAGCTCTGCATGTTTCAGTGCTTAGAAGTGAGCGGATAAGGGGCAAAGGCTGAGCCTGTCCTTGTTCTGTATGTCCTGTGCGCTGGTTCCTCCCTGGGGGACCCTGGTGTCAGGATGGTGTTCTGCACCCAGCACCTCCTCGTGACAGTCTTCTGCCATCATTCCCCGTTGTCCCAGCCACTCCAGGGGTACCTGCCCTGCCCCAGCTTTACCTCGGATAAAAGTGAAGAGTAGTTGGTGTTGAGGGGGTTGTTAAAGTAGATCCCCTCAAATGGGAATGAGATTTTTGGAATGCTGTTTTTCTGGGAGTTGCTGAGTGGAGGAGGGAGAAACCTCGACTCTCCATTGCAGCATGCGTATGCACGCATGAAGTTTTAGTCCATGACAACGCTATGTTTGAAGCGTAATGTGGGGAACACATGTCTCTGTCAGACTCTCTCCAGTGCCTGCTGTCTCTTACACACCTCTGTCCCATGTACTGCTTCTCCATCGTCTTGCCACAGACCTTTTTTTCCATGTTGCCCTCGACCCATCTACAGCCCGTGCTTCCCAACATCAGGACTAAAGTAGCCAGGAGTTGAGGGCTGTTGGGATTTGGCAGGCAGTGCTCAGTGCCTCCCGAGATAGGTGTAAAATGTATGCTAGGGTACGAGAAGCCAAGATCAGGCCACAGAAATACCGTCAGCTTTATAAGTCGCTTTAGGAGTGAGTGGGGAAAACTCAAGAAAAAGGTGCGACATGTTAAAATGCTTCTGTCGGCCTTGGTTCAGGAGAGGTATCTCGTGATGCTGAACGAGACGCTTTCTCTGTTGCATGTATGCACTTGGTGTGCGTTTTCTCTTGCTGGAAAGAGAGGTTTGTTTTGTCCCTATTCCTGACTGTTGGTCCTGGGAAGCATGATGTCCTAATCCAGGTGATAGTGTGACGCTTTAGCCCAGCAGTGAACATCTTAGTTGTCTCGAGTTTGTAGGGGTTACAAAAATGCTGCTGTATCTTCCAAATGCTCTTTGTGGCTTTATGAGTTGTCACAGCTTTGTTCAATATTTGTCAGTTAGTGACATATTCCCAGAGAATGGTTTATGCTCACTCTGAGAAGCTCATGGGATGGGCAGCGCTTTCTTGAAAGAACTACTGAAATTTCGGGTAGAGAAGCACAAAAAAGTGCCTCATTTGTATGCATCTAGAGAATCTATAGGATAAAATTCCGAGGGCTAGATCTTTCTTTGACTCTTGTTCTTACTGACAAAGAGTACTGGAAAAGTACTACTTTTTCCCTGGAAAAGTACTAGTACTTTTGTGTAATTTCTGACTAATAAGATTATTTCAGGCCCTCAGGTTCCTGTTTTGTGACAAATCATGACAAGTCTTTCCTTATTCACATTTCCTGGGCCATTCGTGCTTTTACAAACCTCTCCCGTCTATCTCCCATACGGATTCCTCAACCGAGAAATCTGTTCAGTCTTCATATAGAAGCTGCTCCATACTTTTAATCGTACTTTCTGCCCTTCTCTATTAATTTCAAATGCTTCAGCTAGTTTTTTTGAGATCAGAACTATACCCAATACTTCAAGACCCACGTGGCCATGGGTTTAGACAGTGAGGTGACAGTTTTCACGGTGTTTATTTTGTAGTAGTTTGTCTTGATGGTTGTGGAGGATTAGCTTGTGTTTCCATAAACCTGAGTTGTGCATGCTCGAAGCACTGTGCCTGTCTCCCATTTCTTGGGTCCTGGCTCATCTGCTTGCCAATGTATGCCGAGGATTCAGCGCAGGGGAAAGGTAATGCTTATAAAGCATACCTGCCTCTAACTCCTCTGAAGTTCAGTGATTTTTATATGCTAAATTGTCCATTCTAGGAGGCAGGTTGTCCAGTCCTTGGAAACATTGCTGGTGTGTTCTCCCAACGTAACTCAGCTCTGGCCACAAATCCCTGCCACTCCAGACTCCCTTAAGAGCAAAGAAATTGAGGATTGTACAGGCATGAAGGCTGAATTCTCCATGTGCAGAGATGAATGACTGACCGTAGAGATCTACTGTTTTAAGGGCGAGTCTTGCCTCATTCCCCAACCCGGCTCCCAGAATGAATGTGATTCTGCTGTGTTGCCTGGCTTAGGATTTAAGGAGTCCGTCCAGCTCTCCCCTTGTGGTGTTGCATGGCAGCCTTTTAAAGGCAGGTCCATCCACTGGCTGCCTTGCTGTAAGCCCTGCAGTGAGGAGAAGGCTCTGCCTTTGCAGAGGGATGCCCTCCAGGCCATGGCCGGGTTGCTGCGCTTGTCAGTTGGGGCTGGCTCGGAGGCTTTAAGCACCACTCCCTAGAAATGCCATTTCTGGAGAGCATGTCTGATGTTTGCTGTTTGCATCTCACCTGGGAAACACTCACCCACAACAGGAAGAGTGGGCTTGGTAGTGACATTTGAGCTCGGTTGACTCCCAGGAGTTCCTTGGTTGGGAAGAATGAAGGTTTGAAAGCTCTGGGAATGAGGGAGCCTTTGGTGGGAGTCTGTTCTGGAGGGTGAAATGCTGGCAGGTACCCCAGCAAGACTCCAGCCATTAATCAGTTGATGTGCACAGGCAAGGCTCTCTCCTCTTCAGCTTGGTCTGAGTTGGAAAGCAAAGATGTCCTCACTCTGGTCGTTGAATAGCTTGGGAATATGCAGCGTAGACTTGCACGCTCAGGCATAAGCAACAGGATCCAGGCTGAAGAAATGGGCTTGCAGGACTGTAATGGGCAGGCTGGTGTGGACTGTGCCCCACCAGTCTCATTGACATATCTTCACAAACAGCAAGTGAGGGCACTGCTTCTACAACACAGTGAAGTTCTCTTCTGCGTGCCATCCTGCGATGGGCTGTCCCTTCACTTGTTCCTCTGAACCTCCCTTTTCTGTCCACATGCCCCCAGGCATCTTTGCTTGCCAGCAACAAGGGATCCTCAGGAGAGACCCACCACTGGTGGTGTGCCTGCAGGAGACCCTGGTCAAGCTATGACTGTGGTGGGACTCCTCAGAGTCACCTGAATGACTTTGATGCAGAATTCCCCGTGACCTGAGTGGGATGGCAACCCAAAGGCCACCTGGGCACGTCTCAAAAATCCCACTGTAAATGCTGTCACGTTGGGGATAAACCTCTACAAACACACCCAGAAATAAGGTGGTTTAGATGGTGTCCAGGACATCCTTGTGCTGTACACAGGCAGCTATCAGGATGTGATAAATGTGCTGATCCGTGGAACTGCTAATACAGCTAAAAGCTGTAACGCTTTCTTCTGTTACCTGTGGTTTGCCCTCTTCCTGGTACTTCCATCAGCAAGTGAGGTGAGCAAAGACTGCCCTTTGCTTTGTTGCAGGTGAAGATACCCACACGAGCCTTTATGGAGCAGCTGGAGATGTCAACATCAGGCTAGACAGGAGCTCCTTGGCAGTTGAGAAGACTTACCTCTCGCTGTCAAACCACGGCTCCGTGGTCATCCACAATCGGAGTGAAATCATAGCCCACTTCCAGTGGAAGGCTTTTGCTACGCAGGAGGAGGAGGATCAGCGGAAGCTGAGGTTCGTTTGAAAGATTCGTTTCCATAAGATACGCTGCCCAAGGGTAAAACTGACGTGTGGCCCCAGGGGTGTTGGTGCTTTTGAACGGTTTAGGACAAGTAAACCATCCCCAGCGTCAGGGTGCGTGTCACTGAGCTTCAGGGTACTGGAGCTCAGCACTTCCCATTCCAGTTCCACCCATACTCCAGCTGAGGAAGATGTTTTAGGGAGGGCAGGTTGGTTGCAATGACTGGATAGCAAATTGGTGGTTTGTGGGAGCACAAACCACTGAGGTCCAGACATCCCTGGGCTACAGAGGGTCCATGAGGCTGAGGAAAGTGTCAGCACTCGTTACCTGGGACGTAATGTAGCTGCAGATAACATAACTATTACGATAGTCACTGCAGTTTCTTCCACTCCAGCTTTGATAAGGTGGCAGGCTCCTTTTCCAGCAATGTGCAGGGTAGGGTGGAAGTTGAGGCCACCCTGCTGTAGGGTGTTAATTGCCTTGCGCTGCCCTGGTTTCCAGCACAAGGAGGTATTTGTGTCCTTCCTTCGAGGCTGGGGAGAGTTTGGAGGTGGAGGGTTGTGCAGGGAAGGTAGGGCAGCACAGGACCTGGAAGTGCATTTGGGCTTCAGCCACCCATGTCTTCATGGTGGTGAGAGATGGGGCAGGTTCTTGAAAGTGTGTCTTTGCTCAAGCTTTGAAATTCCCATTTCAGGCAGCAGAGAAATACTTGCAGCCCAGGGGGGTGAATTGGAAATGACACTTAAAAGCTTGGGTGATTTAGGGAATCCTTGTGTGACTTTTCAGACTTGGATGGATGTAGGTATATAGTTAGTCTGAACTCATAGCTGATCAGGAAACTGCCTTAAAGTGGAGCACTTTCTAAGAGCCTCTGAGTAAATAAAGTTCAACATAATTAGGTCAGAAATGCCTTGAAGGGCAAAACTAGTTTTCCACTGTTCTCTCTTTTTAATGACACAGTGTGTGAGTTCTGTGCAAGCTCAGTGTGTTGAAAGGAAACCTCCTGACCTTCTCTTGGTACTTCCCTGGCCCATTTCTTTACCATCTCTTCCCAGCTGCCTGTCTCAGCCTGGACCCTGAGTGTTCCTCTTTCCCCTCAGAAGCAACCAGGTTTCCCCACAGTAGACTTCAACCGGATTTTTTATTTCTTTTTTTCCAATGACATTTGATCTCGTGCCAGTTTGTGTCTTAGAGTCTCAGCAGGATGTTTTGTTCTTCCTTACTTGGAAGTCTTAGGGATGGTCATAGCTCTAAGGCCACTGTCCTGCTGTCAGAGAAGCAGGGATCCCCTGGTGGAAGGCAGTATAGGGAACTGGGAGCAGGCATTGTTTGCTTATCCCCGCTGGTCCAAAAAGGAAGGAAAAAGAGTGATGCTCGTAACCTGCAGCTGAACCCCAGGTGCTTCTCCCCTTGCCGGTGAAGCCCTGCAGTGGGTGCTCCTTGATCTTTATCTGCCTCCCCCGAGCAGCTCTATGGTGGGAAAAGCCAGTTGAGGTTGGTGGATTCTCCATCAGTTGTGGCAGTGGCTTTGAGCCGGGAGGCTCTCTTGAGGGCTGCTAGCTTTCCAAAACCTCTTCTTAACTTGTGAATGTGGAGTAAAACTACCTGCCACGCCAGGGAGCAACAAGTGATCATCTGATCCATTTGGGACCCCATGGCTCGGGGTCAGCCCCTTGCTGAGCTGCTGCTGTTCCTCCCTGAGTGCGTTGCTGCCCCTGCACTTACCCGGCAGTCTCTGCCAATATGTTGCTTATTGAATTATCTGTTTGGTTTGTCTCTCCCCATGGCCGCAGGCTGTGTCACAGGCTGCAGAGGCAGGAAGAGGACAAGACGGATTGCTTCCTCAAGGAGTGCACGGTGGACCCCGCTCTCCGAGAACGCCTTTCCCTTCTCTCCCGCACCTTCCGGAACCAGAGGGCAAAGGTGCAAGGAGACTCCATGCTTTTCTCCGATGATGTCTTCACCATTGAGCCGATGGTAAGCTGTAGCTGAGAACCTCCCTTCCTCCTCCTCCTGCTCCTCCCTGAATGAGGTCACTTGGCAGATCCCTGCATCAGCTGCCTTGACGTGCCGAGAGAAAATGTCAGGTTTCTAGCGAGGCTGGGAGAGCTTGTTACAAAAACCACTTCTGAACTGCGGGCTCCTGACAGGCAGCGAGAGCCTGCCTAAAGCTGAGCTACTGCAAGGGCTATAAATAAGTGTTCTTAGAGTGCTCAGAGGTATTGATTATTATATGTAAGGGCACACCTGACGCATACTGTATGGGGAGTAACAAAGGATATTAGAGCATTGTCAGTTCACATATTGACCTGAAGAATGAAATGGTCCTGTGTGGAAAGGAGGCCAAATTCAGCCCAAGTTTAGTCATGGAAACACCAATCCCTTTGTATAAGCTGGACTTACACCATGTCGGAATCTCCCTTCCAATGGCATCTGTGAGCCTGGACACAAGACTGGCAGGTTTTTTTTGAGTTGTATGGCACATAGGTACAGAAAAATCTTTGCTTTTCTGTTTCTGCAAGCAAAACCCCATGTCCTTCAATCAACCAGAGCTCTGATTCTGAGTATTTGCATGGTCTGAGACGAAGAATGCCTGCTGCCTGAGCAGTGCAAAATCCCTTCTCATCTTGGAGTGAACCCTAGAATAAGCCCAACCTCTTCTTTTTTTAAAATAGGTGAAACTAATTTTTTTTTTTAACCAAGGAAGGGGATCGTGTTCTCTTCTTGGTTACTCCTTTAGCCCATCGAAGGCTGAGAGCCAGCAATGTCAGCACAACTGCAGTTTCACACCACTGTAGCTGACAGCAGCATGGTGTGACCAAGAGATAGTGTCAGAGCAGTAGGATTATTGTAGAGTGGGAGCTGATGAGCTGAGCCTGAAGGGCATCGTGCGATGCATTAGAGTTGATTTTGGAGTGTGTCCCAGGGCTCCTGCTTTGTTACAGTTGGAGTATGACTCCAGAACTAGCTCAACCCCCCCTTGAGCTCCTGAAGTGCATTAAGGTGAGGTCCGGAAGTCTGGCTGCCCACAGTACTGTGTGCTGGTACTCCATGTAATGATGTACAGACATGAAGTGTAGCCAGGTCCCTTTTCCTTAGACTGGCTGGTACCTCTGAAGAAATCCTGCTTGATTTGCTGGAGTTTGGTTGCCAGTTGGGTTGCTTCGTTGTAGCCCTAATTTAACAAAATGCCTCTCCGGGGTGCCAGTAAAGGTAAGGGACTTGGGACAGTTTTTTGCAGCTGCTTCCAGACTCTTTTATAAATTTTGTTGGCAAGTGTTGCTTGCTCCTTGCTCTTCACTGATGCTCTAAATATAGGCTACAGGACTGTGGTTGAAAACAAGACATGTAACGTTTAAAGATAAATGGTTTGCCGTCCGCTTCTGTTTTAGGAGGGAGATGTCTGGCCAAATTCTTCGGCTGAAATCAAGGTGATCTTTAAACCCCGAGAAGCCAGAGTGTATCAACAAGCGGTCTACTGTGAAATCTCAGGTACAGCTCCTTTCTCCTGCTTCTGTTACCCATGGTGAAGGTGAGGCACAAATAGTCTTCCAGCCCCCTCGGTTCTTATGTAGTTGCTGGGAAGGGTGGGTGGTCAGCAGGTCAGGGCTGGCACATGCCCGCTGTCCCTACGGTTTCCAGGTGATCTCCTGTCCAAGGCCAGCCCTCGCGATGCCTGGCTACAAGCTTGGATCACTGATCCCAGACCAACCAAGGCAGTGAAGGGATAAGCTTTCATGCCATGGGTTTGCCAGCATTTGCTCTGCTGCAAGGTGCCTGGAAAGGCCAAAGAATGACACAGCAGAACAGCTTTCGTGGACGAGCACTAAGCCCCTATAGACCGTATACTTCCAAGATGAATCTTTATTACACGGATGCATCATCAGACACCTGAGGCAGCAGGAGCTGAGTTACAAATGTGCTCCCAGATCCTGGATCACCTCCCACTCCCCAGATGCTGTCAGACCTCAGGTGACTGAGCCCCGCTGAGTGCGGGGTGTCTGCGAAAAGACCACTTCTGGCCAGCCTGTGCTTCTCTCCCTGTGTGGGAATTGTCACCTCGTGGCTCGGCGTCTATGGTGCATACGGGTAGCGTTGCACAGGCCTTGCTGTACTGAGCAGGGTGAACGTCCTCCCTGGGAATCGGAATCCGAGCAGTCCGCTAGACAAGCTTTATGCCCATCCTGTCTTACGGAAGTGCTGTCAAGTCTTCTTCTGGGAGCGGTTACTGTTGATGTGCGTATGGCCGTTAGCAGGGAGCTTCGCCTTGCTTGGGCTCGTACTTCTCGGCTCCTGTGCTGTTGTCTCTGATTGCATCAGTATAGATGGCAGATTTTTATCTTCAGTTCTGTTTTGTGAGCTTTGTGCCTTCACTGAATGGATTTCAAAGCTCATCTAAGTGTGTGGGAAGAAATTCAGAGATCGTGTTTTAAACTCAGCATCCTGTTTTCAGGGTGCAAACTGATCACTAAATTAGAAACCAGCCCAAGGGCATATGTCCTGAGGGAGGAGAAGGGTCCTGTATCTTCTCCCTGGAGCATCTAGAGCTGGTCCCATCCATCGCGGAGTCAGGGACTAGCATTGAGGCAGGCTGGAAAATCCAGGGCAACAGAGGGAATTACTGTACTGAAACGGCAATCTCTCCCCAGGCCGAGAGGCCAGGCTGCCCCTGCGCATCAAAGGTGAAGGCATAGGGCCCCGGCTCTGCTTCAACTTTGACCAGCTGGACATCGGGAAGGTTTTCATTGGATCAGCCCACAGCTATGAGGTGAGCAGGAGGGGTTTGCAGGGGTTGGGCTGGATCCTCACGGCTCCCGGGGCAACGCTGAGCCTCGTGGACCTGCGGGATTCCTGGCAACTGAGGCAGTTGTGAGCAGGGAATATTTGACATACTAGTCAAGTTTGGGGGGTTTCACAGAATCTGGATACTTTTGGTGGGGTCTGAAAGGTATATATGTTTAGGAAGCCCTAGTCCCTGCTTTTTGGCAACGTCCATTTGAGATCAGCTGGGAGGCTTCATGCAAAAAAACCCCCCTTGACACATGAAAGCAGCACTGGGTCAAAAAGACTTTTGTTTCAGCCCTAGATGCAAAGCACCTTTGTACTCTGGCTCTTAAAAAGCAGCTGGAACAAAGTTACTGTGTTTGAACTCAAGTCCCTTGCAAAGAGTTTTCAGTTAAGTGCATCCTACCGATTCCTGGGAGTCAGAGGAAAGCCATCCAGCCTCCTGGCTCCGAGCTGTCCCTAGGAAAGAAATTGGGAGTGCTTCCCCTCGCTGACGAGCCCCTCACCACGCTTCGGGCTTGGTGCACCTCTGGCTCTATGAAGAGCGAAGCATTTCTGGAAATGAAGCAAAGGCACTTTCTATATATTTGCCTCCCCCCAATGGTGTCAAGTCTTCTGCAAAAAAAAAGATAGAGCAAGTGAAAGAGGTAGAAGACGAGGCAATACATCATGCCAGACACTTTCAAAACCTTGACTGTGGCAGGGAAGGACAGATTAAGGTGTTTTCTTACAGAAATATTGTGTGCTCTGTGCATTTTTAATGCTGATACTTTATTGATTCTCTCTCTATCAATTTATGATTTTCATTACTTGAGAAAATGTGATGAAGTAGAGGATGCTGTTAGTGCTTTCCTAAGCAGCTAGACTGGAGGTAAACCTCAGCTCAGCGTCGGATCCCTAAGTGCAATTTGTAACGAAGGTGTAAAACACACAAGAGGTGAGAGTAGTGTTCAAGTGACCATTGTGGAGTTTGAATACATGCATATTTTCAGCAGCAGCTGCAAAGTTGAAAAACAAAGGCTGTTTCTATGCTTCTGTCTCAGTTTTTCTGACAGGTTTTGCAAGGACAAAAATTAGGGAAAAGAAATTCAAAGCAGATAGCTAAGTCCATGGAAATGGCAGGATTTCACCCTGCAGCAGTCAGAAACTACAGCTTTGCTTTGGGTAGGTTTGTTGGTGATGGACAGCGTGCTGGTACTCACAGGCAGATGTGGGCATTTCTCGCCCAACATGAAAAGAGCTGAATTTCAACAAACGCTGCGGGATTGTGTTACTTGTTCGAGGCAGTAGATCTCTCGAGCATTCAACAAAATATGGCTTGGTTCTAAATTTGCAGTTTATTCTAATAATGGTAAAATCTTAGATGGTGGCTGTGTATATTTAGGAAAGAGAAATTCTTTGGAATAGATGGAGCTGCTATGCACCTCACGCTCATTCTTTCCTGACATGTCTGTTGGAGCAAAGACTAAGAAAGTATCACCTTAAAGAAGAAAGAAGAGAAACCTAACTTCTATACTGTAGCAGAGTTGGGGAGTGCTTCTGAAGTTGGTTATAGTGCTGGCCTGAGGGGTCTTCTACATGCAATAAACTTGTTGGCTGCAATGGAAGCTGCCCATGTTCTGCCCTTGGCAGGACCAGGCTCATCAGGAGCAGAAGCAGTTGTGTGATGACCCACTAGTAACCGCCCTTCGTTGCTCTTAGGGACAGGTCTGAATCAACTCGCTGATGCTGAGCAGGTCCTCTGCACTGCAAGTCAGAGTGGACTGCTCTGTATCAGTAGAATAAACCCAGCGTGACTCTGTTTAGATGAAGTTATCACTGCTTTGCATGTAAAAACCCAAAGGCAGAACTTGTCCTGTTGCATATTCTTTGGCTTCTGCCAAGCAGCAGCACACGGCATCTTCTGTCTTTTTACAGATGTTACTTGTTTAATGGGAAAGCAAGTCAGCCTTGTGTAAGAAAGGAAGATTCCTTATGTATTTCCATTTCGCTTTCTTGCTGCTGCAGGCGGTCCTGTTTAACAAAGGAGCCATCGATGCTTTCTTCCAGTTGGTCCCTCCAGCTACAGCTCTGGGCTCCTGCTTCACCTTTCTGCCCCGGGAGGGCACCATTTTGCCAGACGGGCTCCAGGTGATCCGGATCTCCTTCAGTTCCACCATGCTGGGGCAGTTCACAGAAGAATTCAAGTTCAGTGTGAATGGATCCCCTGAGCCTGTGACCTTGACTATCAGGTGAGAAGAATTATAGGAGCTTGGTGGACACATCTGTAGCTCTGTCTGGGTAATCAGCTCCCCCCTACCTCATTTTATGATGGAGCAGAGAAAAAAGGGGTTGTCTAAGGTCTTTGTCTTGGCTCAGATCCTAGCACCCCCCCACTAAGAGCCAAGACTTTTTCACCTTGACTCCAGTTTGAACCTTGCAGTTGCAGCAGCCAAGAAAGTGTAATTGTCTGCGAGAGGAAATCATAGAATGGTTTGTGTTGGAAGGGACCTTTAAAGGTCATCTAGTCCAACCCCCCTGCAGTGAGCAGGGACATCTTCAAGTAGACCAGGTTGTTCAGAGCCCCATCCAGCCTGACCTTGAATGTTTCCATCTACCACCTCTCTGGGCAACCTGTGCCAGTGCCTCACCACCCTCATTGTAAAATATTTCTTCCTTCTATCTAGTCTAAATCTACCCTCTTTCAGTTTAAAGCTATTACCCCTTGTCCTATCGCTACAGGCCCTGCTAAAAAGTCTGTCCCCGTCTTTCTTATAAGCCCCCTTTAAGTATTGAAAGGCCACAAGAAGGTCTCCCCGGAGCCTTCTCTTCTCCAGGCTGACCAACCCCAACTCTCTCAGCCTTTCCTCATAGGAGAGGTGTTGCATCGCTCTGATAGTTTTCGTGTCCCTCCTCTGGACCTGCCTCAACAGGTCCGTGTCTTTCCTGTGCTGAGGACTCCAGAGCTGGACCCAGTACTGCAGGTGGGGTCTCACCAGAGCCGAGTAGAGGGGCAGAATCACCTCCCTTGAGCTGCTGGCCACCTGTGACCATGCCTCCTCTGCTCTCAATACGCAGTTTAACTTTCCAAGTCTTGGGTTCCTCTGGGAAGCAGCTTTGCCTTCATGGTTGAGCCAGGGTGGCTCTGTGACTTTCCAGGACACTGTTTGCCCAGAATTTGGCAGCAGCAGATTCCTTTTGTGACCCTTTGACATCTCTGTGTGAGGACCGTGGGGCTTTAAGTGACTACCCGTGCTGGAAAAAAGTTTGACTGGAGGCCGTACGGGAAAGGTGTGGAGATGCCTGCTGCCCTGTCCCGGTACCCAGGAGCTGAAGTGACTCCTTGCTACAGGTAGCTCATTCCCCCTTGGGCCATGGCAGACAGTGTGATGGTATCAGCTTTGGGCAGTAGATGGTCTGGGATGTCCCCCTGAACACCCAGCAGGGCCAAGAGGGCTTTGGAGAGGGGCCAGCCTGGGTGATTCTGCAGCCAGAAGCAGTGTTTTTAAAATCCTCTGTTAACATTCCATACAAAATGGGTAGCAGCAGCCTCAACATCATCTCTCATGCTAATGCGTTGGGACAAGCTGTCCTCCCGGCTCTTGTGCAGTGAGTGCTACGGTTCCTCCTTTCTGCAGCCAGAAACGTGCTGATGCAGGAGACAGGAAGCTCTGCAGCAAGTACTGTCACAAGGACTTGGGCATCATCCCCTGGGCTGGTGCCATTGCAAAAGATAATCCTGACCGAGCAAGAGGGGAGAAGGGGGAAAAAAAAAGCTGATGAAAGGAGAGGCAAAGCTCATTTCTCAGGACCACAGCAGCATGCAAACTTGTCCCAGCAAGTCTTAACCACGAGCTGCTGGGATCATGTGGTGTAGGCAGGGAAGCTGATGCTGGGTGCTCTGGAGCGTTGGGGCTGGCTGAAGTGGTCCTTTTTTCCCCACTGGTGCCCTGGCTGCCAGTGCCCAGCATGTCCTCCCCTTCTCTGTGGCCGCTCTGCCCTGTTCTGCCAGCACGGCCCTGAGCTCGGTGCAGACCTTATGTCTCAGTGAAAGAGGATTGGTGGTCCTTTTTTATTTATTTCTTCCCCATCCTTGTATTCCTCCTTTCTAGGTGGTGGCTCCTATGCAGCCCATCTGAGGGTACCCCAGCATGCCCACCTGCTCCGGTACAGCTGTCCCTCAGCAGTAATTCCCATTGCAGTCCACTCTGCTCTGAGATGTCATCTGCCTCCTTGATTTCTGCCTTGCCTTAGTTTCAAGGATCCCTATCCAGTCCTTATCTCTCATTCTCCAGCCCCGCAGCTCAAGCTGTTTGTTTTCAAGGCCTTTGAGATGTCCACCCACCAGGTCAAGCTGAGCCTCCCTTGTCGGGAAGTTTTAAGCACTGGATTTAGTCCTCCATGGAGAAAAACTCCCAGCTCTTTTGAATGGAGGCGAGCTGGCTGGTGGGAGACTGGGCTGCAAAGGAAGGAAGGAATGGGGATGAGTGTTGAAGCAGTTCCTCTCCCACCTTGTGTTATCCTTCGTGCTCTGCAAGGACCCTGATCTCCCTTCACAAGTGCATTATTTAATGCTACTGTAAAACGCGGTAGTTGCCAAAACCACTGCCTTTTCCCCCATTTTTTTGCGAGCTGTACTGTTATGAGCTGTGGTGCACAGGGCTCTGGTTGGCTCCTTGCTCGAGCCTTCTGGGCAGTTATTCAGGTTTAACTTACCTGAGCCCAGATACGGCGCACTCAGCAGAAATGGCAGTCATTTCTCCGCTTGCCTGGCAAGGCTCCTCCTTGGCAGTTTCCCAGTGTGATCCCCAGTCATGGTTGGTTTGGAGGTAGTTTTCCATCGTCTCGTGGCAAGTGCTGTGGCGGAAAGCATGCCTGCTCCCTTTGCTGCGTCCAAAGCAAGGTGTTAGGGCTTGGGCAGTTAGGTCTGGTTATGTGAGGTCCTTGGAGAGGGAACTTCATCATCATCATCAGGGATTTGCTCCCTGACTTAGTCTCAGGAACTGCTTCAGCTCCAAGAATCGAGAATTAGTATTGGATTGAAACTCCTGAAAGTCAGTTTTTGAGTGCTTTTTAACTATGCAATCAGAAGATGCCCAAACCATAGGTGATTCTTCTTGGGAAGGAACCCAACCTTACAAGGTCCTGAATGCTTGTTTTTTTGGTGTTTAGAAAGGGATGCTGGAAATGGGACACCACGGATGAACGCAGGTCCCTCCTGCGGGATGCATGAGTCTGGTCATGTGCCAAACAGAGTCAGTGGCAGTCCTGTGACTAAAACTAGAAGGCAGCGTTCACTGTGGTCCTTGATTTTTAACTAAGAGGCAGAGCTGGCATTGATTTGCATCAGCCATGAAATAAATTAATGGCTGTTGTGCAGCTCCAAGTGCTGATTTCAGGGGATTTTGGTGAGTTTTGGAGTTTGGAGCCTGGCTACTGAATTTAAGGACAGGTGAGGAGGTGTGGTGGGTTCAGGACACCCGTGTTCGGTGGTTGGAGACGTGTGTTGCTCCTGGATGTGTCAGCTGGTGCACTGATGACAAGCTGATCCTTTTCCCCAAGATTCAGCTGTCCGCTGTGTAGAACTGTTGTTGCTCTTGCGTCAGTGGGTGTCTGGGCTCTCCTCTGGCTTCATGCCTCAAAATCCTGCATGCCTAATGATTGCATGGATCAAGATGCTCTGAGGACTAGATGTTCATATACTCCATGGAAACACCAGTTCCAGCAAAGAAATACCAAAGGAGAGAACCTGCAGCTGGCAAAGCTAGTACAATGGGTCCACTTTTGCGTGGAGACCTCTGTGTCATCACGTTACAGATGGGGAAACTGAGGCACGGAGCCATCACTAGTTCAGGGTCCTTCATCAGGCCAGCAGCAACTTGGGGGCATACCCTGCCTGACATGGTGCCCTAAGGCACATCAGGAGCTATCAGCTGCTGACCACTTTGCTTTGGCTGTCTCCTGTCCACATGGATGCTGTGCTGAGCAGAAAGGCGACGGGTTGATTTGAAACCCGCTGTGGTTCTGAGACCAGCTTTTATCCCTCCGAGCAGTAACAAAAGCTGAACACTTTGCATTTCTCTTTAACCAAGCCAATGCCTCCTCTGCCTGTCTTTGTCCTCACAGGGGCTGTGTCATCGGACCGACTTTTCATTTCAACGTACCTTCCCTCCGCTTTGGTGACGTCTCTTTTGGTGAGTGTTCCCTGGGCTTGGAGCATAGGTTGAGAGGTCTGTGCATCACCAAAACAGAGCACTTCGCATAAGAGCACGTCACTTGTGTTCCTCCGTAGCAGCCTTCGAGGTGTTAAAACCAGGGCTGCTGGTTGCTTAGGCAGTGTTGTGCCATCATGAGGTCAGATAGGACCAAAGGAACAGAAAGTCAGTGTTTTCTGGTGTCCCTCATAGTCTGTTCAGCCCCAAGCTCCCAATGCTTGGCAGCAGAATGGCTGTGAAAGTCCTTGTGCCAGAAGGTCCCAGGGGATGGGACTGCAGGAGAAGGGAGTTGAAGCCACATCCTAGCCTGTAGCTGCTCTGGGTGAATGTGCGTGTTGCAAGGGGAGGACACCATTTCCCCACCTGACCTTCAGTGTGAGATGTTGATTAGTGCTGTGAGGGCACCTCATTCTCACCTCCCAGGTAATATGCCCAAGCAATAGCTCGGCATCGGGCACTGATGTCCTCTGAGATCTGGGCTCCTTCTCCTTCCCTGCCAAAAGCCCAGGTCTGCTGATGGAGCCGGTGGCTGAGCGTCCAGAGCATCTCCATTAAAGTGCAGATTCTCGTTCTCCACCTCCGTCTCACAAAAGGCTTTTTACTGAGATGTTCTAAAGTTGAAATGTGAAATCAATGGTGATTGAAGGGCCATTATCATTCTGCACCCAGGATGCCTCTGTGTTTTCATGCTGCTCATGGACTTTCTAAGAAAACTCATTACCTTTCCTGAGCTGCTTCCTCCCCTCCCTACATCACCACTCTGCCATTTCTTTATTTCCTTTTGAAGAAATAAAACCAGAAATGCACCAGGCAGAAATATGGTTATGTAATAGGAGCTTCATCCTACTTAATCTGATTTCGTTAATAAGGCCTTTTGAGCTGAAGGCAGCTACTGTATTTTTGCTTCTTTTAGCTCTGCTGCTGACTGTTGTCTGCATCTGGAGACTTCGGTCTCCTTTGGGACTGTGAAGTCTGTGTTTGTCCTTTCTGTGTGTCTCCTGCCTCCCTGCTGGAGTAGTTGCTGGAGGTGGGCAGTGGTCACTGTCGATGGGCATGGATGAACTACCTGCTGTGTCTGCAGTTGGTTTTCCTCCCCATCTGTATTCAAGTAACGCTTGGTAAGCAGGCCATGGGAGATGTCTCCTTCTCACAGAGCTGGCCATCCAAGCCCGATGTCCACTCCAGAGCAGGTTGTGGGCTGATGTCCTGTCTCTGCAGCACATCCCCACCAGGTGTGGTTGTATCACTGCTTTTCCATTATGGAAAGCAAGTATCCAAGCTAAAGTGATGTAAACCCTTGCGGGCAGTAACCAAAGCCAGTGTGCGGCATGGATGTGATGTCCCTGTTTGTTAGGTAAGGTGAGACACGGTTCCTGCTAATTTCTAAGCAAGCATCAGGCTTGCCTCCTGTGAAGTGGGCTGCAGGTTGTCACGAGCTGAGTCTGATTGCCCCCAAACAGGAGATGCCTTGAGGATGCTGCCTAGAGAAACTGCATTAGAGTGCTTTGCATCGTGATGTAGTAGCCAATTGCATCCATCCTTTCTTTTACTGGAGCTTCTCCTCGATGACAATACACTGCTTTTATATATTGAAAACTGTGGGAGTGTTCGTGGAGTTAACAGGGAATGTTACGGACTGAATTTTCAGAAAAAATGGTCTGTCTGGATGTACGCTCATAAGCGAGTAATAACTGATGCTGGTTTTGGGGCATGTGAGAGCGCTCCTCAGGTAAAGAGAGACAAAATTCTGGTGTTCGGCATCGCTAAGAGTGGGCATTGCCAAGGAAGCAATCTCTGTGATCAGCATAAAAGAGAGCTTAAGTGACGATGAATTCCTTGCTTAGCTTCTCAACTAGCTGTGGTTCAGATTGAGAAGAGCTAAACTCCAGGCACAGTTTTATCCTAACAGGATATTCACACCAGGACTCAGGGGGATAACTGGGGTGTAAATTCATATTTGTGTCATTTCCTAGGCTTTCCTCGCACCTTGTCGTGTTGCCTCACTAACACCTCCTTGGTGCCCATGACCTTCAACCTTCGCATTCCTGGGGACGGCTCAGGAGAGCCCAGTGTTACCAGTTTTGTTCCTTTGTCGGACAACACTCACTCATACTGGAGAAGGGGAGCCCAAGGTCTTGTGAAGCCAACCGAATTTACCATCACGCCGTGCAGAGGGACCATCCGCTCCCAGGGGGTTGTGGATATCCAGGTATGGGAAGAGTCCGGCCATACGTGCTTCAGCAGGTGGAGCTGAAGCTTCACTGATGCATGAGAGGGCTTTAGTGCTGCCAGCATAACGCGAGTAAGCTATATGCATTAGTGTTAGGCTTTTGTTGGCTGGGTTACTCTGGGACGTTTCAGAAGGAGCACTGTTTTGTTTCCAGAATCCTAAGCGGAAGGTCTTGTACCGTATAGTCAGGTACAGAAGCCACTCCTGTGTTTTTGAGAGCTGCTTAGAGCGATCTCTTGGATTTAAAGTGGTCAGAGGAAGGATGAGGACAGAAGGTGGCTGTTAAAAAGAGAGATGTCATTGGATAAAGCAGTTTGCCTTTCTTCCCAGTCTAATTTCTCCTGTCCTGTTGAGCAGGAGGAGCTGTATTCACTGCAGCGATCCCCAAGGGGGACAGCAAAAGCTCTGGCAGCCGTGAACTGCACAGCATCTGCTGGGCCACGTTTTGCTCTCAGCTTCCCCCTGTAAAGCTGAACTCATTCTGTTCAAGTCAGCAGATGTCCTCTGGATTTATGCTATTCTAGTCGAGATTACAAACTGGTCCCTTAATTTTAATACAGTGGTGAGTAGAGCATTAGTCTAATTGTGCTTTAATTTAGCTTGCATATACCCTGATAACTGCACAGTGTATTTAACAGAGCAGATCTTGTCAGAAGACTTCTATTACTTGCAGAGCCTGCGCTCTGTACATGGACCATCAGAAGAATTAGGGCAAAATCCTCCCTTTCCTTACTGTGGAAGGAGAACCGGAGGACACCACACATGGACGATGGCTTTTGGGAGCGATGAAGTATTTGATGGTCTTCTCTTCCGCCAGGTCACCCTGTGTTCCAACACCGTGAAGAGATACGAGCTGGCACTGGTGGTGGACGTGGATGGTGTTGGCAAGGAGGTGTTGGCATTGCCTCTCACAGCCAGGTATCACCGCTTCCCTTGCAGCTCATCGTCTCTCCTCGTGCACCCCCCACCAGCACACTGCCTTGAACGCGGTTTTCTGGCTCCATCTCCAAATGAGAAGCGTTGCTTAATGAGCTAGTTCTACCCAGCTAGCTAGGAGAACAGCAGTGCTTTGGAAGCAGCCCACGTTGAGAAGCACCTGTGCTCAACGGACAGGCGTGGGGCTGAGCCTTTTTCTAAAGGGAACAGTAATTATATTCATGTTTGGCCTGGCTTTTGGTGCTTGAGGTGTAAGAAATTTCCAAAGGGCTGCCTCTCCTTCTTCCTGCAAGTGGTGGACTTGTGCTGGGTTGCAACCAAAATGCAACATTCATGTGGGACACAGTGATCAGCCTGCTGAAAGCTGGTGTCTGGTTCAGTTAACGAAGGCATGTGCAAATGGGGAAGGGGCTTGTGTCAGGACTGGTGAGGGGAAGTAGAGGCAAGATCTTAGGACGGGGAAAATAGTCCTTGATGTGGAAGGTGAGCTCAGGTTTCTCTGCTTTCCTCTGGTTCTTCTGAGACGTAATGTTCTCCGATTTAAGCCAAAAGCTGTTCTTGCTGCAGCCAGATTCGATGCTGTCGTGCTGCAGTGGGTGTCAGTTGAATTGCAAGAGGCAGAGTCTTCCAGTCAGTGCCTGGGCTGCAATTCCGTAAAAGAAGTGCAAATGGGAGCAGACAGTGTATGGACCCGTGAGGGTCAAGGAGCAAGGTGGCTACAGAAGTGGGGAAAGGGTGGCCAGCCACTGCGTGAGGCAGGTGGTGGCTTGTGCCCTCTGCTGCTGGGGTAAATGGCTGAGTTTTCAGGCAGGGCAAGAGAGGTATGGGAGAGGAGGGAGTAATTTTTACTGAGATTCTGGGGTCTTGTGTTCCCTGAGGCTTGGTGAGCCCTGGTCATGGGTGGGAAGGCTCCCCTGGAGCTCATGCCTTGCTGGGAGCGTCAGGAGGGTGCAAGGTGTCTTTGCAAGGCTCCTGGGGCAAAGGTGCCCATCAGACAGCTCTGGGACAGGGCACAGTGCTCTGCCTGGGCACTTGGCAGCCTCTACAATGCTGAGACTCAGGGTTTGCTCCTCCTTTAAGAGGTTGTTGTATAAAAAGAAATTAAAGGCAATTTATTGCTGTAGGGGTCTTAAACGTCCATTTGACAGTGACACGTGTTATGCGTCATTTCATGCTATTTGGGGAGTAAACAAATTCTACGTTCTCTCAGTATCTCCAATTCCCTTTTTGTCATCTCTTTGCCTAGATGCGTCGTTCCTCGGCTGCGAGTGCTCAACCCGGTCGTGACATTTGGACGGTGCTTTCTAAAGTACCCGTATCGGCAGATGCTGACCCTTGAGAACGACAGCAATCTCCCAGGCTGCTACGCAGTTCTTCCTCAGGTTTGGCATCGCATCCACCTCCTTTCCTCCAATGTTGTCAAGGGATATATTAGGAAAAAAGGAGTTTTGGAGAAGACCTTGCTGGTTTATATTCAAACCTAAAGGTTTGCTGAGAACAGGAACCTGCCTGAATAGAAACTTTAGAAAGCAGTTAAATAGGAACCTGCGTGAATATAAACTTTAGGAAGCAGTTCATAGTCTAGTCTTTGGGGTGCTTTCCCGTAGGAGAACTTAGAAGGTCATGAAAGGCTGCTGCAAGGAGGCTGCCAGCACAGGAGTGGGTGTTTGTGCCTGCAGCAGCTCTCGGACCCCCTCAGGATGCTAAGCCCATACTAGTCTTGCATCTGTTTTTGTGCCTTTCTCCTAGGGATTTTTAAAAATGTGTGTGAATTGTCATTGTGGCAGATGTCAAGGAGTTCAGAGTGACCTTTGAGGAAGCTTTAAAGTTGGTTTTGATTCTGTGCCTTATAGGAACACAAGAAGGATGCTCCTGTGTGGTACTCCAGCCCCACGCCATGCGGGATTATCCAGCCTCGCAGCTTGGTGGAGGTCCCGGTTACACTGGAAGCCCAGGTGACGGGAGAGCAGGACACAGTGGCTCGTGTTGCGGTGTTTGGGAGCGAAGGATCCCCGCTGGTGAGTGCTAGGGGAGATGTGTGCCTTTGCGCGACTCATCTTGGTGGGGCATAAAGTGTGCAGGGATTCTTCCTGGGAAAACATGAACTTGTAATATATGGCTGGTGTGGACAAGGAAAGAAGGGATCCGTGGCATAAGCAATGGCTCATGCCCAGAGAAGAGGAAGGATGGTATTCTCTTAGGTGGCAATCTAAGTGTCTGACACAGCATTTCATTATGGATATGTGAGATGGGATAACAAGCCCAGTCTAAAATGCAGCACGATCCCTGCCTCTCCTACTCTGCTGTATTATTAGATGAGCAGCAACCGCTGCTTCATTAGGACTTTTGCTCAGGAGCTCACAGGGACCTCCCTGAATCCTGCTAAAGCAAGCACGTAAGAAAACATGCTGAAGTGATGTTTTGTCCAAAGGTGGATTTAAGCTTTTCTGAAGTCAGGCCCATCATGTTTGAGAAATATCCATCAAATCTCTTTGCCAAAACTCCCAGCCAAAGACATGTGAGTCTCCACACCATCTGCATACACAACAGCAGCAGCGACAACAAAATGTAGTTGAGAGAACATTGTATGTAGTGTCCTGGCTTCATCTAGCTGAAATCTAGATGAAATTTAGTTACACTTTAAATGAAAATGATACTAACTTTTGAAGCAGCTGTTTTAAAATGTCTTGTCATCTGTCTGAGCATGAAGGAGGTTGTCAGAGGATTGCTGGGAACCTGAAGCTTTCTGTAACAGAAAGGAAGGCTGACATGTTGAAAGTAGTTGCGGGATTTAAACTTCCATTAAAAGGAATGGAAATGATGCTGCTAAATCCCCTGGATGCCACTGAACCTCTCAACCCAGGCCCTTGTGGGTGTGCAATGTAAAGCAGTCAACGGGAAGGCCAGGCAACGCAGGCTTTGCAGGGAAATGTGGTTTGACAAAAGAGTTGCTCGTAAATATAAGGCATGCTTCCCTTCAAAAGAAGGGTTTCCCCCCACTAGAATTTCTGTCTGTTATTCATATAATACCAGGAATACACACAAGCACAAATCAGAGGCAAGTAACTTGCATGATCTGTACTCTGAAGAGCCTGCTTTGCTTCTGACTTGTGCTGGTTGTCACAGGTGTCGCTTTGGGAGTGTTAACGAAGTTAGTCTCCAAGTGGGGCTGTGCAGCAGCAGAAGTCAGGGAGGGTGCTTTGGGGCAAGACTGAGCAGGAAAAGGGGTGGGAGCAGGCACAGGGTACAGGGAAGAGAGCTAACAGTGTGGAGAAGGTGTGAAAAAGCAAGTGTGGGAAACTGGGTTTCTTTACCCCCTGATACCGGGAGCTTGTGGCTTTCAGATGGGATGGCTCCAGATCCCACACGTGCTCCAGGCCTTCTGTTTCAGTCTTACCACACTGGAAATTTCAAACCACCCTAATTATCCCTCAGTCTAGGAGTGCCCTTAGAGCTGTCTAATCTTTTTAAACTTTCCCTGTTCTTCTTGGTCTTTCCTACCTGCTTCCTGGAGCAGAAGATCCATTTAGTGAGCGTTGGAGAAGGACCAGTTGTCTCCGTGCACCCGAGTAAAATAAATTTTGGCCGTATCCAAGTTTTACAAGATGCTTCCCAAACTCTCCGCCTCTGCAATCAGACTGTCATCCCTGCATCCTTCTGGGCAGAGATGGTAAGTATCTGTGGGGCTCTTTTCCAGCAAAAATGGTTCATAGCAGCCTGTGACTTGACCTTTCTATGCAACATTTCCATATCGCTCCCCGAGGGAGAAAGGGAGATATTCCATCACAACGTGGCAAGAGGAGCCTGGCTCTGGGGGCAGTTTTCTCTGGGGAACCCCTCAGTAAAATAGAAATTTGCGTAGATGTTTGAGCAGAAATGAGTCTGGATCACTTTTACAAGTTGTCCCTTTGTTTTGTGGAAGGTATTTAGCTCTGAGAGTCATGCTTTTGGAGCTCTAGGCGATGAAGGGAACCCTGTGGCCCTTTGCTCCTGAAAGAGCATGGGTTTCCCTGTGGTTTCCCTGTTCCCTCTGCATCTCCTTTGCCTCAACCTCCTGTTAACGATAGAGACTAGGGTGTGAGGTCTGTCCTCCAACTGCTGGTGGTGAGGTGAGTTTCACCCCTACTGGGGGTCACCCCAGCTGGGTTGTTGCCCAAAGATATGCTTGTAAGGGTGGTGTAGCGACGGAGTCTGTGGACTCCGTAGCGTTGCAGAGCATCTCTGGAGACTAGCTGCAGAAGAAGGTTATTTAATTCATGGAGGCTGCCTAGTGTGACAAGCTGCATAGCAGGAGGAGAGCTTGGCTGCTTCCCTGGCAGGGGGAGCGGGGCTGATGCAGGCGGGAAGGGCTCGGGTGCTGAGGCTGGGTGGGATGTGCTCCCCACTGGAGGGGGGATCGAGGCAGGAAAACAGGGTTTGGAGGGGGTTTGTGCTTCTCTGTGCTAGGTGGGTTGAAGTTCTGGGTCTGGTTAACCCAGGCTGAATTTCCCTCTTGCTGCTTTTGCAGCTTGTTCGCTCCAGTTTCTGTGCCCAGGAGCATCAACGTAACCTCAAAGTGGGGGATTCCCAGGGCAGCTTTCTTTGGCTCCACAAAGAAAATCTGCTTTCCATCTCTGCAGAGAGCAAGCCACCTCGGATGGGTGGTACTGGTGTATAAATGATGGGGTTTGCATGCTTGTACCCAAGACTGACCTGCCGAGCTCTGTTTAGGTCCTGCCATCGGGGTGTGATGCCTTCCCTCCCTCCCCTGGGCAGCTTGCAGTGAGCCCAGGGGGCTTGCAGGGGTATATCTGCCTCTCCATTGCCTCAGTGCCCTAACTTATGGGACTGGGCAATAAATCCCATCCTGCTTCCCTGCGATCTCTGCAAATACTGTGCTAATCAATAACTAGAATGGTAATATGAGGTGGTTCAGGGATGGTTTCTTTTCCTGCAGTAAAGATGGCCTCTGCTGTTCCATAGCCCCTCTGCTGACTCCCCAGCATGGAGTTACCCCATGGTGAGCGTCTTGGCTTCTCAGGATAGCTGCTGCTATCCTGGAGGTGTTCAAGGAGGCAGGTGCTGGGAACCTGCTGGATCAGGCGTTTCATCAAGGACTAATCAGGCTCTTCAAGACGGTGATGCTGAGCCTGCCTGATGGGAGCAGCGCTGCGGCAGGCGAGGTGTGCTCCAGCTCCTCCCTTGCCCCCAGCAGCTGCCTCCATTGGTGCTGTTGTGTTGCCTCGATTGAGGTTTTGCCCTTTGCTGCTGTCTTAGGCTGCCTGGCAGTTTATTGATGGGAAGAAGAGAGGACTGAATAATTTTGGAGATAAAATTTGAGATGTGGTCGGGTGTCAGGGTGACCTGCACGTGTACATCTGAGAGCAGAACTGGCTCCGGCTGTCCCTTAGCCTAGCTGGTGGGTGACTTGGGCATCCTTCATTCACTTCATTCACAGGTGCCCCTGAACCCAAGTCTTGTGTTCTCTAAGATGCCAAAGCTGCTGCTTTGATTTCCTGCTTGGAGATTGCTGCAGGACAGTGAGCTGTGATTTCCCTGTCTCCCGTTTGATGGCTAATCTCGAAACCGTGGCTCTTTGCAGTCAGGCATCTAGATCACGATTCCCCACTCGAAAGAAAGAGCTATTGATTGAAATTTTCACAGCAACATTACAGCACGCTGACTGGCAGCTCAACAAACTGAATGAGATTAGATTAAGGGGCAGCAACAGGGCAAATAAAAGGCTGGTGTCTTGTTCAGAACAGAAAAGGGAAATGCTGTAATGCAGATGGCCATGGTGGTGTCCTTAACCATCACGTGCAAATTGCTGTTCCTGTCAAGTCGAGCTTTCTTCTTGCTTTATGGGAGAAAAGAGCATTATCTGAGCAAGCAGAGATGTTTTTTGTGGATAACTTCACTCCGGGATAGCGACTTAAGGAATTACCTGGAGTACTCCTCATCGTGCACAGGCTTCCCCGTACCCCTCTTCTCTCCGTTGAATGAGTTGCGGGGAACAGCAGTGAGCATCTCTGCCACTAGAAGGAAGGAAATATAAAAACCTCCGAAGCAGTGCATTGCGATGGGGCTTTTAGGGTTTGTAGTGGAGTGTAGGGACTTCATACCCATGTCCTTGGTTGGCTTATCCCTGCTTGCCGGGGTAGCTGCAGGGCTGTGACCCTTGGGGCCAGCGTGTCATCCCCTGCTCATCCACTGAATCTTATGTCTGTCTGTACTTTTCCTTGTCAGATTGCTTTCCCAGCTGCCAGGCAGCCCCGTTAGAGCATCCTCTGGATCCCGCAAGGGGAGGATTTGCCTTTTTCGTGGTAAAAAAGACTGGAGGAGTAGGTCAACATGAAGGAGCTGCTGCAGCTTAGCTGGGGGCTGATGCGACCTGCTGAAAAAAGTGGCCGTTTCTCCTCCTTGCTGTCGCTGTCATCTTCTTTTCCTGTTTCCCTAAGTGTCTGGTTTTTGCTGTATTGACAAGTGCAAAAGAGTTGTATTGATTAATGGAAGCGTTTGCTTTCCCTGCAGAAAGGCAGAGAGAAAAAAGCATCTTTCTTTGATCATTTCCTACTTGTTTGTTGTCACTCTGTCTCCTCAGGCATCTTTTATTTGGCTACCAAGAATGACATGTCTCAGCATCACAGAAGGCAGCTGCGTATCACACCCGTGAGATCAGGAAGGAAAAGACAAGGCCTAGGGTGCAATTTTTGTTCATCAGCGGCAGCTTTCTTCTGCCTGCATAACCACCGCGCTGGGTGTGTTATGTGCTACCGCAGGGAGGCAAACGGTGTTTTCCTGGTGCCTTGTAATGAGGGAGGAGAGAAAAAAACTTTCTTGGGACTTCCCCTTCTAGTGACGGTGCTCTGTTTCCTGATTTTGGGGTCCAGTCTCCTTTGACGGGATCCTTGACCTCCCTAATCCAGAGCCCTGTGCTCCTGATGGAGCTCACTGCCACCTGGTTTTTCCAGCAGCGGTTGTCCAGCCAGATGTGTTGTCGTCTCTCCCCAGGAGAGCACCTGGGGAGCAGATCCCCTTCCACCTTCCCAGGGATGAGCTGCCGTCAGGTTCAACTGGAGCTGACGTTGCAGAAGAGACCAAGTTTTGTTTGTTTTCTAAAAAAAAAAAAAGCTGTAACTGTTTATCTTCTCACTGGGATTCAGTGGAGAAAATCAACTGATTTTGAGGCAGCATATAAAGGCTCTTGGTCAAACTCGGTGTAAGCAAGGAGAGAACACGCAGTTCCCATTCCCATACTTGCTTCTCTCCTCATTTAGTGCAGGATTTGTTTCATTTACTAATTTCATTGCTTATTATCTCAAGCTTTTGACGACATTCCCTTTGTGAAAGAAATGGTTGTACAGAGGGACAGCAAAACATGGAGATAAACTTAAAACCAGTGCCGATAAAGGGATGCTGCTTTAGTGATTCTGTTTCTTGTTCTGGCTGATGCGCGATTTTGTTATCTGAGCGAATTGTGCAGGCTGCGGGAGGGAAGGCTTCGCAGAGCCTGTCAGCATTGTTTGTAGCTCTCTCCAACTGCTCTCGCTGAAGTCGGAGCAGACTTGAATTGGCAAGAGGGTGGTTTTAAAATCTATTGTAAATTAAATTTATTTTTTTGTTTCCCGGAGCATCCGAATAATTAGGCAGCCTGTCAGTGTTTGCTCGTAGCGAGACGCAGGCAGTGCCGTGCCCTTCAAATGATACCTGCAATGCTGTTTAGAGAGGAGTGTTACATTAACTTTGCAGGGTATGGGCAGCATTGGCCCTGAATATGTGGTCTCTTCCAAGGTGAGCAGAGCTTTTGAAGATAAGATGCATAGGCTTAACTCTTTCCAGAGCTGTCCCACCAGAGCCTCGTGGTGCTCCGAAAGCTCACCTTTAGACTTAAACCATTGGTTTAGTTTTTAAAGGCTGTGTTTTGCTAATACAGCAGCACCGATTTGCTGATTTCCACCCAGCTTGGTCATGCCAGAGCTGGACCATGCCTGGAAACTCACGCCATCGGTCATGAACAGGGGTCAGGGCCAGGAGGGTCTGGTCTTGTGCTGGCGACCGGTTGTATGAAAAGCTGAGGAAGGTGGAAGGCCGTGTCCCTGCCAGGGTTGCACAGGCTTAGGTCCAGGGCATGTGGCTCTTAGGGGAGCAGAGGTTTGGAGGAGACCTTGGAAAAGGTGCCTGAAACCTGGCCACAGGGAAGAGGGGTTTTTTATCATGTCAGGTATCTTATATGAGTTCATGCCCTTTCAAAATTGCTGTATTTCAGTAATTGAAGAAGTTGTTGTTCTGCTCGTCTAGGGAAACTAAGCTCGTCGTATTGCGCTGCACCCGTTGGCCAACTGAATTAAAGAAGGGTAGAAGTCTTCAAGGCAATTATGTTCCTACAAGCAAGAGTGACTCAGCGGAGTGCTTTTCCCAAAGGAAAAGCGGGAGGAGTTTGGATACTAAATGTTGTGCTTGGCAGCAGGCGGCCAAGCCGTGCCCGAGTCCTGGCTGGCGAACCCCGATGTGCGGAGCGGTGGCACTGGTCTCCCCAGCTCAGTGGGGAGGGCAGATGGGGTCTGGAGGGGTGAGCTGTGGGCAGGGGCCAAAGGTGGAGACAGGCTTCGTTAGCTCCCTCACCAGTCTGCTATTAGCTGAACCAAGTGTGACAAATTAGGCTGCGTTGTCAGTGGCAGTGAGTGCCATGCTTTTGTTTTTATATATTTACTGGCTTTAAAGGCTCTGCCTCTTGCTTTCATAAAGCATCCCTTTGATGGTGCGCTGGGGCAGAGGCTAAACCAAGGTGGTCCCCGTGCTTTTGCCGAGGAGATGCTGGTGCTGAGGTGCCGGGAGGAGGCTGGTTGTTGGTGGGAGCACCTAGCCAGCCTCGCGCTCTGATCTCCACCTCGTGCTGGGGCTCGGGGTGCTTTTGTGCTGTTTTCTGCCACTGGCAGTTTGTGCGGATAAAGAGTAGCTTGGAAACGAAGAAGGTGGGGTCCCCCACCTCAGGACTGCGAAAACACCTGGGACAAGGCTCTCCGCACGACTGATGTAGGATGGGGTTTTATTTCTCCATCATGTGCAACCTCCGCGAGGAGCGATGGGTCAGCCTGACGTGGTGGGAACGCTCTCTCCCTAGAGCTATGGCTTGGTAAAGTACAGCTGCATTTTTAATACTGAGTTCTGCTTCCTCTTTCGCTTGTGCAAGGCCAGAATGACCAGACCCCTTTAATTAACTCGCTTTGAGTAGCTTCAAGAGAACGGAGTGTGGTGGCTCCTCAGTCGTCCCTTAGGGCAGCCAGCCATCCTTCCATCCATCCATCCATCCGTCTCTGAGATGCACGCTGGTGTCTGTTATCATCAAATTTTGGCAGCTCTTATTCACAATGGAAATCTGTCCTGGGAGAAGCTAATGATCTTAGCATTGAACTTCTTGATTAAGTGATTGTTCCCTACCCTTGCCTAGCACTCAGGGACTCTGATGTCCGATAGTGCAAGCTCCTACAGGGATAAAAATAGCCACTGACTTTGTCTATCCAGTGTGTACAGCTATTGCATCGTTTTCCAGAGCATTCAGGGAGAAGCAAGTAGCAGGGGTGTCATCAGAAGTTAGCTCTTGGTCTCCAAAGTGATGGAGTTCTTCAGCATGGCTCCACGAGATTTCCTGTCTCTGGGACACAGCTTGGCCGGGTGTAGGCAGGAGCTGACCTAGAAACCTGAGTGAATGTGGCCCGGCAGAGCCTTTTGGTCCCGGCAGGTCTCCTGTTCAGTGATGCACTGTGCTGCTCCTCGGACCCGCACCAAACGCTGACTGAAGGAATGAGGACGCGATGCAAATCACGCTCCTCCGGAGTGGGCTGTTGGCCTGGTAGGGCTTGGTGGGTCTGCGCTGGGTCACCCTGGGAAATTCAAAGTCTGGCTCCATTGAGACAGCCTATCGTTATTCCTCAGTAATAGTTTCTTGGGTACACTTTACTGCCCGGCTTGTTGCCAAGCTTTGATAAATGAGCTTTGTCAGATAGCCGACTTGCAGATTCACCTCTGGAGCAGAGCTATCAGGTCTCCTTTTCAAGCGAGCTACCCTGTGTCAGCATGAATCAGAGGAAAAGTTGTACATTACCATCAGTGAAGACTTAACACCCACTGGCTTGGCATGAACGTGTTGGCTGGGTAGCCCTTGGCTGATGGCAGCGCAGTGGATGCCTCTGAGGCTCCACTGAGGCTATGCATGGGATGCAGGGACAACAGCAGAGGGTTGGTGGGATCCTATGTGGTGAGTGAGGTCAGTCTTCTCTTGTCTACCTGCCTGGGGTTGTGTGCGTCACTGGCCTTTGGGATGAAAATAAATGTGGTGCTGATTTGATGGATTTTCAGTGACTGTAGTCTCTCTGGGTAAGCAGGTAGAGCTCTGCTGACAGGTTTTTGCTTTGTTTGCCATCTTCCAGTCTCGCTAGACACCCTGAGGTTCAGCCTGGTTTTCAAGCACTGCTTCCCCTCCGCAGGCAGGGAGTGTCGGGGGGTGCAGAAACCAAAATGATAATTAGCCAGACCTCAAAGGGAATATAAGAATATTCCCTAACAGAGTATGAGGTCCCAAACCAGAAGGCTGGAGAGTAAGGTTGCAGGTAATAATGGATGTGGAAGGTGTAGGAGGAGTGAAAAAAGCCTAGCCTGCGCTCCCTGGAGACGCAGAGCCCCGGGGTTTAACCTGTGCCAACTACCTTCCTCCACTCAAGGACAGGGAGCTGCTGGAGAGGGTACAGCAAAGGGCTATGATGATGATTAGGGGACTGGAACATCTTTCTTACGAGGACAGGCTGAGGGACTTGGGTCTTTTTAGTGTGGAGAAGAGAAGACTGAGGGGGATCTTATTAATGCTTCCAAATACTGAAGGGGTGGGTGCCAGGGGGATGGGGCGTCTTTTTTCAGCGGTGCCCAGTGACAGGACGAGAGGTAACGGGCACAAACTTGGTCATAGGAAGTTCCATCTCAACGTGAGGAGGAACTTCTTTACTTCGAGGGTGGCAGAGCACTGGAACAAGCTGCCCAGAGAGGTTGCGGAGTCTGGAGATATTCAAAGCTCACCTGGACGCATTCCTGTGCAACCTGCTCTGGGTGACCCTGCTCTGGTGGGGGGGTTGGACTGGGTGATCTCCAGAGGTCCCTTCCAACCCCTCTCATTCTGTGAGTCTGTGTTTCCACCCTTATCTTGCCTTTGTTTTAAGACTTTCTCTTGCAACTCTAGAGGATAAATGAAATGGAACTGAGTTTATTAGTTTTGCCAGCACCTGGAATAATTGTGATGCCTTTGGCATGCTCCATCCTGGGATGCAAGCATGCAGCCCTGACCCGCTCTCCGTGCAGGGCGCAGTCAGCCTGAGGACTTACTGTAGCTGGGGCGCCTACCCACGCTGCTGGGACCCTGAATGCTCAGCAAGTTATTGCTTCCCTGGCCTCCCGCTAGTCTTACCCTCGTTAGTAGACGTTGTTTTGGGGAGTTATTTAAAATGTTTTCCATGACTTTGAAGTGCTGCTTGGTTTTCTGATGCTCTTCTCCCTTGGGCTGTCTGGTGTCCTGTTAGAGCTCAGTGCCGCCAGCCTGACAGATGGAAACTCAAGCTGACTTCACCTGGATCAGGCACTGGGATCATGTCAGGCCTCCAAACTCATCATTGCTTTTCATTTAAAAAAAAAAAAAATAGAAAAAACCCTTTTCTCTTACAATACTGCGGTGTTTTGGGTGAGTAGTGCCTGTTGTCCCGAACACAGCACTGAACTGTGGAGTGCGTGTGCCACTAACGTTGTGGTGGACACTTTGAAGCCGTACATCTACATCCCAGTGCATTTCAGGCTGGCCAGGGAGCATTGCATGCGTTTCTCTTTGTCTGCTGCAAGCTTGCTCCCTGCGGACGTGGTTTTAAATGGAATTGGGGGTCCAGCGCCCTTATTGCCCCATCTGTAGAGGGAGGTCTGTGAGAGACCAGAGGAAGAGAATGTTTGGGAAGCCCGGGCCATGCCCACAGGGCATGTCTTGCCCTTTCTTTGGGCTTATTTCTTTACTGCCCTGCTGTAAACACTTACAGCTGAATGTTTCAAAGCGAAGGACAGTGGGACACTTCGCTGCAGCTGATGATCAGTGGGGCCCGAGTGCTTCAGTCCTTCAGGGGCTGTTGAGAAGCACTGCCGAACTCTTGGGAAAAAAGACTTTGGTGTTGGCGTTTTGATCAACTGGTTTTGCAGAGTTATTCTTCAGGCTCTCAGCAGTATCCCGCTGCCACGGTGGGATTTGAGCATTCCTGGCTTCCTCTGGCCTTGAGCCTTGATGCAAACCCGGCGACCGTGGTTGGGAAGGCAGGAGAGATAAAGTAGCTTCCCTTGGTGCGCACTCCGAAAGAGAGACCAAAAGAAGACGGGGAGTAACCTTCTCCTGAGGATGAGCATCTCTTGGTTTGGGCAAGACTGGGTTAATGAAGTGAGTCTGTTAAAGGAGGGCAAATTACAGGTTGTGTAAGCTCCTGCATAGTTGTTCTTTCCAGACACTGTAGCTTAGATTTAGGGAAATGAAGCCTTTATGTTTTTTACCCTCATATCTTTAGTCCTTCCTTTCCCCGTGCCCCGCAAGAGACCAGGGTCCATGGTTTCCATCCTCATTAGTGTTTGGCTTGTCTTACAGGCTGGCAAACGCTCGCGCTGGAGGATTGAACCCCGTAGAGGAGTGATCCCCCCTGAGAGCGAAGTGTCTGTGACCGTCATAGCGAACTTGGATGACACAGAGAAATTCAAGGACGAGGTGAACCTGTTCATAGAGAACAGTCGTTCTTATGTCATCCCCGTCCGGGCTGTTGGCATCGGCACCACGATTGTCACTGACAAACCTTTTGGTCCGGAGCTCAACTTGGGACCCCACTTCAGGTAGGATATCTCTCATCACCCGCTTCTGCCATGGGCTCAGCCAGGAGGAGTTTTGCTGTGGTCCTTCAGGCTAGTTCTCCTTCCGTGCTCAAGGTCCTGGCTCCATTTCACTGAAGCCACAAGAAGTCCTTTAGAAGCATTTTATGGCCATTTGAAAGACGTTAGATACCCTCAAAAGCCACCAAAATGGACACCAGTTGCTAAATTGTCACTGAATTGCCCTTAGTTATAATACATTTATTTCCTCACTTTATCAAATAAAGATACGGAGGAAAACAGCAGGTCCCCGAAGCCTCCGGCTGGAAAACGCTGCATTACGAGTATAAACATATTTCCCTTTGCAATAACATGGCTTGCTTTTTCACTCACTGTGGAGTATCATCTTGCAACAGCGGAAAACTGTGGAGGTAGCTTGTTAGCAACTCCTCGACTAAATTAATGGTGCTGCTTTATTTCCCCTCTGCCCGGGAGTCCTGGAGGAGCAGCAGAACTTGTCTTTGCCTTGTATCATCCCTCAGTTCACTCGTCATCCCTGGCTCCCCTGCCGGGCTGCTCTTTATTAGACGTAGTCACTCTTTCGTCGTTTCTCCTGCCTGCTTTCCTCCCTGTCTCCTCCGTCAAGACCGCAGCAGCAGCCCGGGGCACGGGCAAGCGAGGGTGGCTGCAGGCCCAGCTCTGAAAGGGAGAGGAGGAGAGATCTGCTGAGGTTGGGTGGGGTAAATTGGGAGTTTCAACTGAAAGAGCTTGGCTCAGAGGAGGGGATTTATCGATCCTAACAGGCGTGTCTGAAACCAGGCACATCCTTATTAAACAGGGGAGGAAAATAAGCCTTTGCAAAGGGCTGCTCACCTTGTGTTTGGAGACCTTTTGGGGCGAGAGGCATCACCTTCTCGAGGTGCCTGTTCCTTTCCCTGGCTGAAAAGAGGGTCCACAGTGCTCCGATACCTAAAATTTTAGTTGGAGCAGGTTAATCCTACCATAAGCATTTAGGATAGATTTTTAGGGACTTAAATATGCATCCACAAGCCATCCACATCAGCAGGGACATTGCAGGGAGGTTGGTGCTTGTCCAGCGTGTCCTGTGCTCCGTGCAGCCACAAATTGGCTACGCAACACGGGGGACAATGTTAGGGTGGTTCACGTCATCGTGTTCTGCCGCCCTTCACCCGCAGGCTCTGTTTGGAGCTGTTGCCGTTGGTGTCGGCTGCAGAGCTGCCACCGGCTGAGCTGAGGTGGGACCCCGGTAACATCTCTGATGAGTTGGGCTTTCCCAGAGCCACAGATTCTGCATCTCCCCAGAGCTGCTCCAAGCTTTCATCTGTTGCTCTCCACAACGTACACCATGTCATACTAAACTTGTATACATCATTTTTTTTAACAGTCTGTTTCACAGACTAGTTTGTTCTATACTGTTGCTTCTGTGTTTGTATTTAGCTGCTTATGGCAGACAGGCATTTTGTGAGCCACATATTCTGTACCTTTCAAAAAGACACTAACTGTTCCAGGAACTCTTCATTTCCTGGTCATGCTCGGATTTATAGAGGGTAAAAGAATGACTCCAGACTAGCCGGCGGTTAGTGTTTCTTTACCTGAAGGAATCAATTTCCATTGAATATTCATTTGGTTTTATATCTAGCTCTAGTTATTCATCTCTTGTTGTCGTTCCATTCCCTCAGCAGCTAGAGCTGGTCTTGCTGCTGTGTTCGTATTGGGGAAACTTCTGTTGATCCCGTGTTCTCAGAGTGCATTTATCTCCCTAAAACACAAAACCAGCTGCACTGTTCAGGCAAAGGGCGATATGTCGGGAGCGATGAGGGCTGGCTGCTCTCTAAGGGATGAGATCCCACCAGCGAGACAAGCGGTGCCCGGATCACCAGATGAGTCTATATACCCCGCAGCCTCCCCAGTAGCGTCTTTGGAGGAAGACATCTGAGGCAGCAGCTCCCAAGGGGAAGGTGAAATGGCAGCGAAGCTGTTCCTCCCTCCACTTGCAGCCAGGCCAGCTTAGCGTCTGATGCAGCGAGACCTGCACCTTGGAAAAATACTCGGATTATTAAGCCCCAAAGGCTGGTGATGCTCTGTCTGCAGCAACTGAGATGATGTTTGTGTTGGGTCTGGCTGAGATGGAGTTCCTTTTCCCCACAGCAGCCCTCATAGTGCTGTGCTTGGTACTGGTAGCTGGAAGGTGTCGATAAGTCACCAGTGGTCTGGGTACTGCTGAGCAGTGCTCGCACAGCATCCGGGCTGTCTTTCCGACACTCCCCTCTCACCGGTGGGCTGGGGGTGGGCAGGATCTTGGGAGGGGACACAGCCAGGACAGCTGACCCAGACTGACCGAAGGGATGTTCCATCCCATACGACGCCTGCTCAGCAATAAAAGCTAAGAGAAAGGAGGAGGAAGGGGGGGCATTCGTTACTACAACATTTGTCTTGTGGAGCAACTGCTAAGCGTACTGAAACTCTTCTTCTTGGGAAGTGGCTGGACATCACCTGCTGATAGGAAGTAGGAATAAATCTTTTCTTTTCCTTTGCTTCTGCACACAGCCTTTGCTTTTGCTGTATTAAACTGCCTTTATCTTGACCCACGAGGTTTTTTCCATCTGATTTTCTCCCCGCCCTGTCCTGCTGAGGAGGGGAGTGATAGAGTGGCTTGGTGGGCACCTGGAGTCCAGCCGAGGTCAACCCACCACAATGTTCTCCATGAAGCTTTTCCTTGCTGTGCACAACCAGACCAGCTGCTGGATGGTGATAAACTTCGGGGCAACCAAGGTCTGGCTCTTGCTGTAGCTTTGAGCTAGGTCAGCCTTTTTGGAGGTGCCTTTATTGCTGAGTGTGCAGTCAGATAACGCCATCAGGGTGCTGAAGCTGGGTGATCGCTGGGAAATAGCAGCTCCCATGACATTTTCCATCTCTGTTTCTCTTCTAGCCTGGATCCCTGCAGTTACCACTTCAAGTTGACCAATAAAGGACGACGCACCCATCAGCTCTATTGGACGACGGAAGGTTTCGCCCCCTTTCGCCTGCGTCATCGTCTCCCGGCCATCAGTAACACGAAGGGCAAAGATGCCTCCCAGAGCCCCAAACCCGCCTGCCCCGTGTTCAGGCTTCGGCCGCTGAGGGTGGAGCTGATGCCGGGCAAGACCGTGGAGATGACGCTGGAAGGCTGCTCCAGCACTCCTCAGGTGAGGTCCCCCACGAGGGCTGAGCCTTTCCCATCAGATCACATCCACTGGGACTTCTTTTGCAGCCCCTTGACATTTTCCTGCGAAAATGAGCAAGAGCTTTCCAGAAACTGATTTAATGCCACAAGTTACCATGGCAGCACCAGTTGCTTTTCTTGCTGGCCACCATCAGTTGCTAAGGCTTTTTTTCGTGTTTCTATAGCTACCATAAACCCAACTTGCTGACACCAAAATGCGGGCTGAAGGAAGTATTGCTACTTCAGGGGCAAACAGCAGGTTACAAGGTGTCGTGTGCTGAGGCAGAAAGGAAGGGCAGGGCAAATAAGTTACACTTAGACTAGGAACACAGGCAGAAAGTAGATTAAAAAATGCAAGGTAATATATCTGGGGGAAGCAGTGAGTAAGAGTAAAACAAACCACCTGTGAAGGGAGGGAGTGTCTGGGAGCAGCATCATTTTTCCTCTGTAGACAAACATAAGCCGAGGGCTTGTCTAGCACTGAGTCCTGGAGGAGAAAAACGAACAGGGTGTGTCAGCTCTAATGATCATTCTCCACGGGGGAGCCTGTTCCCAGGGATCATTATACTTGGCAGCTTGACTTTTGTCAATATTTCCATAACAGCTCACCCCAGTCTCCCAGCCAGCTGCAGTGTCCCAAGGGCAGCCAGGTCTTGCAGCACCCTTGGATGGCAGCTGAGAGGGGGGATTTCAGCAGGGTCACTGGGTGTTCTCCCTGGACCCTTCTTTCCAGGGGAAATCCAGCTCTGCAGAGAAACTGCCAGCTAACCCTGGTGTGCATTCCCTGGCTCCAGATGTTTAAGCAACTATGGAATAAATCCCCATTAAGCTCCTGCTGATAGCAGTGCTTTGAAAGGTGTTTTAAAGGGTTGCCTCAGTAGCAGCTTGAGGAAGACTTGATTACTCACTCAGTTGACTGTGGTGGGACTGTTCCTGTGCAGTTCTGAGCCCAAAGGTTTAGCTGAAGAGGGAAAAAGGTACTGGAAAGGAAACAAAGTGATCAGGGCACTGGTGAGGGTGTCTTGCCTGGAAAGGCCAAAGGGCATCTGTGAGCTCAGCTGTGGCTGCCTGGCTCGTGCAGTCAAAGCCCAGACCCTGGGAGTGGGCTTTCCACCTTACTTGGGTCTGGAGAACTTAAGACTCTTCAGGTTGGCCAGAAGCCCAACTGCCTGCACTGCCTGTGCAACGCAGATGATTTTGGAGACTGTAGGCTCCAATGAGGAGTTGGGTTGTGGTGTTGTACCAGAGGGAAGAGTGAGAAATGACGGGAGGAATTTGGGAAAGTGAAACCATGAGAAATCAGGAAAAAGTCTTGAACGCAAGAGCATCCCGCTTCAGCAGAGGGTTTTTTGTGTGGAGTGCAAGACATCTCTTTTCTGGGGAGATTGCTTTTAAAACCAGCTTTAGGAGGGCACAGTACAGCCTTGGAATGAGTGATCCCCTCTTTACCTGAAGGCAGGCTGGCTAGTTGGGTTTTTCCCATGGATCCTTTCCACTAAGCTTCCAAGGGAGGGTTTGCTGGCATTTGCCTTTCTACCACTTGTTTCCCTTAACATAGTTACGTATTTTTTAATCCATTCCTACAGCCTTCCATAAGCATTATGCTTAGCGATGGGGCACATCAAATCATTATTTGGGGCAGGGATTATTACAATTGTAGACAGCACATGACTCAAGTGCCTTTTGCGGATGTTGGGGTGTAGTGTTATGGACATTTGAGTGCAGCATAAATAGGATGCAGCATAGGAAGAGAGGGGGCTGTGACTGTAACTTTATGGCAGTAATAGCTGCTGATGGCCAAGATCCCATGGCATGGTTTTTATCCAGGCTATCAAAATCCTTTATGTCCACGGTCAGGTGGCTAGCAACTGCAGGGTGTTTTCTGGACGCGCTGCTAGCACCCGCTGAGTGACGTGTGCCTCTTGCATGCAGGTGGTGAAGGAGCGGCTGCTGTGTCATGCCATGGTGGGGAGCAAGCCAGGGAGGGCACAGATCATGCAAGTGGATGTCACCTGTGAGTTTGTTGTTCCTGTTGTGCAGCTATCCTCCAGAGAAGTCACTTTCCGGGTGGAGAAGGTAAGTCTTTGGATTGCATGCTGGCATTGAATAGCTTGGCTGATGACTGAGAGCCCGTGGGGTGTGTGCGCTTGTGTTCAAAGGAGGAAGTTAAATATCTTCTCCCAGTCCTTGGGGCTTTCACTATTGATTTAAGCAGGACAAAGCTTTTGCCATTAACACCGAGATCATTATTTCACTCCTCTGGGCTGGGGGACAGTCTCAGCAGCTCTATTCTGCCTTTTTTGTTGTGGAGACAGAATTGAGCTGCTGAGCCAAGGGCAGAGGGTGAGATGTGTGGGACCCCCGAGAACAGCATGGGCTTTGCTCAGCCACCTCGTGTGCTGGGGCTGCAGCTGAGCGATGCTAAACCCGCTCCTCACCCCTCCTGAGGCGCTTTGTAAAATAAGTGAGGACATTTTTAGGGCTGGGACTGTTTCTTAACTTCACCAAAGTAAAACTGAGATTACAGCTGCTCCGCTGAGGGGGATCGTGGCCACTTGTAGAGAGACACCAGTTTCTGTACTCAGTATAACGGGAGGTTTTTAAGGATCCTCCAAGGCACGGTGAAGTCTGAACACTGATCCTGTAGGGGAGCTGAGAAAAACTGATTTAGCTGTCAACTCCTCAGGCTGATGAGGAAAAACTGTCATCTCTTGTCTCTCTCTGCCTTCTCTGCTGTTGGTATGGATGCTAGCTCTTTGCATTTCCCCAAGCCTCACTTTCTTCAAAGGACCCACAGACGTCCTTCAGCCGCAGCGGTGATAACACCAACGTGAAGCAGGTGCCCTTTAGTCTCTGGATCCTGACTCCTGCATCATCTTTCCCTCTCCCGCGAGGAGTCTGAAAAAGAGAAGATATTTCATTATTTAGTTTCTGTGTTTTCAGGTCTCTCCTCTGGTTCCCAGGCTTCCAGAGAAGCACGAAATCCTGTGAGCAGGCAGTTCAGATTTATTTAGAAGCTTTTCAGCTCTCCCTGATGTCTGCCTGTGGTCTGCTTGATGCCACGCGCTCCGATTTATCGAGCGTTACGACGCTGCAGCTGTTTGATATCAATACACCCAGAACTAGTTTCCCAAACACTGCCTAGTTTATATAAACCATGCAGGAAGCCCAGAGCAATGCGTAAACAGGAAGAAATAGCTTAGGCTGAGCTTGAGCTTTGAGGCTACAGACACCTCGTCACTGTAGCAGGGGCGGCAGGAGACACGTTGCAAACGAACTGTTGAGGTTTCTCGCTGGCTGTATGTGCATGGAAATGTTCAAAGCTAACCGTAGGCTACTGCAGGCTCTCCACTACAGGCTATATCCTGCTTGCTTTTCTCCTCTGACTAGCATCACTGCTTTTATGAGGCTACTAGAACCGATAGGCTTATAAGAAATGACCGTATGTGCGTGAAAAGTCTTGTGCCATTCTGCCCAAGAGAGGGTACAAAACTGAAGACAAACGAACTGGGTTCACTTTCTCTTTTGATCTTGTTCAAGCAGCTGCCTCATCTCAGGGTCCTATGCCCCCATCTGTACATGAGACTGTTTCCCTGCCCCCCGGGGGATGCTCTAGTTTCTAAAGATGAAAAGCATCTGATCTACTTCAAGGAAACCTTTCTAGAAGGGTAGAAGTGAATAAAAATAGTAGATAGAGGTGTATGCTCTTCTGGGGTTGAAAAACTTGAAACGCATCAGAAAGGAAAGGACGTCCGTGGTCGCTTCAGGTTGTTTTTTTTCCTTGTCTCCTGTTTCTGTAGCAACGCGGTGATGTCCTTGCTCTTCAGCACAAGCCTCTTTCTTTAAAAAACAACTCCTCCCTGCCACTCAGCGTTGTCCTGGCCCTAGAGCAACCCTTCATGATCTGCGATGCCGACCAGCAGCCCCTCCCCGCAGATGTTCAGGTGAGCAGCCGTGGACCTTCGTGGTGGTGGGGTTTGAAGAGGGAGGAGTGTGGTGGTGCGTTTCTGTTGGGAGGTCCTCTGGTAGAGAGGTTTATTCTTTAGAATCAGCAGTAGACTGGCCCGAACTAAATTAGATTCAAAACAAGTTGCTGAAGGAACCAAAATATCATCTGAATTGGGGAAATATGTCCTGGCTCTAAGCCATGAGGAGAGGGGAGCGTGCAACTAGGTCTGGGCATGCCATGTAGTAAAGGTGTCTCCTGGAATCCATCCTAGCTCTCCAGCAGCCATCCAGATAACCTCAAGAAGCAGCTTGCTCCCTTCAAGGGCAGCCCTGCTTTCCAGAAGGCTGAGGATGCTCCTCCAGTTGCTCCCCGGCACCTGCCCCATTGTTGGTGGAAGGTGTTGGGTATGGACTCTGCTAAACGTGTTGTGGTAGGCACGGCCACCGTTTCTGTGCCGTGCCAGTGACTAGCACCTGCAAGGGTGAGGCTGCAATGCCGTTGCGCTTGTGCTGTGAGGAAAAAGATGTTCCTCTAGAGTCAGGGCAAAAGGCCCTGGCTTGCCAGAGTGCTGGTTTGGTTATGTATTTAGCGTATAGCTTCTGTGGGTCCAGAATTCAGGAGAACAATATTTACTTCCCTCTTGTACTGATGCAGAGCCCAGAGGCATGAGCCTGAGATAGTCTCAGATGAGAGCGGTGTGGTGCTTGCGGGCACGTGCACGCTGTAAAGAAAAGGAAGGATGAACTGAGAAGGCCACGTTGGGGTCACATGTTGAATATTTACACGTTTCATGCCATCAGACCTTGGGACTTCATCACACTGGTGCTTAATACTCTTCATCTCCTTGCAGCCCATGAAGCTGGAGGTCGGGGAGGAGCTTCACCTCTCCATCAGATTTAACCCCGCTTTTGAAGAGCATTTGAACACCTGGGTAGCAGAGAAGGCTCTGAAAATACACTTTCTCGAGCACCCTCATGAGGAACAGGTCACCATTCGGGGAGAGGTCTACTTCCCGAATCTCCACATCCAGACCACGGCCCTGGACTTCGGCTGCATCTTGAACGACACTGAAGCTGTCCAGTATGTTGAGATGACTAACTGCAGCCCTCTGCTTGTCCAGTACCACTGGTCATTCCTGGTGGAGAGCCACGCGAAGCAGATGAGGTACGTGCACCAATGCCCTTTCCTTGAAGCTCTTCTTCCTGATGTCCTGTTTGTACTTTGCCAAGACCAAGCTGTTTGCCTGGGATCCGACAAATTGCCTTCAACTTTCCCTTGTGGAAATAACACCTACCAGGTGTGGTCAGGGTCAATGCATAGGGAATAGGTGATCTCCACCAGTTTGATGCTGGGAAAGAGGCAGCGTTCTCCAGCCAAGCTGGGACCGTGAGACATGACCAACACTTTTCGCATAGCCCGTAGCCTAGAATCCTGCTTGGTGTCTGGAGCTACAGAGCCATGCTTAGGCGCTTGGAGAAGCAGATCTATAACGGGAGCTCTCTTCCTTCCCTGCCAACCCTACTTGTCGTCATGTCATACAAAGAACCTACACAGGCACTGCCACCAGAACGCTGTGCTGCTGCCCCAGTCTCTTGCTGCTGGTTTGCCGTAGCCCCCGTACTGGTTCCCCTGGGAAGGAAAGCTGGTGTGGAAAGCTGCTTTCTCAGACCTTTGTGGCCTGAGGCAAATACCACCTTGGTGAAGTGAGTTTTCATCTGCTCAGCTGCACGTCATATTCGCCAAACAGCTCTTTAGTGTTTTACAGCGAAATGGCAGGTCCTGCTGCAGCTTCGGGTACAGCTGTAGGTGTTGGTGGGAGGACTTGTCTGAACATCCCCTGGGAGCAGGGCCACCCCGCCCTGGTCGGTGGTTTTTGAAAATGCGAATGCTGAATCAGTTCTCAGCTTTTAATTACGCCGTCTCCACCTACATTGGCTTTGCTGGACCTGAGCCTGCAGGTGCTCATTCTTCCATTGGGTGCGGAGTCACCCGACTCTGCTGAGTCGGTAGCAGTTGAGGGTCCTGAGCATCTGGCAGGATAGCAGCCTCTGCTCCACAGGGTTTGGCATAGCCCCTTTGCTGGCTCGTTAGCGCTGTGGACGTTAGGACAGCTCCCTTCTCTGCTCTGCATATTAATTAAGCGGTAATGTACTCTCTCCGGGTCCCTCAGCAGACACCATGTGATCCTCCTCTGTGGCAGAGCTGGAAATGAAAACGGTCTCCAAGCTATTAACACCTCAAATTGCTCGTTAAGAGCCCTGCAGAAGGGCAACATGTTAGATATTATTTCTGGTCCACATTAAGCAGTGTTGGTATTCTAAATTGTCAGATCAAACTAACTCAGTCTGACATTGAGGGAATCAAACATCAGGTCTCAGGAAGGTGAGATCAATAGAATTTAACCGTGCATATATCTAACCTTGCTGGAGCCGATCATCAGAGACTCCCAGCGTCAATCAGACACATATATTTATTTTGGCCAGGAGAGAAAAGTGTTGTTTCTCTGCCTGGACAAGGCGCTGTGTGCTTAGATCTCTTTTTTTTTTTTTTCTCTTCTAATTGTTCAACCCATTTTTTCTCCTTGCTCTTTAGTCACTGCTGCTACTTTGAGCAGAGCAATCATATGAGCAACACAGTCCAACCGTTGCTGTGTGGTTGGACATGCCCAACTCATGCCAACCCATGCCCCTTCTCTGACACTGCTGAGCCATAAATCTCTCATGGTTACTCTTCTTCTAGACCTATGTGGTTAGAGACAGAGTGAGAATAGGCTCTCCTCACCCCTTGGACCTTTGATAGCTCAAAGCCGAGTTAAGCCTTTGCACCAGCATGTTTTCTGCAGCGTTGGAGTGGATCTCCAGAATCGCCCAGGAGGAGATAGTAGATCTGGAGTCAAATTCAAACATTTCATCACCTTTCTTACCTTAAAGGTTTCTTGAAAGACTGATTTGTCCCCCTTTCTAAGGGCAGTACCCAGCTTCTCAGCTTTGTTTGGGATTCCCATCAAAAGGAAGACATTAAATGCAAAGGGTATACAAGGATTTTCTTAGAGACCTGTGACAAAGGCTCATCCCCAAACTTAGCTGTTCTCTAGAGTTTTCATCCTTCATTAAGGGTCCACGCCTTGTCATTTCCTTTGAGCGTTGCTGTTCCTGCATCACCTCTTTGTCCCCTTCACGCGAGCCATGTTCCCTCCCTGGGACAGAGCTAACACACGCCGTGCGCTCCATGTGCCAGGATGGATCAGCAGGAGCTCTGCACTTCCATGGCACGTGTCAAGCCCCCTCCGTGCGTTGATCCGACATCTCTGGAGAGTGGGAACAAGACGTTTGGCTACAAAGCCAGCGTAATGAATTGCCAGTAGATTCTTTGGGGAAAGAGTTTGTTGGCCTAAACATCTGGAAAATGACTCTTCCCTTTCCATCCAGGATTTTGTTGGGCGATTTGTTTTGAACAAACCAGCAGCCTTTCTCCTCCCAAGTGGATCTTCCTGTAGTGTTAGTAATTCCTCATGCCTCTGCCCTCTCTCCTTCCATGTCCCCTGGCAGGTTGCACTGCAGAGACCCTGCGAGCCAGATCTCAGCCTTGGTATACTGATTAAAAAAACCCCAAATCACTTCTGTGTTGTATTTGATGAGGTTTTTGCTTTGCTGTTTTTATAGCAAGGAAGAAATGGAAAACGTAGACGGTGAAAAACAGCGCAAGGCAAAAACCTGACAGCAGTGCTCTGTCAGCCACCAGAGGGGAGAGGTAGCAACATCAGCAGTGAGAATATACATCAGACATGCACACGTCCACCGTGCCCCTGATGCTGGGGAGTCTGGGATGGGTGACAGTAGAGCATACCCCCTTCTCACCCCGCAGTGCAATCAGCTCCTCGGGGCAGGACGTTTTGGGCTTTGGTAGCCCCATGGGTGCTATTTCTCCTGCTTAAATCCCATGGGTAACTTAGAAAAGGAGGACTGAGTCATGATGGAAATGTGCTGCTGAAGGTGTCCTTCAGCCGTGTGTGGTTTGGCAGCAGCTGAGAAGCGGTTTGCTCGGTGTAACAGAGAAGTGGCCTCTTATTTCTTGGAGACGGAGTCTCTTGGAGCAAGGGCTGGGTGCCGGGAAGGCTTCACTTCTGGGGTGGCAGTCTGGCTGCCGTGAGCGGCTTATGGAGAGGCTCTGTACTTGTGGACAGAGGCACTGGGGAGCTGAAGCAAGGGAGCATAAACGATGATGTATTTTCCATCTCAGGGGTTTCTCTCTCCTCAGGAGTTTTTATTAACCCGCAGTATTTATCACAAGCACTCTAAGAGCCGCAGTTTCATTTCCTGGCTAGGATGGATCGCAGCTAGCAGTTTTGGGACAGCCGCCGTGGTGATGGCCAGGCTCATGTGCTGAACTGGTTCATGGACCGGTGCATAGGTGGAGGGCTTCCGAGTGCTCCTGGCCCTGGATATTTGTACCCCTATGCTGCAGGCATCTCCTTTATCACCCAGGGGAAGCAGTGTTGCCCAGAGGCACTGTTGTCATAGCTGAGCTGAATTTATTTCATCCTTACGTAGATGCCCAACTTAGTGGCTGCTGGAGGTGTGGATTGGTTTGGTTGCCTAGTATGAAATGTATTAAGGTGCCTCAGCTGAGAGGAGCGAAGGTTATGCAGGTGGGCCTGGAGATGGGTGATGCTCTGCAGGGGCAAGCGAATGCCTTTGTCCCCTCCAGTCCTGGTTTGTCCTTCCACGCAGACAGTGCTGAGGTTGTCTTTGGGGTCCCCCATGGGGTCCCAGCAGCAGGCGGAGGGAGGGTTGGGGAGGGGTGACGGCACCGCTGCTCATCGGTCCCTGCTTGGGGAAGCTTGCCTGGGTCAAGCCTTGTTCTTGCATGTGGTTGCAGTAAGGACAAGTCAGGTGAGACCTCTTGGGGCTTGTGAAGAGCGGAGCCGCTCATCCAGAAATGAAAATAATAAGCTACAAAGCTAAGGACAAATATTTATTTGGGAGCAATGTCATTAGAGGCACCAAATTCCCAGCTGGGAATGAATCACAGAATCATTAAGGTTGGAAAAAAGTGTAAGATCATCAAGTCCAACCACCAACCCAACCCCACCATGCCCACTAAACCATGTCCCGCAGTGCCACGTCCACATGTTCCTTGAACACCTCCAGTGATGGTGACTCCACCACCTCCCTGGGCAGCCTGTTCCAGTGCTTCACCACTCTCTCAGGAAAGACATGGTTCCTAATATCCAGCCTGAACCACCCCTGGCGCAACTTGAGGCCATTTCCTCTAGTCCTGTCACTTGGGAGAAGAGACCAACACCCACCTCACCACAACCCCCTTTCAGGTCGTTGGAGAGGGCAATGAGGTCTCCCCTCAGCCTCCTCTTCTCCAGGCTGAATAACCCCAGTTCCCTCAGCCGCTCCTCATCAGACTTGTGCTCCAGACCCCTCTCCAGCTTCATCGCCCTTCTCTGGACACGCTCCAGCACCTCAGTGTCCTTCTTGGAGTGAGGGGCCCAAAACTGAACACAGCATTCAAGGTGCAAGCACCCAGGTTGCTGTGAAAAAATCTGCCTTGTTTGCCTATGGGGAACACTTGCAAATAGGCACGGTGACAGGCGAGCATGGTTCGAGTGTGTGGCATTAGAAATAGGAGCAGAGTTACTGTGCAGGGAATGTAATCTGAGTCACCTGGGAACGTTTGAAAAAGTTAAAAACCATATACCTTTTCCTGAGAGATGTTGGTCAACCTATAATCTCAGCTCCGTTTGTGAAACGAGCCGTTGAACTGCTTTGCTGAATCATTTGCCAAATTGGTCCTCAACCGGTTTGCGTTTAGAAACTGCCGGGGAGGTAACCGCGCCGTTGGTAACTGCCATGTTGGTTATAACCCTCTTTCAGCAGAGCTGCTGCCCTTTTAGCGCGAGGTGCTGTTGGAGCCCTTGTTCTGCAGCCGGGGAATACCTGCGGCATGGCAGGGAGCTGTATCTTGTCATCCACGTTTGCTGTATATTGATTAAAAACGACCAAAGCTTTCTTTCCCAAAGTACTAATCGCTGCTGCTCTGGCGCTCATCAGGGATCAATGGGCTGTTTAATTGCGAGTCTCTGCCGGGAATTGTTCGACGTGTCTTTCCGTGTTGCCGTGTGCGTGCGAGGGTGTCCCACGCTGGGCTCCGTGGGTGCCCCGAGCGGTGCTGGGCTCTGTCCGGTCAGGGCACAGCAGGCTGCGGGCTCCACCCCTGCTCCTGCCCCATCGCGCTTTGAGAAAGCCACCAGCATTACTGCTTGCTCGGAGTGACCTACGGTTGCGGGTAATTGTCAGGGGAAATACTCAGGATGAAGGTGTAGTAGAGGTGTAGTAGTTCTTGCTTTGGCCCTCTGGGTGAGGAAGGATGGTCCACGGCAGTGGGTGCTTTCAGGAGGGCACTGCTGGGTCTGTACTGGCTCATAGCTGTCTGGATCTGCCCCTTTGCATCTCGGTCTCACGTTTTTTTGTACAGTTTCTGTCCCTTTTCCTTTCCTGCTGCGCTTTTTACCTCCCTATAAGCTATTCTCCTCTGTCCTCTTCCATTTCTCCTTGCAGCCTGTTGCTAGTTGCCTGCACAGCCGCTATACCAGCATCATCCCTGGGCAGCCCCAAGCGTTGTCCTGCTCCATCCTGGTTTCGGAGCTGCTGGGTCAGACCCATTGCTGAGCTCACCCCACCAGTGCCACACCAGGGGCTGCATTCTGCCAAGGGACCGCTGGTGCAGGCTCCCCTCCTTCCCACTGCAGGTCCGTGACCAAAATTATGTTCTTTTCCAGGTTCAGCCCTCCAGCACCTAAATTTTTCATCAGACCCCCACCACCAAGGAAGGAGGGAGGCCAGTCAGAGTGCTCAGCATCTGCAGAGAGCAGCTCCAGGGTCGGGGGTGCGGAGGAGCCGGCCGAAGTTCTGGCAGCAGCGGGGGATCCTGCCCAAGAGCCAGCAGCTGCAGATGACTCCCTGGGAGCAAAGGTAGATTTTCTTCTGCACCTTCTCTTCCTTGGAGAAGCCCACTCAGATTCTGCTGACTTCCGTTGGGTTTGGGATTTTTTTGGGTTTTGTTTGGTTTGGGTTTTTTTACAACACCAAATGAGGCTTTTATCTGCATCGTGATGTGAAGGCTTCCAGTTTCCTTTCCGTATCAAGCCATGCCAAGTACTGATCTCCGTGTAGCACCTTCTCAAGCCCATCTGGAGCCACCCATTTTCACGCTTCTGGCTTCCCCCAAGAGCCGGTGTTGCAGTGACGGCCATAGAGACGATTTTCATAAAACAAGGCTTTGCAGACAAAGTCGCCTTTGATCTGCTGACCTTCCTGGTGAACCTCGCTGCTTTGGAGCTTGACCTTGGTACTAGTGGGAGCTGGCACCTTGTTGTGCATCGTGTGGGATGGAGGCTGCTCCTGGGGCAATAAAAAAGGATGTAAGAGAGCTCGAGAGGTTCTGAAAGTGCCAGCATTGACATTAAGTTCAAGGAGGGGGCTTGCACCTGCTTCCATCCACATATCAGCAGTTTTAATGCTATAACTCTGCACATTTTTTCTGAATCAGGAGAAATGATGCCCTGTAGACGTAAAGAATAGCGTGGCTGAATGTTTTTGGGTAGAAGCATGAATTCATCTTTATTCCCTGCTTTGTTGCCATGTATGCGCAAATAAACCAGGGAAATACAAGTGGACCTGTCTAAGTAGGATCCAAAATTACTTCAAAGGATTCTTCTGGATTCAAAGGATGCTTCTGGATTGCAGTTTCGTCTTCTGCTTGTGTCACTGTACGCAAGCTCCGTATAACCTCCCTGGGGAGGTGGGAGACCACAGGCCTAGGCAAGATGCGGGTTAGCATCTTTGGGAATATACGCTTGGCAAAGCTTTGCTAAGCTTGAAAACGCGGAGACAACCGAAAGAGCAATGAAATGAGAGTAGACTCTTCTCTCCCCAGTGCTTCATCTGCTGGGGAGATGTAGCCTCTGATTAGGTCTAAGGATGTCCTGTAAATACTCTTGCAGATTCTGCTGAAGTCAAGGCCACAGCACAAAGCAGTTCTTCGTGTTAGTGAGTGAGGGGGTATTAAATTTCAAGAGCAGTCACAAAGCCCTCTGTTATAAATAGGGGTCAGAAGCCCAGGGATGAGGTTCCTTTTGAGAGGTGATGCCTTTGAGGTTAAATACCAGCTCTCAGCTGCTGCAAGACAGAAAGCCATCTCAGCTGCCTTCTTCAGGAAGGTGCCGTTGGAGAAGAACGCCCGAGCAGAGATCCTCAGCTCTCCAGCACCGATGAGTGCATGAGATGAAACCTAAGCGCCATCTGAAACGGGATAGTTGTGCTGAGCACTTTCTAAGTCCTTATTTTCCTGTTCTTAATACATCTCACTTGCAGCTGTGTTCCTCTTTTTGTCTCAGAATACCAAACCTGTCCAGGCATGGGGTTCTCGGTGTGTTCCTTGGGCGGGAGTGAGCAAAGCCAGGCTGGCACGAGGGTGCAAAATACCCTTGAGGTCTCTGCCAGGACTCAGTGCTGGGCGCACGCAGCTTCCTCGTGCAAGCTTGCGTGTAGGAAGTGCAGATGGAGCCCATGTCTCATCTGTGGGTGGGCTTGGACCCATGCTCAACTGATGGCATGGGCATACCCCTGCTTGATTTGCGCCCACGTCCCATCTCAGCTGCTGCTGGCTTGGTGAGGTGGTGGATCCTGCAGCAGAGTGGTCTCACCCAGACCAGGCAGCTGCTTTCTGCAGCCCATGGTGCTTGTTTTCCAGTTGCTACCATCCTCTACTGCGGAGCTGGAAGGTGCTGTGGAGACTCGGAGCCTGGTGAGGGTCAAGAAGTTGACGCCGTTCGTGGAGGCGGAGCCCGTCACCTTGGGAGTGGAGGAGGTAAGTGGGAATCTGATGTGCTTATGTAGCCCCCACTCCCACTGGTGGCCCTCGGTGCGGCTCACGGAGTGGCCTCACACCCCTCCAAGCATATCGCACAGCACTGCTGAAGCAACCGGTCATTGGAGAGGCCATGCGGGACGTGTCGTAGGGTTGGCCAAGGACATAACCTGTGCGGCACCTATGGAGGGCATTATTCATCCTGCTGTTCCTAACCAAGTGGTCGATAGGAAAATTTTGCAGTAGATTTTGCTGTAGCATCCTGAGAGAGAGCAGCATGCAAATCAGAGAGAGAGTGAGGAGACCTCCCAAATTACTTCGATGTAGTGTATTAATTAATGTTTTACTTAGTGAGTATGGGAGATTTTTCCCATGGTTTCTCCACTAGAAAGTGTAATGGATGTAGGGTGAGATTAGGATGATTTTGCCTGTGTTTGAGGAACAGGCCCCTCCAGTCATGTCTGTCCTTTGCTTCAAGCCATGGCTCTTCTGCATCCATCTGGATGCTTGACATCTTGATCTCTCCTCCCCTCCTTCCAGGTTTTTGACATCCTGCCGCTGTACGGTGTGCTGCAGCCGGGCGAGAGCCAGCGGGTTACGTTCACCTTCTTTGGCCACGCAAACATCGTCGCCAGCGTCACGGCGCTGTGCAAGGTGGAGGGCGGCCCGACTTACAAGATTTCGCTGAGTGGGGAGGCTTCGCTCATCGACTATCTCCTAGATGTTACGGAGATCGACTGCGGGCTGCAGGTACCGCGCACTTCTCTTGGCAGAGGTCTTTGAAACCATCGCCGGCGGGTTGCTGCCCACCTAGGTCTAGGGCTCTCGCCCCTTCCCAGCTACTTTGTCAGCTGTATGGCTTGGAAGTACAACCTTTGAGCGATACATCCTGCATCCAAGGTGGTTTTTAACGGCCATCTCCATCCACCCACCCCCCACCAAAGTTGGGAATTCCTGGGGCAGGCAGGATCCCGGTGGTGATCTCCAGAGGGACATGCCCCATGACATCGAGCCACTGGTCCACTCCTAAAGCCTGAGGTGCAAGGAGATGCTCTTTTTCAGTGCTCTCAATTAATCAACAAAATAAACCAGGGAGGGAGTTAACTTCGGCTTCCCGTCACTGTAGCTGGAGAGAGTTTCCCAGAAGAATCCCCGCTTTACTTCTTTTCATTTAAAAACCCCATAGATATTTCCAGCTGTTGGCCCTGCATGTGTTGCACTGTCTGTCTCCCTTTTTGCTGGTATTTTGCTTGCAAGTACTTGTATGCAGGTGCCTTTTCCTCTGAAATGCCTCTGTCTTTGTTTCAGCTAGCTGTTCGATGACACCTTAAAGCGCAGAGGGCTTGTATCCCCTGGTTTCTTTGTTACTGCTCTTTACATGGTTGTCGTTGCACCTCTGCGTGCTGCCGTAAATATCTGTTCCTGTGTAGGGCTAAGAGGTGCCCTGTGGCTGTGGGTTCCCCGGGTTAACCCGGGAGAGTCAAGTGCCCATATGTCCTCTGCAGTCCCTGCTGCTGCGCTGGGTTCGTTTCCTTTCAAGCCAATGAAAGAGGAAGGAGATTCCCAGCATCAGGCCTGTGTCTGTAACTTCCCGCTCCTCTGTCCTCTCTTCAGCTGTTTAACAAAGTCATCGAAGCAGAGGTCACCCTGCAGAACAGCGGCAAGGTGGGATTCACCTACGCGGTGCTCAGCCCCAGCGCGGCCGCTGCCGACAGCCCTCTGCCCGGCGTGCCCCTGGTCGTGCCCAGCACGGTGAGTACGGAGGTAGCACAAGCGATTAACCCTGGCCCTTTGTCAGGCTGCCTAGGAGAGGCTTATAGGGAAAAAAGGGAAAAAAGCCATGAAGAACCCCGTAAAAGCAGCCAGGAGAGAGAGGGCTGTAAGCAATTGCTGCTGGGGGGCAGAGAAGGTCAGGCAAGCGCGGTCCTAATAGACTGCCTTGAATGGCCTTTGCTGGCGGGTGGCTCTGCTGTCATTCAGCAGCCACGGGCGGGAGGCACGAGTGCTTTGGTAGCTCTCCGGACCCCAGCTGCTGAGCTCTCTGCTTGTGCTGGCGCTGGCGCTGGCCGGTGCAGGCTCTCCCGAGGGTCACCGTACCCAGGTTGTGTGATCGGAGAGGACTTAGTCCTTGTCCCTGCCTGTAACAAACCCTGCCTGCCCCCTGCCAGCAATGAGCAGGTGAGACTTCAATACTCTCTGGCTTGGGCATGACGCTCTTTGGCCAGAAATTGTAACAGCCCCTGTACCGGTCCCTCACTCCTCCAGCTTTGCTGCTCTGCAGCAGCTTTGTGGGGCAGTGAGGGGGCCAGGGAGGAGCAGGGCTGGAATAGCAAGGAGAGGAGTTTGCAGCATCCCACCATCCCAGCTTCTCAGTCCTGCATGGATGTCTTTGAGCTGAAGCAGTGTTCCTATCTTGGACGCTTTTTGCGATGGGAAGAGGAAGCCACATGGCTTTCACTTTCCCTCACGCCTGTCTCCTACAAGGGATGACACGCTGATGCCCTCTTCCTGCGAGCTTCCCAACACACAGCTCTGCTCGGACCCGCGCAGTTGTTGCTTTAACGGCGTTGTCGGCCCTGGCAGCTTGACAGGGCTCACTTTCGCTGCAGCTGTGCTGTGCACTGGAGTAAGGGCTCGGGGGCCGCTCTGTAGCTCGTCCCTGCAGCATGGAGGGGAGCGGGGAGCCGAGGGTCCAGCCCCACGTGCGGAGGGCGAGCCGAGGAAAGCTGCGGCTGTGTCCTGTCATCCAGAGCTGTGTTGCCATCTGCTTGAGTTTGCTCTCAACCTGGCTGGCGTGAGCCCAGCCCGGGGATTGGACAGTCCCCCTGGAAGTCTGGAGAGGAGGTGACCTTCCTGGCAACACCTTCTTCCCTAGATCTCATCCTAGTCTCTGCTCCTGCGTTTCCAGAGATGTATGTTTGCGGGTCATCGTGAGTCCAGATAGGCTCGTACACCCTTGGTGTAACCGCACAGGCAGGAGATGTTTGGTTGGGGTCGTTAATAAGGGGTGAGGCCCTTCGGCACCAGCCTGGGAACCACTGACGTGCTGTGAGAGGAGCTGCTGGCTCTGCTGAGAGCGCAGGCACTTCACTCATCTTCCACAGCGGCTGGTAAAAGAGCTTTTATTTCTTCAGTCTGGCTCTGGCTAGCAGAGAGTGAACACTGTTAGCAGAAGAGCTGTGCTCCTGCTGAGCGCAGGGCAGTCTGTGCTGTGGGAATGCATCCCTACGAGCCCTCTGAAGGATACAGTGCATCCTGGTGTAGGAGACTTGAGCTTTTGGATAGAAGAGAGCTAGAAGGCGATGTTGTCTGATGCTTTTTTCTCTTTGAGAACCTGCCTTCTCCTCTCAGCGTGTCTATCGTCTGAGGCATCCCTCCACCAAACCCTCTTTGATTTGCATTCCCTCCCTCTTCTCCCACACTCTGCAGGGTTACCTTGGACCTGGCAAGCAGCACGTGTTGACAGTCTATTACCTGCCGGGAGTGCCTGGAATCTTCTTTAAGACTTTTGAGATCCAAGTGGGCCACTTAAAACCAAAGGAAATCTCCCTGAAAGGAGAGGGGAGTTTTCCCAGGATCTCCTTGGACTTGCCCAGGAACATCGAAGGTGAGCACTGCCTGTCTGCTCCCCAGGAAGGTCCCCGGCTTTTTCCCCCATGTCATATGGCCATAGGGCAGCTCCCACCCATCTCCAGCAAGCCTGGAGGTTTCAGGGCTGTCAGACCGACACTCAACCCTCTGGTTGCTTCCCAAGTCTCTAGCAGACGAGCCCATGTGGGCTTTGCCCCGGGAACCATCCTGCAGAGCTTGCCAGCGTATCTGTTGGTGGCCTGGAAAGATGATGCCTAGACAGAAAAGCTTGGGAAAGCTGTCAGGCTGGCAGGGATTTTGGCAGGGTGTGCTTTGCATCACATTGCGGGGGATGAGATGCTCCTATGTGGGGAGGAAGATGGGTGGGAGTGAACATCAGGATTCAGAGGGGAGTCGCAGCATCCATTTTCCATAGGTTGCTCGAGGAGTTTGTTTCTGGGAGAGCCCAGCATCGGGGGAGTGGGACTTCCCAGCTTAAGTGAGAATGGTGCTGCGCTCACCCTTCTATTTGTGGATGTTTTCTTCCTTCAGGAAACGAAAAGTATAAGAGGATCCTCAGGGAGGTGAAAGAGAAGATGAAAAAGGACGGCCAGAGAGATGAAGCAGCTGTTCTGGTGGAGGCTGCAGCCGTGGAGCCACCCACGGACGACTCGGGCACCGTGGTGAGAACGGCTGCTGCCCCATTTGTCACGTGCCACCCTCCCACCGTGTCACTTGGGCCCCTTGCACCCTGCAGCAGGCTTCCTGGGGCCCTGCTGGCACTTGGGACCTCCCTGCCTGCATCTGGCCATGATCAGGCGTCAGCTCAGCGTTGGCCCGGGGGCTGCCCACCTCTGGTAGCTGTCCCTCCTGTAGATGCACCAGCTTCCAGACTACCCCAGGGGGAGATCCTGAAGACCATGCTGACGTGATTGAATTTATGGTACTTTGTGAATGGAGATGCAGGTCATCGCTGGGGTGTTTGTGGCTCACACCCCAAGCCCTGCCAGGTTTACAGAGCTTCATAGCAGCAGCCTGACTGCACCCTGGGACCGCGCTGTCAGTGTTCGTCTCCAGGAGGCACCAGCTTCGTTGTGGTTCCCTTTCGGAGAGAGCTTTTGTCCAAGCTGCTTTGGCAGTGGCTGGGGGCAGGCAAATACTTGGAGCGCTGGAAGGTTCCTGGCTTGTGTGTCGTTTGTCTGGCCAGATCAGCTTTTATAACAGTGACCGGACAGGCGAAGATGCTGGAGTTCATTTCCCCCCAGATAAGGTCCTGGCTAGGAGAGCGGGAGGTGTCAGAGACACTGAGCAGGGAGACAGGAGGACCCCATCACCCCCTTCAACAAAAGCAGGGTGGGATCCTCTTTCAGAGACAAGCCTCTCCCTTGGGAAGGACCTTTGCTAACCAGCCACTGTCTTTGCTTTCCTCAGTTTGACATTTGGCTGCAGATGCAGATGGAGCAGCTGCTGGTAGAGAAACACGCCCTGGAGCAGCAAAAAGCTCTTGCCTCTGGTTCCCCGCAGGACACTGTCTTTGACCAGCGTGCTCGTCGGAGGCTTCTCAAGTTAGTGGGGACTCCCGTACCCTATCTCCTGGCACCCCGAGGGTAACACCCGGCGGCACACCCCTGCTCCTGAGAGAGAGCTCTTTGTGTTTGCAGAGCTGGGAATAGCTGGGGACTTCAGAAAGGGTGTGATCCTGATGGATTTACATGTTCCCTGTGAGCAGCTGAGTGTCCTCACCTCTATAGTGCCACCCCGAGCTTTGGGGATGCTCAGCTCCCCACAGATGATGGGTTCTGTTCTTAGAGCTGAGGGGGTCCAGTGCCGACCACCAAGCCCATCCAGACAGCCCAGACACCATCCCTGCTGACCAGCTCCGAAAGAGGCAACTCAAAGCTGGCATCTTTGTTCCAACTAACAGATCCCACTAAACAAAAAGAGCAGGGAACGGCACAGGTTGACAACCCCTTGAGAAGCCCTAAATCAGGTGGCTTGGGTGCTGGTGGGACTGCAGGGCTCACCTAGGTAACTTGGTCCTTCCTTTTGTTCCTTCATGAGGAGGGACGGGCACTGTAGGCTCCAGTTCAGGAAGAAGAGGCTCTGCAAAACAGATTGTTTAGGTGGTTTCCTGAGTGGGATTGCTCTGGCAAAGGACCTTCCCAGGAATCTTGGAGGTGTTGGTTACTGTGTTTACCGGTGCTCCTCTGGGGACAGATCTGGTTGCAGAGCAGTGCAACCTAATTTTTTGTTAAGGTCCCACTGGTAGCTGACAAAAGCTAGGACCTAGACTCCCCATGACTTACCAAAGACTTATTACCAGGTGGTCAGGCTTGGGTTTCACTGGCTAGAGTTGAGTTTTTACAGCAGTGAATACAGAAATATCCATCTTATTTGCATCTTCCATCCACTTGGAAACGTTGCCAGGCTGTGGTTTAAGGGCTCTTCTTACTTCTCCTTCCAGAGCTGAGCTGCCCGAGTATGTCCTGGACTTTGGCTACATCATTCTCGGGAACATCCACACGCGTGTTGTGAAGATCACCAACACCGGGCAGTTCCCCGTGACCTTTCGCGCCGATGGACGGGTCCTGTGTGACACAGGTAACCAGTGCTGGGGAGACTTCACGTGGGCTTGAAGGAGCTGTCTCCGACAGATTGGCTTAAGCCACTGGACATGGGGACGTTTTTTGAGTGCTTGTTTGTATAGCTTTGTCCTGCTTAGTACCCCCTGCTTGGTGCTTTGGAGCCTCAGTTCTCCTGGCCAGCAGTGCCCAGAGACGTGGCCTGCCTGTGGCTGCCCTAACACATGATTGCAGGGGCTGGATGTGCTGATCACTGTGGTCACCTCTCAGCATGTTCTGCTCTTGGCTACCGTGAGCATCATCTGAGTTTTTGTGCAGTCAGTAGGTTTGCGTTGCAAACAGATGGCCCCTTGGTGGTTTGGAAGTGCTTTGGTTTAGAGTTCATAATGTCACAGCACTTCTGTTCAGCCTTTATTGAGAAAACAGCCTGTGAGGTCCTCTGGTGTATCAAAATAGGCTTCCGAAACAGGCCTTGAGGTAAGGCTGCAGTGCCATCAAACGGTGACTCGCTGTGCCTGAGGGCTGGTCAGGTGTCTCCTCTTAAGTTGTTTCCCAGGGAGCACCACAGCACAGGGGAATCGTAGTTGGAAGTTCTCCTTTGCAGAGGTCTGCGCATCCTTCCCTGGGATGCCTGATAAGGAATTACCAGTGTTCCTCAGCTAATGTTTCCTTTTTACCATGCGGACCTTGGCTTGTGGCTGTGAAAAGCCTTTCTCTTTGACAGGTGACAAGGGAGAAAGAGTGGCAGGCTTCTCCGGAGAGGCAAAGAGCCCTCTTCTTCACAGAGCTGCCAGCCAGGACACCCGTATGGCCTTAACGTGCTTGTGACACATTTCATGTCGCTTGAGTGTCTCAGCTGTTTTATTTTCCTCTGTTCAAGGTTTCAGCGTGGACCTGGACCGTGTGAAGCACCTGCCCTACTGCGAGACTGAGACGTTTGAAGTGCGCTTTGACCCACAAAGTGCCAACCTGCCCCTGGGAGAGGTGGACGTGCTCCTGCCCATCAAGGTACCTCATGGTCCCTCACCTCCCTCTGCCCGCACCACCTTTTGGGGCAGGCAGCAGGTTGGGGACAGCAGGAGGTGTCACTCAGGCTCTCAGCTGGATGCTCTGTCCTTTGCTAGGTAGCAGAAGGCCCCACGTTTCATGTCCGCCTCCGTGCCTACGTGACTGTGCCGTCCCTCTGCCTCTCCAGGGACAGGCTGGAGTTCTCCGCTGTCCAGTGTGGGCAGTGCCGGGAAGAAACTGTGCAGCTCCACAACCAGCTCCAGGTCCCCTGTAAATGGTTCATCACTGTGATTGAGCCTGTTAAGAAGGTAAAGCGCAGACGACGTGTAGCGCCTAACTTCTTGGTTGAGTTTTCATTGCCTCTCTTGCCTTTTCTGCCCCTGTGGCTGCCTGAGCACTTGGGCTACAGCTCGTGTGAGGAAGCCTTAGGGACTACCGAGCAAATCTGGTTTGCCTGGACCTGTTCACTAGCTGATGCTTCACTTCTCTGCCATCTTCCCCCATTCCTCCTCCGAGGGCAGTGCCTCCCCATCTGCCTGCCCTGCCTATATGTCTTCCCTCCAGCTGTAGACCAGTGGTGGCTGCGGCTGGTTTGGATGCGGGTGCTCTCAGCACCGTGACAGTATCTCAGACCACTGCAGGACCCGAGGGTCTGTCCCCGCAGACCGAGGAGACCTCACACAATTGTTTTTTTGCGCTCAGGGGGACAAGCATTTGCCGGTGAGGGTGCGTCGGAAGCTGTTCCAGGAGCGGAAGACCAAGCCCCGTGTCTTCAAGGTGTTGCCCTCGGCTGGAACCCTGGCTCCGGGAGAGCGATGCAATGTGCGAGTCAGGTTTTCACCCGTGGAAGAGGTGAGATTGGCGGGTGTCACCGCCAGGAGGTGTGGCAGGGCAGTGTGGTAACTAGCCCAGCGCAGGGAGCCCGAGATGAGGTCTATCTGCACATGGAGCTTTCTGCGAGCCCCATACCACCGTGCCTCAGTTTCCCCTGCAGCGCACTCTTCTGAGAGGGGCTTTGAAATGCCAATGGGGAGCTGGCACAGAGAGCATCAGGGCACTGCAGTGCAGCTTCCTCTCGGCGCATGGGGGGAAATCTGCCTGTTTCCCCTCGTCTTCCCCCTTTCATGGGTGTGTTTGCAGGCAGGAACACCCTGGTGCAGAGCAGCTGGCACGCTCGCAGGGGATAGCTAACCCTGGAAGGGCTGACCTAGGCTAATCCTGCTGCTGGTACCAGCAGACAAAACAGCCACCAGACCCCTTCCTGGGCACGGCAGGACAGTCACCTGTAGTGGTATGCTGCCAGCGGTCCCTGTGGCTCTGGCCCAGCCTGCCTGCACGTTCCCAGGTAGTTTGGGAGTCAGCATAAAGGACGGAGTGTTCCCAGAGATAGTTTGCATGCGGCCACCATGACTTGGAAACTGGCAGCTTGTAACAGTATGGACACGAGTGTTTCCACGCCTAGGAAGCGTCCCAGGGATGTTTGAATTGCTAGTAGAGCTGTAACCATCTTGTCTCTGGCTTTAATCAGAGCCAAGCCCTGAGCATAGAGGAAGACCCTTATTTCTAGCCCGTGAGAGCTCATCTGCCTCCTTCACGTAGCTGATGTTTGCCTGATGCAGCAGCGCCAGGACTGTGTCTGGGCAACATAACCCTGAAGAAGGAGGTGAAGCAGCTCCTGAGTCCTGTGAGAGCTGAGTCCACCCATGAGGACCTTTCTTATGAGCATTGCACTCCCTCGTGACTAGGTGGAAACATCTGATAGTCCATTTTAGATCCATCTGATACCCAAATATCCAGTTGCACTTCACACCAGGATTCATCCCAGTTCCTCAGAGCCAGCATGCAGGTGCCGTAGCCCCTGCTATAAGTTAATATGTTTTCCATTCAGCTTAGAGGTACTGGTAACATCCCTGACCTTGGGGCAAGGGTTGAATTTGAGGCCCTGCCACCTGGGACTTCATGGAGGAGCTCTCTGCACTTGTCTCTTTTCAGAAGTCCTACAGAAGCGAGATGAAGGTTAACATTTGCCAGCGCACCCAGCCCCTCCAGCTGCTGGTCTCGGGGCAGGGGCTGGAGCCACAGCTGGAGTTCAGCCCCACAGTGCTCGACCTGGGAGCAGTGCTGCCGTACAGCCGTGGGGCGGAGGGGACGGTCGTAGTGAAGAACCCGTGCGAGTTCCCCATCGAGTTTTACTCGCTGGAGTTTGACCAGCAGTACCTTGCTGAGGAGCAGGTGAGAGGGAAGGTCTGGTCCCCACATGCGTAATCCCGTAGCTCCGCAGTGCTCCAGCGTTCCCAGGCTTGTGCCAGGGAGACGGAGGCGGTCCCCAGGGCAAAGCATTGGTGGCATTTCAGGGTTAGCCAGCTGGGCTGGCAGGCTGTGGAGGGGCTTGGATAGTCCGTGCTGTTGGGAGGAAGGAATGAGGGAGAAGATGGGTTGGCTGGGGAGTCTGTTCATGGGATGGAGGTCAAGAAACACATCCCATACATGGTTTCTCTTCCCTATGCACACAGATCCTGCAGACGCTGAAGGACTATGATTCACACAACACCTTATTGCTGCCTCCACGTGCCCCGGGTGAGAAGCTGCCCCCGGAGGTGCTGGAATACTACCAGCACCAGAAGAGACTGCAGGGTGAACAGGCACACTCCAAGACGGGGGAACCAGCGGGCCAGGACAATGGTGAGGGTTTGGCATTGGCTGTCCTGAGTGTGGACACAGCAGGGAGTCCAGCCCAACCTCCCCTGAGCTCTCTGTGACCTTGTTCTCCACGGAAAGTCCATGCTTTTAGCAGCCACCTCTTCCCCAGCTCGGTGGAAGAATTCCTGGGTGAAAGGAATTCCTGGGGCTTGGAATGTGCATCCTCTACCAGCCCTGAGTGCAGCCTAAGCAAGCTCATATCTGCCTGCCATGGACTGGGGAAATAATCAGGATATCTCCTTGTGTCCCTCATCCACAAGGAGTAGGGCTGGATGAGTTCTTCATCCGGTAGAACCAGGTGTAATTTCAGTAGCTATTTGATATTTGCTCCTTCCCAGCAACAAAAGCACAAGCTCAAAATTCCCCTGAGGGCAGAGACAGCCTGGGCAGGCTTTCCTGGGCAGGGAAACTCTGCCTTGGGAGCTTCCCTTCTTGGGAAATTTTCCGTGGTTTGCATGTGGCCATGCGAAGTGGCGAATGGCAAAGAGCAGATTGCCTGGCCATGTTCACCCTCTTCTTCCCTCCCCATGTCCTTCCTCCTCAGCAAACCTTGAAGACGTCCAGACACGGTCAGATGAAGGAGGAAAGCACTCTGCTGGGATCGTTGACACCATCTCATCCCATAGCTCAGTCGTTCCCTCCACCATTTTTGATGAAAGCCCCTCCAACAAGGTGGTCTTTAAATCTGAATGTGGAGAAGAGGAGGAGGAAGGTGCGGACAAAAGACACGGGACAGGTAATAACCCGAAGCCCTTCACCTATTTTACGCCTATTGTGGCAACAGGGCCTCAGTAGTGGACTTCAGCGTCACCTCCATCACTTCACTGCAGCCTGGTGCCATCTTCGCTCCTGTGGGCCCTGAATGCACTCTTGTATATGAAGTCTGTAGGATCCTGAGAAGAGTCTGGGACAGGGACAAGGGAGAGGCCAGGGAGGTTTTGCCCAGCTTTACCAAACGAGCGCCTTTTCTCCCAGGAGCTGCTGGGATCAGGATGGTGGTGGTCCCTTTCCTAGGCAGGGCAGCGCACCCCCTGTCCTATATGACGTTGCAAGCCAAGATGGCTTTGGCTGACCTTCCAAGGGCAAAGGTGGCAACTCTTTGTAAATGCTGTTATGGTGAATTCAGAGCCCAGCACATCTGCGGCTCTAATATTCCTAAAGCATCCAGCTTTTGGATAATCGCTTGATTCCCAAATGGAGGAGCTCCCGTGGGACTGTGTAATATGCCCAGTTCTGCCTGTCCCCCCCTTACTCAGCAGGACCTGGGACCAAACTCCCATGAGGACCATGTTGACAGTTCAGGGAAGGAGACTTGGCCCAGTCCTTTTAGGTATTGCCAGATGCTCGTTCTTTCCTCTTTCTGCCATCCCGTTTACTATACTCTGAACAGGAACCTCTCCCAGCATCTAGGGCAGACCCTGCTCTGCACAAGCTCTAAGGAAGGGGACGGGGAGACCCTGGGCGTGACGTTGGTTTTGGCAGAGTCTTCTCTGCCAGGATCTGAGGGGATGGGGAGGATGATCAGCATCACAGGTAGGCAGGAGGCTGACTTTTCTACCCGGTCCCACACAGCAGAGCATCGGCAAAGCACCGCCAGCAGCAAGGAGGCCGCGGGAGAACTGGATGACAGCCCTGTCTATAGGGCTATCGCCCGCCACCTTGGCATCGATATCTCTGCAGAAGGGCACGCAGCCCGAAACCGCAGAGGGATTGTCGTCATCGTCCACGGGGCACCCCTGACAGGTACGTGAGCTGCAGCCCTTGGCTGCAAGGAGTGGGGGAAGCAGGAGAGGAGTATCCTGGTGGACCGTGCTGCCTGGTTGATCAGTTGAAGCGAAGCGAGGTAAGCCACAGCTTGCTGGTATGTTAAACGGTCCCAGGCCTTCACCTAGCCGGCGCAAGTGGCGTGGCTCATCTTGTGTCCATACAGCCAAGCTCTGGTTCCTCCAAACAGGGTGGCCACGTCCCCGTTGCCTCGTTGGGACCACGTTGCCTAGTGTCCATGTTGCCTTGTGGGAGCAGTCCCTAGCCCATACTGACCCCCAAACCATGCCCAGACGTTACCCGAGACAGCGCCGTCCAGCACAGGCTAGCAAACGGTCTGAATGGTGGTGGGACAGGGCTCCAGAGCCTGGCCCAGGGCTGAGGTTGCCACAAGGGACGAAGTCTTTAGGTGAATGTGAAGTGGAGATGATCCACCTGGCTCTAGAGGACAACACTTCTAACCATGCTCAAGCTGCCTCCCTCGTGGTTTCCCCTAAAGTGGCATTTTGCTTTTGGACTGTCCTTGAAACTTTGAAATCCCGTTCGGGGGCTTTCCAGAGCCTGTCCCTGAAAATGCCGCATATGCAAGTGTCACCAAGCAGCCTTCCTCTCTCTCAAGGCAAGACGTCGGCAGCGGTCGCCCTGTCCAAATATTACGGTGCTGCGTGCTTGTCCATCGATGCCGTGGTGACAGAAGCCATCTCGGACAGGAGCAGCTCGGCAGGGCTCCGTGCCCGGGAGCTGTGCATCAGGGCTGCCGTCGAGCAGAGCCACAAGGAGACAGAGGATGCCGGTAAGGAGAAACAGTGAACCCAGAGCAGCGCTTTGGAAACCCACTGTGACCATCCGCTTCTGCTTGCTCCAGAGAAGAAGTTTGACAGCCCTTGGGTCTCTTAGGGAACATGGGTGTAGAAATGCAAAGTCATTTCATAAAGCATCTCAGGTTATTAACAAAATCTCTATTTTAAGGGCTCAGAGACACTTCTACTGCCGCCGGGCTTCTCAGCACATGTTCCTTTTCCTAGGAGCGGTGAAGCGCACCTGTATTTTTCTCAGGGTTTTTATATATTTCCTCAAAGCTGAATCCAGCTTCCTCCTCATGGCTGTCGGGTAGAACTGCCGCCCACTTAAATGAGGAAAAAGCCCTCTGAAGCGGCTCGTTAAGCACTAGAGGACTGACTTGGAGTGTGGCTTCACAAACATGAGAGGAAGGGAAGAATAACGTCCCAGGGGAGTTTCAGATGAGAGGCACACTGCAGATGAGCTCTTTTCTCCAGAGATTTTCCTACACACGCTGTCAGGTCGCACAGCTCGTGCATGTTGTGCTGTTCTCCACGTGAGACCGGAGACTTTTAGGGAACTTTATTGGGCAGTTGATGCCCCGAGCTCTGCAGGCTGAGGCTGGACCCTGGCTCTGGTGGGGAGAAGTTTTGCATCACTCAGCTTTGAACCTGGTTGAGTTGGGAGCTGGTGGAAGGAAGAAGGGTGTGGGTCCTGGGTGGGGGTATCCCACACCGGAGGATTTAACTCCAGGGGAGACGGGTGACTGCAGCCAGGGCAAGGCTGCGTATTACCGTGTTCGTGTGAGAATGCAGGACGGGTGCAAGGTATGGAAATGATGGTCCTGGAGGACAAATCCTTGGCTTGATCCACCCGGGAGGTACTGTGCAAATGGCATCACCTGCGTGCACGCTGCTCCGTTTGGTAGGAGGGACATAGGGCTGTGCATTGAAAAGTCTGTAGCTTTAAAATCCGGTATCTGATGATGTGGTTTATCGTGCTAATAAGAGAAGCAAGGAAGGAGCTGCTTCTGGGAAGCAGTGCTGCTAGTCCCTGGCAGGCTGGGGGATGCGTGCTGCATCCCTGCGAGGGCGCAGGGCTGTGCCCATTGGGGTGGAAGGTGCCTGAAGCACAGGGCCGTCCCCAGCCCTGCTGAGCCGTCTGTCCCCTCCGCAGGTCAAAACGCAGATGTCTTCCTCAGCCTGCAGTTCAGCGCCGAGGCCAAGCACAGCTCAGACATGAGCCAGTCCAGCTCTGGGGACAAAGCCAGCCTGCATTCCGTCAGTTCCCGAGGCCGGGTGAGTGCCGCAGTGGACAAGAGGAAGACGGATAGCCACACATCCCAATCCCAGAAGCAGCATCCAAGAGATCCGACAGGCTCCCAGGTGAAGTGTGATCTGCACTGGTTAATGCCTGGGAGCTTCCAGTTGCCTTTGAGAAGTGAAGAGGCTGCTTGCAGTGGGGCCTCCATGTCACCCAGAGCCTGGTGTCGGGCTGTATAGCGCAGAGAGCCAGCTGGGCAGGCTGGGGATGGCTCAGGATGGGAACGAAACCCTGTGCACCAGTAGAAAAACTCTACTGGATCTTACGGTTTGTTGGCAAAGTGCAGTCCCGACTAACGTGGCTGCAGGCAGTGGGCAAAGCTGTGGGATGCTGTGCCAGGGGCTTGCAAGCTTGGGTCTCTGCTGGCCAAGGGATGTGACCCCCAGGGTTGTCCCCTGGAGCTGCTGGTCTGCAGTTTTGTTCTGGTCTTCCGTTACTGAGAGAGCCCAACTCCAAGCCCAGCAGCTGAAATTGTTTAGGGGGTTCCAAAGCGGCTGATTTTTCTCGTGGTGCTCAATGTTGCAGGGCTCATCCAGTTCTAATCTCATCTCGCCCTCTCCGTGCGTTCCTGCGCAGCGATGGCTGAGCATCGGTGGCAGCACGACGGGAGAGACAGGCTTTATGAGCTGCGTGCTGCCCGAGGACCTGCTGGTGGCCATCCTCTCTGACAGGCTGCAGGTACGTGGGATGGAGGCAAATGAAACGTCCCTGCTACAGAGTCAGGCAGCGAGACACAGAGAGGTACAATTTGGAGAGGAGGAGATTTATATCTGCTGTTGGAAGAGTCCTGGGCTTCGTGCAGGGATCCCTGGGTGAAGCTGCAGATGCCATAAGTTGGCAGAGCATGGGGGAAGATCAGAGCTGGTCTGAGCTGATGCGCTTGGAACAATGATGGCTGGTGTCCTTTAACCTTGGGGTTTCCTGACTAGCTGAGAGCCCAGTGCGTGTGATAGCTGACTCTCTTCCTTCTCGATTTGATTCACAGTTGAGTGACTGCTACCAGGGAGTGGTGTTTGATGGCCTGGAGACCCTCTTTGCACGCAACACGGCGTCTGCTCTCCTCTGCCTGCTCAAAGCTGTCAGAAATCGGCCTTCTATCTATTTTGTGAACTTGCTCCAGGATTATTCTTCTTTGAAAGCCAGGGAGACAGCTGCAATAGAGCAAGAAGGTGAGACTCTTCATCTCCATACCCCTCAAATCCTCTCTCTCAAGCCCTCAACCTTATCCATGTGTATCTGGGTTACCAGCAGAGCTTGTCAGAAATGTTTTTATTAATCTTTCCTCATTCTGCCTCAGTGTAGCCAGCGCTCAGCTGCCGGTTGCTTAAAATACAGCAGAGCTGAGGCTGTAAAACTTATCTTGGTCTCTAACATTAAAGCTTGTGCCCAAGTGTGTGGCTCAATAACTAAGCACCGGCCCCCTGCCCACGCCACTGGTGCACGTGAGCCAAGCAAGGGACGAGAACTCGCTGACCGGCGACAGTTTGGGGGATTATCTGAATTTTGGAGCTGGGATATGAGCTCCCCAGTATCTCCTGGCCCAATGATAGTCTGGGCCGGGGCAGAGCTGTGAATCCTCGCAGCTCACCCAGAACAGCAAGCTCTGCTTGTGGTCGCTAATGGTTTCTCCTCTGGTCTGTGCTGAAGGACGGGAGCGGGAAGAAGCTGCCAGGAGAGAGAAAGCACGTCTCTGGGAGATGGATGAGGAAGAGTATGATGCCCTCTCTGAGGAGCAGAAAGCTCAGTTTGATAACAATATACGACAAGTCCAGCGTGAGAGGAAGAAGAGGTCTGTAAGCCTTCCATGGGTACCTCCCCAGGACAGTGTCCCTGAAGGGTTTCCCTGCTCTGGAGACCCTGGTTGAGCTCAGAGGGGTTACAGAGCAAAGGCCAAAAGTGTCTATTACAAGGGGCACAAAGATGGCCAGTACCACCTCCCTGGTTCCCAATGGAGGAAGGAGCTTCCTCTGGTGAGACGCAGGGAGCTGGGCTCTGTGCTTGCCTTGCCACTGCGCTTCTAAGTATCTCCAAGTTAATTATTTCAATTCTCATCTTCTTCATCCCCCTTCTTCAGCACTGGGGGTTGGCATGAGGCGCAGCTGTGCTGGCTTGGTTTAGATACCAGTCCTTCCACAGGTGAAGTCCTTGCAATGCTGATCTCCCAGGGTTTTCCATAGTGAGTGACCCCAGCCATAAAAGCTGGTGTCCTTAGGCTCACCTTCAGCTGCGGCAGCAGCAGGTGAGCCCGGGAGAAGCTCCCATCCAGCAGAGCAGCATGTTCAGGAGGATGCATAGGATAGGTGTAAGCCTGTATTAATCCCCGCCTGAAACTCGAGGAGGGCTTTGCTTAAAGCAAACACATGTTTCAGCACTTCTTTCAGCCCAGGCTGAAGTTTGTTTCCCTGGGAGGAGGTCACTAGGGCTGCTTCAAATTGTGATTTCCAGGACAGACAGTTGTTGTGGTTTAAGCCCAGCTGGCAACTGAGCACCACCCAGCTGCTCGCTCACTGCCCCCTGCCCCAGTGGGATGGGGTAGAGGATCGGAAAAGTAAAAGAAAGCTCGTGGATTGAGATAAGAACGGTTTAGTAAGTGAAAAGAAATGAAATAATGATAATAATAAAAATTGTAATAAAAAAGAAAATAACAGCAACAACAAAAAAACCAAACCAAACAAGAAAGACAAGTGATGCAAATGAAAACAGTTGCTCACCACCCTCCGACCGATGCCCAGCCCGTCCCCAGGCAGCGGTTCCCGGCCAGCTTTCCCCCTAGTTTATACACTGAGCATGACGTCCTATGGTCTGGAATATCCCTTTGGCCTGTTGGGGTCAGCTGTCCTGGCTGTGTCCCCTCCCAACTTCTTGTTCACCCCCAGCCTACTCGCTGGTGGGGTGGTGTGAGGAGCAGAAAAGGCCTTGACGCTGTGTAAGCACTGCTCAGCAATAACTAAAACATTTTTGTATTACCAACACTGTTTTCAGCACAAATCCAAAACTCAGCCCCGTACTAGCTACTATGAAGAAAATTAACTCTGTCCCAGCCAAAACCAGCACAATAGCACAAGTTTTCCATGATTCACAACTGGGTTCCAGCAGGAAACCTGTTTGTTCAGAGCCTGCTTTGCAGGAGGGCAGTTCCTGCAGCCTTTGCTTTCTGATGGATGTGATTATTCTCCCTAAGGAGCAGGATATGCCCAGGGAGAAGGGCTGGCTAAGCCAAGGAAGTATTGGTGCAGGGATAAGTAGGTGGTAGTGATTTGTGAGCTGTTATACACCGGGAAATCAAGAGAGGACTTCAGGCATCAGTACGGAGCGATGGTGGATCAGTCTTCGGCAGTGTGCTGGAGGTGTCCAGGTGGACCTTATTGGAGAAGCAGGGCAATTTAGGCTTTATGACAGCAAAGCCTAGATTTGGCTGGTCCTGGAGGTCGTCTCCCACCTTTCCTCACTTTGGATGTTCCCAGCCTCCCCAGGTTGAGGGAAGTCCATGGAGATGGTCTAATGGTTCTGCTTGGCCTCAGGGTCAATGGCTGAAGTGCAGGACCAGCTGGGATTGCGGCGAGCCCAGATTTCTGGTGGTGACTCTCAGGGATGTTTTCTCTTTGGCTTGCTGAAGGGAGATGGAGCGGATGGCTAAAGAGCTGGAGGAAAAGCACCGGCGGGAGCTAGAACGCTTGAAGGAGGAAGAAGAGCTGAAGAAGAAGTCCAGGCGGAGCAAGAGAGAGCTTGGCAAAGACAAAAATAATGCTTTGGGGAAGAAAAGCCAGCGTGGAGTCAGACAGGTGGGTGGTTGTGTTTATAGAGATGAGTAAAAGCCCTGGGGACCTTCCCGCTGAGTTGGACCATTCCCCCAGAAGCCAGCAGTCACATGCAGCGCTGGGGACGAGTACCTGGCCATGAGTAACACGTGGGGCTGTGGTGGGAAACACCAGCCGGTGTTGGATCATGCTGCTAGAGGTGTGTTTTCCCATGGGTTTGTTGGAGAACTGCTCTTCTAGGATCATGCTGCCTTGGAGTCACGGCTTCAAATAACTCCGTACATTGACTGTGAAACCCTGGCTAGTTTCAGTCCAGCGTTTCTCCCCACTCTGCATGTGACTTACACCTCTGAGCCACGATCCGTCTGGGATGTGGTGTCTTTTCCTACATGACTGGCAGGAGACACCACCAAGCCTTAGGTATTCATTAGCAACCAGACTTCCCAGAGTCAGCCAGCCACAGGGATGCTCAGCACACCACAAATGAGCCCAGAGGACTGCACAGGAATAAGGAGGTGTCTTAAGTTCCCTGTTTGGGTTGGGAAGCTGTTCTGTTCTTCATCTGGTTTGCAGGACTCCTCATCAGTCTGGCACTGGGGAGTTTGGTTTCAGTTGAGCTAAACTGGGTACCAGCTGCGTTCTGAACTGGGATTTGTAGAGCACCTAGCACCGGTCTCGGACAAGGCTTGGGGTGCTATTGTAAAGGTCATCACTGTCCTACAGCATTTGAGTCGGTGCTTTGAAATGCTCACTGCTTTTTCTTGCTCCTCCTGCCCAGGATATGAACGCATCCACCAGCAACACCAACGTGTCCACCAGCAACTGGTCGGATGTCACCAAGGGGGTGGACAAGAAGGGATCTGTAAAGGAGCGCCCAGACTCTGTTGCAGGTGACAAGGAAGATACGAAGAAGCGAGGCAAGGTTCCCCTGACGGATACGTGCCCAGCGGTGGTTGTGCAACCCTCAGACCCAGAACAGGGGGAAACCAAAAACGAGGCCCTGAGTGACAGCGAGAAGAACTTGGCCATGAGGTTTAAGATCTATGAGGCATCGCAGAAGGACATCACGCATATTTTGTCATCCTGGGACAGGGTTCAGGGTATCCTGCTGTCCCCCCTGAACCAAGAGGAGGTGCGGCACCAAGCAGAAGACCAGCGCCGGTATTTATCCAGCCGCAGGAGCCGGAAGGATAGAGAGAAGGAGCGCGCGGAGAAAGAGCGCCTGGAGAAGGAGCAGCTGGAAAAACTGAAGGCTCTTGAGGACTCCAAGTTATCTCGGCTGGAAGGGGAAGGTGCAGAAGGGTCAGCCAGAGGCCAGGATGTCGGGGTGCCCTGCTTGAACATCCAGGTGCTGAGCTCAGAAGGTGTGAGTAAGAAGATCCTGGAGAGCGGCAAGCTGCCAGCAGCAGAGCAGGTAAAGCCTTGCAAGGTTCAGATGCTGAGCCTGCCATGGTCTGGGCCCTGGTGTGTTGTGTCCTGCCAAGTGACAATGGCACAGAGCCTTGTCCAGGCCACTGATGATGTTCCACAACGGCTCCACAGCAGCCACGTGGCTGGGGAGGTTCTCAGCATCCCTCAGATGGGTGGAAAGAGGGAGTGCTCTCTCTGTTCAAGCATCCTGTCTGTTCAGAGAGTTTCCCAGTCTGGAAATCATTAAAAATGGTCCCAGGGCAGCTGAGTCGCTCAAGGGAGAGATTTCTCTCTAGTCCCGCTTGTAGGTCCTGGCACTGCTCTGGAGCCTGCCCACCCCACTGGGCGTAAAAAAGCACTGTACTCCATATAAACAAAAAAAAAAACCATTGCCAAAAGCTCCCTGCCTTTAAGGAAGGAGTGTGAGGATGAAGGTGATGGGAATTTCTGTTATGCTGTAGATCCTGGATGACCTGGGACTGGGTCCCTCCGGGCCTCCTATTCCCCCTACGGCTTTTTACTCTGTGGTCCACTACCCGGAGAAGCGGATGCTCCCTGCAGCAGGAGAAGCCCTCAAGCACTTCGTCTTTGTTGTGCCAGAAGATGCTGCTGCGGAAGATGAAAAGAAGGATATGGAAAGTGCTGTGGATGCCCCGACCATGCCTGCGGTGAAGGTGCCAGGGCAAGGGACCAGGCTGGGTGGGGGCATGGTGGGGGGGAGGATGGAAAAAGATCACTGTGGAAGGGCAGTGAAGACATGACAGGGTCCCATGTCTGCAGGCATCCCTTTTGTCTGTCCGAAAGAGACAGCTGTGCTTGAGACATAGGGCGGTTCTGTAAGATGAGAGAAAAAAAATCACCTAAAGTCCTCAACTTCCCTTGAGGAGAGGGTCCTGGGCGAGGAGAGGGTCGTCCTGGGCGAGGAGAGGTCTCGTAGGCAAAACAAAGTCCAATAAGGAAGTCCAAGTCCCTGAGCAGATATGAAACCAGCAGATGCTGGTTACTTATTTATTCTCTCTCCTGTTTGTTAGCAGACCTGCAGCTTTCTTTCCAGGATGGGGATGTCTCAGGGCAGGTCTCACCTCTCTCCCTTCTCTCTCTCCTCTTGGTGTGAAGATGCCAGAGGAGCAGGTCACCCCAACCAGGGGCCGGTCGAGGAAGCAGAAAGCCGCAGGCAGCCGGGAGGCTGCAAGGGAGAAGCGGAACTCCAGCCGCAGGAGGCGAAGTCTCCAGGGGCCAGGCACGGGAGCACCCACACATCCCCCTGAGGCGGACCAAAGCAGCATGGACGCGGTCCCGTGCCCAGGGAGATCCGTCAGGTGAGCTGTGAGGGAGGAGGTGATCCCTCTGCTTCATGTCCATCTTGCCAAATGAGGCCCATTGTCCCCAGCTCTGCAGGGACCCTCTGCCAGTGCCTCCATGGGATGGCGAGTTCACAACCCTCCTCCCTGTCTCGTTTGCTCGTTAACAATGTCTGAAGCCTCCTCTTTAATTGCCAGGCTGAGCAGCTGCCGGTGGATAGTGCCTGCCCGCGGCGAGGTGGAACTGAAGGTCCACTTCAGCTCCACGGTGCTGGGCCAGTTCGATCAGACGCTGCATTTTGAGCTCCTGGGGACAAACCGTCTGTACCAGCTGCACTGCAGGGGCACCTGCCTGTATCCCACCATCAGCCAGGACCCGCGGTAAGGCTGGCCCGTGGGAGCCCTCCCACACTGCTCCCTCCTAAACTCTGAGCCAGGGCTGTCCCTTGTACCCCTGTGGCCTTCTGGCTTGGGCAGAGCGTGCTGCCTGAGCTGGGAACCAGTACTGGTGCCTCAGCCACCAGGAAGGGTTATGGCTTTCTGACCAGGTTTTCTACTTAGAGTATCTCGCAGCTCCTCATTCCCTGTTTTTTCTGCCCAGGCTGGTGTTTCCTCAGTGGAGGAAGAGCAAGGCGGATGACGACATCATCTTCAAGCAGTATGTCATGGACACGGGTGTATTCCACTTTGGACCGTTGCTGTGTGGGAAGTCAGGAGACCGGTACGTCTTGATGATCTCTTGATGTTGGGATGGGATCTCCAGGGCCTTGTACTTTCATGGACGTGCTTGGAGACATGCTGTCCCCGCGGCACAATTCCGGGCAGGCCCAGGCAAAGACCTGGGAGATACCTGGGGTTGAAGGACCGCGGATGTGTGAACTCGGGTAGATAAAAAGGCACATGAGTCTCGGAGGAGCTGGGAAGAGATGGAGATGATCTTCCAACATGGTGGGCGCCTCGGTGGCCAGAGCCACGTGCTGCTTCCAGCCTGAAGGTGACTTGGGGCAACTTGTGTCCCCCCTCCACGTCTCAGCCTCACCAACTGTGAAATGAACTTTATGGTGCTTTTTTAAAGTGATTTGAGCTGAACTGAATGAGCAATTATTCTGCTGATGGTTTTGTAAACCATTCATTAATCTGTAATATTAGTAAGACTTTGAGTTGACCTGCCAATATGCATGGTGGGGGCGGAACCTGCAGAGGGAGAAAAATGGGAATTACATTTTCCTGATCCTCACTGCTGAAGTCTGCCTAAAAAAGTTGGCATTGTAGCTGCTCTGGCGTATTTCTATTTTTAACATCGCTTTTTTTTTTTTTTTAAATATTAGAAATGAAGTTCTTGTCTTCATGGGAGCTCTGGAGAGCTAGTGGTATTTTGACCACCCAAGGAAATTAAATCAAAACAGTTTAAAAAACAAAAGAGGATCTTTAGCTAGGCTGATGAATGGTCTCAGGTTTCTGTTTGCTTTTTTAACCCTTTAACTCCAAATTCTGTTCCACACCTGAGAAGAAGGGACACTTGTAAAATTTAGCATTCCTCTTGGGAATGAATCCTTTCTATTTCCTTCCCTCAGACTTTGGGCTAACCCATGAAATAAAAGACAGCCTCATGACTTTTTTGATAGAGATAAGCTAAACTATTTTTAAAACCTCTTTTCAAAAGCATTTCTTTATACCCTGCAGGGAAGAAAACCCAACAAAGAAGGGGGAAGAACCCATGTGCCTGGCGTACTTTTATTTTTCCAGGCGCCTTTGAATTTCTATTTTATAAAACATTCTTTTAAGCGGCCTGTGCATTGTACCGCCTCTGGGATGGAGGCACCAGGTACAGAGGTGGACATCAAAGTAACGCAAGGATGAACGCGCATACCATGCAACGTGCCCGTGAATGTGATCCTTTCTCTTAGCCGGCTTGTTAGACCATGGTCTTCCAGTGCAACCTCCCGCTGCCAGGAAGGACACAGTGCTTTCCTCAATGTGTGATGAAGACAATGGTCCCGGCATCTCCTCTGCAGCCTTTTCCCTTTTTTGTGGACAGGTACAAGGCGCTGCAGTATCCCAGCAACTGTGAGAAGTTAACCATCCTCAATGTCACCCCACTGGAGGCCGAGGTGCATTTCTTCTTTGAGCACGACGTCAAAGCGGACACGTTCCTTTTAGACCCCCCCAGCATGAGGCTGAAACCTAACGAGAAGCAGGTAGGAGACGGACAGGTAGGGCAGGCACTGGTAGAAGTGCCCAGGAGCCGTTCCTCCTGCTCACTGAATGCTCTTCTGTATTTCTTTTTGCGGGGACGGGGCTAGGAGCTGAGCGTTTGGGCGTACCCCAATTCAGCTGGCCTCGTGGAAGACAACCTCATCTGCTGCATTAAGGACAACCCAGAGCCAGTGGTCTTCCGCCTGTGCTGCCAGGGGGTGCAGGTGGAGCTGGGGGTCAGCTCCAAGCAGGTGCATTTCGACAGGCTGCTTCTGCACAGGTCAGTCATCCCGCAGCCGCTCTGCTGGGGACGAGAGCTGACAGTGGGCCTCCCTTCAGCTTCTCTCGCCGGCTGTGTGGCCACTCAGGTTGGAGGCTGGGCTAGCATCCCTTTTTCTTCAGCAATTCCCAGTCCCTTGCTCACCATTCCTCGCTGGCTCCGATATCCTGTAACAGCCACGAGCTCCATACCCCCCCAGCAATGCTGTGCCATGGGCATCTCGATGCACTGATATCTTGTCTGCTGGTTGCAGAGCAGTCCAGTGGCTCCTCCTTATCTCCCTTCTCTTGGATACACTTCTGACACCAAGCTGTCCCCCAAGGACCTCACCTCTCAGACTTGTGACATAGGGAAAACATTAAAATATGATTTCATACGCATGGCTAGGGCTGCTCCAAGTTGCATTCCATTGCAAGGCTAGCACGACTGTCGAGCAATCGGTGCTGAGTGTCGTCTTGTCTCTACAGGAGGGACAGCAAGACGCTGGTGCTGCGAAACAGCACCCCACTGCCCGTGGCCTGGCGGCTCAGTGGGCTGGAAAACCTCGGCGAGGACTTCTCCGCGTCACAGGATGAGGGCATCATTGCTCCCTGCACGGAGTTTGGCGTGCGTCTGTATTTCAAGGCCACGAAGGCTCTAACGGTTAAGAAGATGATCCGACTAGAGGTGAGGGGGACTGTGCCCTCCCTGGCAGAGCAGGGCAGAGTGATCGCTGTGCTCTTGGGGATGGAGACTGTGCTTGAAGTGTACCCTGCCAAGAGGGCAAAAGGATGAGCCTTCCTGAGATTCCTTTCTTCCTCCGTTGCCGGGGGGCCAGTCCCTTAGCAGCAAGGGACTCTCACTGAAGGATAACGTTTTGGAAACTAGGTGACTCCTAGGGTGCTCTTGTAGCTGAGCTTCATGGGGCAAGTACGCTGTGGAGTCCGGAAGAGATGTACTGCTGTGTACAGCACCTCAGGAAGAGGCGCTGCCTCTGCGTGGCTTACGTCTGGGTTTTGAGGCTTCGTCCTGAGCCCGTACAACAACAACCTTGCTGCTGTGCATGGTTGAGTGCTGTCGTTTGGTTGTCCAGACTTGGGCGTGCTCCCTGCAGCCATCCTGGAGTCCGTCTGGGGCTCTTAACATGGAGCAACAAACTCTCAGCCTGGGATTTTGTTCCCCATGGTTTAGGGGCTGTGTTTCAGTGAGGGTGCTGGGTGGTTGAAGAGGAGAGGGTTGGGCATCAATGCCATGTGCTCTGGGACACCTCACACTTCTTGTGGTTGCTTTAACATCCCCTTGCTTCCCAGGGCGCTTTAGCAGCAACACTGCTGCTAGAGGAGGGCCGAGGTGGGCTGACAGGGTTTCTTCCTGCGTCAGAATCTCGCTGGGTCGGCCCATGAGATGAACGGGTTAGGAAAGTTTGGGAGTCACAAATGCTTGTCAAGCAGGGGAGGCCATGGTGGAAGCAGCCGGCAGAGGCAAGGCCTCGTATGTTGTCCTCCAAAAGAATTGAGAATGGTCTAAGCAGTGTTTGTTTCTTGCCATCTCAGGTTTCAGATGCAGAAAACGTCCTGGGGATTGTTCAGACTGAAAATATCCAAATCCTTGCGGAGGCCTATGACGTTGCTTTGAGCATCGGCATTTCTAAAGGTGAGTGGATGCCCCCGAAGCCATGTAGTCCGGTGCATGGCATTGTCTTGGCAGGTGAGCAACCAGGGCACTTGGAACAGGATGGGGTACCATGCAAGCGTGGCACGGATACGTAACGCACGTATCCTGCAAGCTGCGTGGAGTGAAGCACTGTCAGGGCACAGAGAGAGCCTTGAGTCTCTCGCCTCCAAACTTTGAAGTGTGCAACTTCATGTGCAGATTGATTTGGGGGCTTTGAAATGACAGTGGTGTGAACAAGCAATTGGCAATTCGTGAATGCTCGGCATGGCACAGAGAGTTGTTGGATCTGTGCTTGGAAGCAGGCAGAAGGAAAGTGAGCTCCTTAGCTACTAAACCCTACACATATTCTCCAAGTAAGGGAAAGGGCAGCAAAGTAGCTAGAAAAACCTTCCATAAGAGGAACTTGCCGAGAAGGGTTTTGTGCTACCTGAGAACTCCAAATCTGTATCTTGTCACTTGGTGTAGTCTGCAGCAGCTCACAAATATTCACCATTTCTTACCTCTCTCTGGGGGTTTTCTGCAGGTACAGATGGCAGCGTGGATTTTGGGATCCTTAAGGTCCTGGATGAGGCAAAGCAGGTGCTAACCCTGAAGAACAAAGGGAAATACGCGATTGCGTACAGGTGGGTCCAGCTGCCTGGTCTGTGAATGCATGGTGCCACCACCCGTGAATGCATGGTGCCACCCAGGCCTGCATTCTCCTTCTGTCCATGGTTAGAACCTGTTCCCATGCTGACTACCTCATGCTCCAGGTAAATACAAAACCTGGGCTCTCTAAGCTCAAATATTTTAATAGAGAATCCAGCCACACACCAGCAATTCTTCACAGCTCAGCAGGAACCAGAAGGAGGGGCCCTGAAATGTAAACCCCTCACTGCTGAGATTCATTGCCCTCCTTTGAGGGTCAGCTCATTTCTCTTTGAGACTCTTTAAAGGAGGGAATGAAAAAAATTTGGTGTCAAGGTTAGCTTACAACACTGCTGACTGTCTGCACTCTGTGTCAAGATCTGGAATTCCCCAAGCAGAGCTGGACTCTTTCCCTTTTATTATTTTTTTTATGGTCCTATGCAAAGTCCCGGCTGTGCTGGTGGCACCGGTATTTTTAACTGCAGAGGTCTGTTCCTTCCCTTTCACCCCAGTTTCAAGCTGGAAGCCGCAGATACCAACGTACGCGACCTGGCATCCCACTTCACTATCCAGCCGCAGAAGGGTGTGCTGACTGCCTCCGGGCACCCCGTGCAGGTCCGGCTGCTCTTCCACCCCAAGATGGAAATGAGCATTGAGAACAAACCCATCCTGCAGTGCCAGGTGAGCTGCCTGTGCCAGGCGGTGTTAGCACACCGCGTCTTGGGAGTGTAAGCAGGACACGTGTCTTCTGGGAGGAAGGCTTTAGTTGGGGAATCCTCTCATCCATATGCAATAAAGTCTTTCAGAAACCATTTGTGATGCTTCCTAAGCAGAGCTGAAACTGGCTCTGGAGGAGGCGTTTAAGCAGGGAGGGTGAGCTGATGGGGACTTGGGGTGGCATCAGGGGACAGAGATAGAGGCTGGCCTCTGCTGCATTTACCAGCCCCTCCTCCGGTTGCAGGTGATTGAGCCCAGCATCTGTGAAGGAGGCGAGACCATCGCTGTCGTCCCAGTGAGGGTGTCAGCAAAAGCTGTGTACAGCAAGTACAGCATTTACCCTGCCTCGCTCATCAACTTCGGTGCCTTGACGAATGGCACCAGGAAAACCTGCACCTTCACGCTGGAGAACAAAGGCGTCCTTGACTTTAAATTCGTCATCTACCGAGCGGACCAGGCTGCACCTGTATTGCCAAGAAAAAGGTGAGAGAAGACCTGCTCCACCCTTCCTGCCCGAGGAGGCACCACAGCATGGCTGGGGTGTGACAGGCAGCCAGGACACCTGGGTTCTTGTCCATCTGCGTCACTGGCTTGTGAGCAGGGAGCAGAAAAACCCCTCAGTATCTCCATGTGTAGGACAAAGCCGGTGTACAGCTGACCTATCCATAAGCTACAGCAATGGGTGGTGCAGGCAGCTGTCCGGGAGCAGGAGGACTTTCCTCCATGGCGAGGAAGGCCAGCTTTGGCCTCGGAGAAAGGCAGGGGGAGCTCAGCGTGATGGATGTTTTCTGCTTTCTCCTCTCAGTGCACATCGAATCAAATCTGCCCGCTCCCACGAGAGTGAAAACTTGGGCAAAATGACTCCCTCGGTCAGACAAAGCAAGCGCTCGCTGCCAAAGGACACAAACACCATCCTGCAGGTGGGTGGCTCCGGCTCCCCAACACGTGCCACTGCAGCTGGAGTGGGAGGACGCTGCTGTGCCCAGCCTGGGGGGCTTGTCGCCATGAGATCTGGTGGTCTGCATGACGGAGGTCATCTCCCAGCCACAAGCAGAGGCAGGAGCTGCTCAGTCCCACTGACAGTCCCATGCTCTGGCTCAGACCTGAAGTTGTGGGCTCAAGGGAGGGGAGCAGGTCCTGTGTTTGGTAGCTGCTGGCCAAAACAGGTCTATGAATACCACAGATGCGGAACATCCCTGTTTGAACTCCCAGTCCGTTGAAATGAGATGACCTTGCTTTTTCTTCTTCCCAGCCCCCTCTCTCCTCTCCCATCGTTTCTGCTCTCCTGTTTTACCCCTGGAGGTTGAAGGATCCCAGCCACCACCTCCACCCTTTACACCGCAACTCCTTTCTCCATACCACTTGGGACAAGCCTATGCCTCCTCCCAGCTTGTTCATGTCATCCTGGGGCTGCCTTTGGGCCATGGAATCGTCCCTCCCTGCCCTGGGACTGGGGGCTTGGGCCCGGCTGGAGGTCAAGGAGTGGCATACTCCTTGCTGGGGATGCTCAAGCCTCTCCTGGGACTCTCTCTGCAGGCTCGCCTCACTCTAGGCATGTTCACGGTGTACCCTGGCTTTGGCTCCATCCCTCCTGGGGGCCAGCAGATGATCACAGTGGACTGCCACGCAGAGCCAGTGGGGATCTGCAAGGAGTACCTGTCCATCGACATCAGCGACAGAGACCCTACGGACAATCCCCTTGGCATCCCCTACACCCTGTTTGCTGAGTCCTGCCTCCCAGGTACGCCCCGTCCACAGGTTCCCCTGGCCAGACCTGCTGCTGATCAGCACCCAGGCTTACAGAGAGACGCCCTAACCCTAAAGTCCCATCTTAAAATCCTCAGAGGTTCCAGTCCTTTTCAAGTCCACCAGTGGGGGGAGGCTGGGAGGGAAGCATGGAAGGATACAGGGAAAGCGCTGCCCTTTAAGACTGAGGGTGACTGAGCTCCATCCTCACAGCCAACTCCCCACCCCGGTTGGGTTTTGCAGTGACCCAGGCAGAAAGGGCTTATCAGGCCTTCTGAGAGGCCAAGAGGGTCCAGATAAATTCAGCAGGAAGGCTTCTTCATCCTCAGCCCTCCCTCTTGTCTGCTCACAGCATTTGTGGTTGATGACATGGAGTCCATCTTTGAGGAACATCGGATCTGCAGCAGCATCAACCTCTGCCGGATCCTACGGACAGTGCGAGACAAGGGCGTGTTCGTCACAGATGAGAACAAGTTCATTTTCACCAACGTTCTGGTTGGGCACCGGGCCACAGCTCGCTTCAAGATCTGCAACGTGAACAAAGTCCCCTGTGACGTGGTTTTCTCCATCAAACCCATCCCCAGTAAGGTAGGAACAAGAGGCCAAGGCGACTGTTGCTCTTTAAAGGCTGTGTGGTAGCCTGCTGCCTTCTCCAGATTCATTGCTTCCTCTCGTCTGGACTAGTTCAGCTCAGTGCAGGTCAAACTACAGGGGAGAGCAGCAATGCTGGGGTGGCAATTGAATTCAGTGTGTCTCAGGTGTTCAAGGAACGTGTGGATGAGGCACTGTGGGACGTGGTTTAGTGGGCATGGTGGGGTTGGGTTGATGGTTGGACTTGATGATCTTACAGGTCTTTTCCAACCGTAGTGATTCCGTGATTCAAGCAAGGTTTTGGCTCAACCCTCTGTATCTTTGGTGGGAGACCTGAACCCTTCTTGGAAGCATGCTCAGATGGGGGCTTTCACTGGACTGATGTGCCAAGGCTCGAAGCAGACTATTTCCTCAGGCTCCCTGATCTTTCCCTTCTCTTTAAAGGCCAATTCTAGGTTATTTGTGGGGTTTGCCATGCAGTCCCCACCTCCCAAGAATGCTGGGCTGGCTGCCCAGCGCTCAGAGCAAGCTTTTGCAATCCTGGGCTTTATGGCAGCTCGTGTGCAAGGTCAGCGCCACTTTGGAGTCACCCCCAAGATGGAAGGAGCCTGTCCAGGGAAGCAGGAAGGAAAATGCTGCCTGGGGCTGTTCCCCATGACGAATATGTGACTAAGGCAAATCATATTGAAGGATGTTTTCTCCTAACACCTCTTTGTGGGTTCCCCAAGCTTAACAGCCCTGTTAGCCACATTTTCGAGGTGGATCCCATTCGGACGTGCGTGCCCAGCCGCTCCCACGCCTTTGCTACAGTGACCTTCACTCCACAAGCGATGCAGAGCTACCAGTGCACTTTTGAGGCATCCCTTGATGTCCAGGCAAGGTAATTCACCCTGGGGAATCTTGTCAGGGACACCTTTCTGATAGCTGCCTCTCCTCTGGGAGGACGTTGACCTCTTGTTAACCCTAATGCTTTCATTAGCCTTAGGTTGAGTACTTAGCATTAGGTAATATAGGAGGCAGTAACTACTAGATAGAGCAGAGCAGAAAAATAAGGGTCATAGTTTAGCCTATATGAGTGTCTAGGAAGAACATCAGGTAGCCAACTGGAAGTTATTGAATCAGAAAGAAACGGAGATGTGCGACAGCTGAGCTGGGGCTTTCCAAGGACAAAGGGTTAGATGAAGCGGTTTCTGTGTCAGCAAGTCAGCATGCATTATTTCCTCCTTGTTTATGTTAAAATGAGATGATCCTATGTGATTACCTGGGGTATATTAACATATTTTATGTTAAAGGAGCGATTGGACCCCTTACGAAAGAGTAGCCCAGCTCCTCTGTCCTGGGACCTGTGTTTGTACCGGGGATCTGACCTGCTTTTCCCCAACCCTTTAGTCGCTGAATTGGGACGAGATAAGTCAGCTTTCTGCCCTAATAAGCAATTCCTGGTTTAGTGTCCTTGGAAATAATCCTTAGTGATGGCGTTATTTATTTACTTCTCCCTTCTTGCTTTTCTACTATTTTCATGCTGTGCTTGTGCTTTTTGCGTATGTCTCATATCACCGCAGCCAGTGAATTTGCCATGTCTCATCTGTTGCCTCATTATTTACCTGCTGTAGTGCATGATTCGATGAAGTGAAATTATTTTTAACTGTTATTCTGGAAGGCTCTGTCTCTTCAGAGCAGATTCTTCTTGTGAATGGCCCTGATCTGACTGGGAGGAGAGGGGTGAGAGGGAGCTGTGTCGTGGGGTACAGGAGCAGCAGCCAGGGAAAATGCAGTGGATGGCACTCGCTTCATTGATTGCCAAGTGGGAAATGGGTTAGTGCCAGCCGTAAGGATTTCTCCTCTGCCTCTCCTGCAGCCCTGCAGCAATTAAAGCACAAAGCCTGACCTTCGATATCAGTGGAGATGGGCATCTGCCTCGAGTGACGGTCTTGCGCCCGGTCCTTCACAATAAGAGAGGGAACCCACTGCTGCTCTTCAAGAAGCTGTTGCTGGGTGATTCAGAAAAACTGTCTCTGGTCCTTCAGAATGATGGCGTCGTACCTGTCCAGGTGAGGACCTGCTCAGGGAATGCTCTGGTCTGGGAACAAGTCCTTGTGCCATGGAGGAAAGGCACCAAAAAACGTGGTAGAGGTGCACAGATGCACTGCTACTCTATGCGTGCAATTGAACACCAAATGAAACCCTTGCCTTGCGCTCAGAGCCACTCCATCGCAGGAGAATAACTCGCTCTGACTTTCTGGAAGATGCTTTGGCAAACCAGTGGGAAAAGTCTCGTTTCTCAGCCAGATCCCTCTAGGAAAGTTCCATCAGCCCTTCGTCTTTGTCCCCCTCTCCTTTGCAACCACTGCTGCTGTCTCTGCTAGTCTTAACCCACCCTTGGGTTTTATGCCGGTTACTCTTTCCACTCTGTGCCGCAGTGAACTGCACAGGAATGGGTCTCAGAAATTCTTTTTAAGCAAATGACTGAATTCTGCTTTCCAGGAAGGGTGTTCCTCTTGGCAATGTGAGTTTCTGACCAGTCTATCCTTTTCAGTTCAACACATCACAAGAAAGTTGATGGGGTATTTTTCCTCCCGACTCTCTTCTCACGCTTTGGTTCTCCTGTGGGAATGTGGGATGTCCTAGTTACATTAGATTGTATTTGATCACATTTTACTACATTTTAATTAAACTCAGTTGTAGTTTAATTCCGTTCTGCTCATTGCTTTTAGTACTTTCTGTCCTGTTTGGTTCTAATTTAATGATATCCCAATGCCTCTGAACACTCTTTTTTTCTGTCTGATTTTACTTAAACTTTGTGCTAAGAGCTGTGTTTGAAGCGGGGAAGCGTGCTGGGCTCCCCGTGCTGGACCAGCAGCGGTACGGTGTCGATCCGCGTGCCACCCTGTACCCACACCAGTGTGGTCGTTCTCTGTGTTCCCTTTTCTCAGCTGATGATAGACCTGTTGGATGAAGGGGGAGTTTTCTTCTTGAAAGCCAGGCCCACCACACACTGCATCTACCAAGCTGCGGGCACGAAGGAGGACTCTCCTGGAGAAGGTAAATTCATTAACCATGAAGTGTGGTCATTCACACAGGGAAGATGCGTGCCCTGCTCTTGGCGTGGCCAAGCAGCAGCCAGATGTTAGGCATACTTTCTTTCCTGGGGCTCTCTGTACCCCTATTTTTTCCCGTGGACTCTTTGCAGAGTTTCCTCCTAGCAAGTTGTAGGAAGTTTTTCTGTTCTTCTGGACGTGGTGGGTTGAGTTGTCGGGGAATTATCAGCACTTGAATGGACTGTCTGAGGTCTCTGCTGCATGTGGGGAGTTACCAGCCTGAACAGAGGCAGCCCTTGAGCCCACAGCCAGCCAACAAAAGCCAAAACCGCTCTTTGACTCAGCGTTACGTACGGCTTGAGAAGTTTGAGTGAGAGCTGCGTGTTAACCTAAGGTTAAGATGCTTAAGCAGTGATATACATGGTGGTTTCATAGTCTTGTGAATATAGGAGGAGGGTCTGGAACCAGTGGTGGGAGAACCTGTGCTTAGAGACAGCTGTGTTTCAACCTCTTATTCCTCTTATACCCGATGGAATATTTCCTCTGTACAGCTGTATCACTTGTCTCTGATTTCCATTGCTGTGCAGGGAGGAAGCCCCACACCGCTTGCCTGGTCCTGCATCACGGGGAATTAGCAGAGTTTGACGTGCTTTTCAAACCCAACCTGGCCCAACGTGTGGAAGGGAAGATCCACCTCTCAGTGGTGGACAACCCCTATGAAGAGACCGACATTCAGCTGGTGGGTGAAGGCTACGAGGATGACTTCACGCTTGATAACATCCATGGACTAGTGGCAGACAGCAACGAAGAGAACACTGAAGGCAATCTGGAAGAAGACGTAATTGAGGGTAAGAAAGGAGAGGCTGCCAAGATGGAGCAAGGAAGAGGAAAATACACGTTTCTGCTCACCCTGTGCCAGTGCAGGTGTGGTCCAGACTTAGCGGACAGATCCTGTTGCCTTTTGTAGCCTGCAGAGCAGCCACGCTTGAGAACACAAGGGAGGATCCTCTGTCAAGGGGGACGCGTGCAGGCTGGGAGGGAAGGGTGAGAGATGCCAGCGTTCAGCTGAGTATCTCTAAAAGGAGGGTCTGGTGGTCTGTGAGCGTGCCAGCCCTGTGCACAGAGGCCGTGCGTGCTGCACCGCATGTCCCCTCTGCACAGACACAGCCGCGTGTTTAGGGACATGTCAGGGTGTATCTCTGAAAGTGGTAGGGTGGGGATCTGCACCTCCCAGAGGGAGGAAGGCTTGGAGCGAGGAAAGGAGTTGGACATACGTGTGTCTGTGCATGTGAGGGGGGCGGGCGGACCTCACAGCACGCTGAGATCCCTTGCTCTCATTCTTAACAGCTACCAGAGTGGATCACATCCAGTTCGGGGACTGTCACATCGGGGCACCTTACCCCGTGACCTTCACCATCACCAATCGCAGCAGCGGGGAGGCGGTGCGGTTTGAGTGGCTGGCAGACACCCCGTTTCACTTCTCCCCCCAGGTGAGTTTGAACGGCTCTGCCTTTCCCCACTGGTCGAGCCCTTCCCGGCGGGTTGCCAGGAGTTAGCAGGGAGTCACCACGTCCCAGTGAGAGCCCATTCCAGTGCCACGTAGGAGATGCAATCCCTGGCTTTGCTGGGGCAGGGCTGTCAGCCCGGCAGAAAAGGCTCCGTGTTGTGGGAGGTGACATCTTTTGTTTGTACTTTTTCCCTATCAAACTTCAGATAAATACACAATAAAATGCAGATCCCTGGCACAGCTCCTCAACACATCAATCCCTTTGCTGTCAGTCTTGCCCTTGCCAGTGATTCCAGTTTGGTCTTGGCTCTCCGGTTCTCCCTAGGTGGGACACCTCCATGCTGGCTGTGCTAAGGACATCACGGTGACCTTGAAATCGGATGTTGCGGTCGCTTTCAAAAAGCACCCTGTGAAGTGTAAGGTGGCTAGGATCGCCTTCCAGCTGCCTCCAGAGCTGGTTACTGACTGGGACGACCGCCTGCGCACCGTCAAGTGGGTGGATGCCATGAGGGGCCCGGCAGCCACGTGGCCTCTCAAGAAGAAGGTAAGAATCTAACTGAGCTTCTACAAAAAGAGCTGCCAACGGCAGCAGACCGCCATCCTTGCTGGCTAAGCTGGCTCCTGCTTCCTCCTGACATTTAATCCATCCGTGAGGTTAACCAGCAGTGCTTTTTAGGGGAGAGGTGGGTGCACGGTGACTTGCTACGCTCGCACAAGATGGGGAAGTCTTTTTGACGAGAGATGTTTAGTTTGACAAGAGACGTTTAGCCACGTGCAAACTATCAGTCTCTGCTGATTTTATGGTGTTAAAATCTATTCATCTGAATCAGTGCCTTTTCACCAACAAGGAGTTAAATCCACTGCGCTCTGTCCCCTTGTTTTAAAGTGGAGAGCAACACTAGCGCTCTTTCGTGTATGCTGGCTAGCCCACCAGCACATTGCAGGTGAGCTCTGAGCTCTGTCTGTACTGGTACTGGAGATTTTAGTTGTGGTCTCTATATCGTGTGGGATATCTCATTATGGGGCAGCCCAGGCACTATATGGCAGTCATGCGGGAGTTCGGAGAAGTATCATCTCCAGAAACTCTTGCTTTTACTATCATTCTTGCCAAACACACTTGTCTTGGGTGATGGGTCTTCCCTAGTTTCTGAACCATTGTAAGACCTGTAAACCAAACTTCTTCCCCATCTGAGCATCAGCAGTTGGAGACTTTCCTAGTGAGTTTGTGCCCATCCCAAAATGCCCATCCCCAGCCCCCACCAGTGTGGCTGTTGCCCCACCTGAGAAATCTGGAAAGCACTTTCTCCTAAGACAAGAAGGAAAAGGTGCTTTCTAGGTTTGTTCATTCTTGGGGTTTCTCCATCCACAGAGCTCCAGCAGCGGAACTTAATCCTAATTTAGGGGCCTGCTAGATTTATGGGGAGCCAGGAAGAAGGTCAGACACTCTGCAGGGTTGAAACACGGGGACCGATACCCGGCCATAGTCCCCATGGGTGTATTTGCAGTCGTGGCGATTCCTCTGATCAGTAGGTAGAAACAAATATTGTAGCGGAAGGGTCACATTTTGTCATCTTTCCAGGGAAATAAATGGGAATGGTCCTTTCTAGCCCCTCTATGTGGCTGATTTTGGAGGCCAAAAGACTCCCTGTTCAGCCTGGCTTTCTGGGCTCTGCTCAGTGATTCTTTGCTGTCCTGTTTGGAGGTGGTCGAGCCAGAGCCAGAACCAGCTCACACTGTCCTGGAGAAGAGCAGCCGTGAGGTGGAGCTTCGCCTCAGTGCTGTCGTTGACTACGCCGAGTTCAAGCTGGATACGGACATGATTCAGTTCGAGGAGACCTTGCTCTTCCAGACGAGGACGTTCACGTGAGTGCTGGAGGCCAGGCAGGGACCTGCGTATGGGAGCTGCCTTTGCCCAGGGCTGACACGGTGTCTGCTTCCCTAGAGCAGTCTCACCTGCTGTTCTTCCCTTTAAACACATAATTTTTTTGGTTTCATCCTTTCCAAGTCCTGGCTGGGTGCTGGGGCCCACATATCTACACACAAAGCCAAGCAGGAGATGGTGGTTGCCATCCTGCCATGCCTTTCTGCTGAGAACAACCATGGTTTTGCTTTCATTGTGTGTTGCCTGTCCTTATCTGCTTGAAGACGAGTTTTCAGTCAAAATAACGCCAAACCGAGACATAAAGACCAGAGTAAGACCCTTGGATTAATTCTCCTGGGCACCATGTCTGCCATTTCCTCTTAAACTTCCAAACTTTGAAATACTTTGTCTCGGGGCAGCCCAGGGCAGCGATCTAGCTGTGGCAGAGTTGTCTGGGGAAAGAAGATGCTACTCAGCATAAAGAAAGGGGTGCCGGGAGCCCACCGTACAGGGTTACTTTTCTACTTGCTTGGTATTTATTGGACGTTTTTCTTTTTATGCCTCCTCCTTGCTTTTCAGTTTCCAGCTGTCCAATACAGGGAATGTGGCCCTGGAATACACCTGGATGAGGGCTGTGGAGGATGAAAGGGCAGTGAGCCATACTGGGGAGCTGCTCCTGCCCAGTCTGGATGGTAAGGCACTAGCTCTCTGTGGCAGCTGGGGGTGCCCGGGGTGTTTCAGTTGGTAGCTGAGGGCTTTGTGAGAAGACTGTACCACTTCAACCCAGAGCATGAATTGCTTTTTCATCCCTGTCTGGTCACCCACCTTCACCAGCATCTTCCCAGCTGCAGCTGGAGACTTTCTCCTTGCCCACTCTCTGCCTTTCAGACCCTCCTTACACTTGCTCTGACACTTGTGCTCTGGTGCGGGAGCTGGGCCTGGCTCAGGGGAGAGCCACGTGGTGGGTCGGGACTGGGAAGGGGGACATCAGGGCACTTCTTTGGCAAGTCTCTGAGACTGGGAAAATTGATAGTGTAACAACGGGTTCGCTGACCTGCAGACACTGTCTGTGTGCAATTCCCCAGTCTACAGCAAATGCAAAGTCACTGGCTAAATTAACCCTCCTAACTCGGGCACGGGAGTGTTTGCTGCAGGCGGAGACCCTGCTCACAGCAGCCATCGGAGCTCAACGGCGGGGCCGTGACTCATTAACCTGCAGTAATGTGTTTGTGTCTGAGCACGTGGTCTCCTTGGGAGCAGCGTGGTTCTGCGGGGAAACAGGGCTGTGTGTCCAAGAGGTCTCATCAGGAACAGGAATGAGGAGAGCTGTCAACCCTTGCGTTTCCTAGCACAAGCAGCTTGTCTGATTGCCGAGCTGGGAGACCTCAATCAAAGTCCTTGACGCTCTGAATGTGCTTAACTCCCTCCCCTGTGGGTCCTGGTGTTGGCTGTTCCCCGGCACGGGGCATGCTTGTGCTGAAGCCGGTCCGCTGTGCCATTAGCTGGCTGGTCGTCGGTTATGAAAGCCTGACAAAGAGGAAGGAAGGAAAGGGTGTGAAGGACAGAGCAGTGCTGTTCCCCAAAGCCTTCTCTCCACCATGCACAACAAACAAAATTCAGTTCTGTAGGCAACTGGGGAGCAGGACTTAACGCTGTCCTTAATGCTAAGCGCTGAGGCTGGCTGTGCTGGGACGTGAAACAGCGCCCAGAAATTTTCCCAGATGCTGTAACACCAGACATCTCTACTGTTAGTTCCTGAGTGTGGGTTGGGAAGGAACGCTGGCCAGAAACAGTTCTGCAGGAGAAGTTTTCATCTAGCTCCCAGTCCTGGAGATGGAGGGAGTTTAACAGCGTGGAGTGAAGCAGCGGGGTTCAGTCCTGGGCCCATTTCATTTGCTAACATAGACATAGCCTTCCTGTCCATCATCTGAATATCTCTACAGATTGATGTTCAGTTGTGTGTTTTGATTCACGTGCTTCTCTGGGTCTCTGCTGGGCCTTTTCACTGTATTTGCTGCCCCCCCACCCTCAGTTGTCCCTCCTGTCCGTCCTCACTTTCACACCCGTCCCCAGGACTTTCTGGGATGACGATTTAGCAAGCAGTAACACAGAAACAAAAAGCAACCTGACCGCTCTCCCTCTTCTTCATCGGGAGTCCTCCTGCTGAAAGCGCTTGGCCAGGGATGCTCCAAGTGCATCCCACCTCCCTTCTGTTCACCTGCAGCAGAAGTCAGAGTTGCTGGGAACAGAGGATTTTTCTCCTTGAAAGATATCCTGCTCTAACCTCTTCCTCACTGCAGGGGAATTCCTTTCCTCCACTTCTGGTACCTCTGTGAAGCTCCGGTCTAGCCGTTGTTCGAGCCAGCTGGACCGCGCTGTGGAGCACGTCTCCTCCTCCCTGAGCTCATCTCTGAATGCCGTCAGTGCCGCCCCGCTGTTCTCTGTCGAGCCCGGCAGCGGCACCATCGCTGCCGGCGAGAGGCAGTTCTTCCAGATGAAGTTCTCTCCGGTGTACGTGGGGGACTTTCAGAGCCGTATGCTCTGCAGGTAGGAACGTCCAGCCACTTTTCAACTCATGCTACTGATGGATAGTCGTGGTAATACCTCTGACTGGGGTGGGTGGGAGTGCAGACCTCGGGACAGCCAGCCCCAGAGAGGCAGCAGAAACAGCTAACATACAGCAACAAAGAAAGATGGTCATCCGGCCTTGGTAGAAGCAGGTATGGGACAGTGGGAAAAGACATTGTATGAAATATTAAGCTCCTGGAGGGCTGCAAAATCTGGAACGAGAGATCCAGAAAGGCTGTCAAGGGGCCAGCTAGTCCTTAGCTATGCTTCCTTATCAGACAAGCACGGCCTCCTTACCTGCATAGAAACTTGTGTGCTGCGGTTGGTCTCTAGACACATAACTGGTCATGCTTCTGCCATTTCACCTCTGCTGCCTCCATGGCAGGGAGTGCAATTCTGTTTGATTTGCTGAGCAACGCTTGCACGGAGAGAGGATGCAGCGCTCTGTGCTGTACAAGGAGACAGACAAGCAGCTGCCGTCCAGAAACGTTAGTTTGGCTAATACCAGTCCCTTTCTTCCTAGTATTCCTAACCTGAAGCCAAATCAGAAGTGCCCAGAGGTGGTTGTGAAGGGGAGAAGCTTGATGCCAAACTGCCACTTTGAACTGGAAGACTCTGACTACATCACTGCAAAAAGGCGCAACCCAGAGTTGCAGGGACCAAAAGGGGCAACGTTCGATCTCAACACAAAAGTGATTGAGTTTGCGGCAATTGGAAGTGCGCGGCAGGAACAGCAGGTAGGTGTGGGCATGGTTTCCCCTGTTTGTGGTCTCCTAGTCACCCTCCTTAACCAGAGACCTCTCTAGCTACTCTTCCAAGCCCCGAGGTACCTTGTCTGTGATCTGGTGAGACTTGGCCACCAGTCTGTTTTGGGGCTGGAACAAGCTGGTCACTGAAGACCAACTGGCCAATTTTTTGTTCTCTGTCTTCAGTAAGGTATGGGTCAGTCTGGGAGGACCACGTATCCCCAGCCCATGTCATGTGGCCAGTACAACCTTTGTCCCTTTGAAGAGCATCCTTGGGACATTCTTGCACCTCTGAGATACCAGTTAGACAGGGTCAGCGAAGGCTGCAACCACAACAGAGAGTACTATCTTCTAAAGGAGTCTTGCTGGACTTCATTTTACCACTTTCACTTGATCTCACTGTTTTAATATGCAAGAGGTTTTGGCTAATTTCTTTGCTAATTTCTTTGTTGATAGCCATTAATTTTTAGCCACCTGAGAGACAAACAGGGCCCCTAGAAAGCAGGTGAAATGTTTGTGCTCCCAACGTCGTTCCCCTGTACCAAATAACCCCTTCCAGATGGTGTGCAGGATTGGCAGTGCCTGATGTCTGCTACAGGACAGAGTCATTGACATCCCAACACGACCTTAGTAGTCCTTTTTTTTGCTTTGTGTGCCTAGGACCATCAGGGTTATGAACCCAACCAGTTCCATGTATTCCTTCCAGTGGACTTGCCAAGACCCTGAAGCCCCACCAGAGCAGGTGGCTTTCTTCTGCCTCACAGAGAGAGGTCAGATCCAGCCGGGGAAGAAAGCAGAGGTGGGTGCAGAAAATTAAGAAAGTAGATCCGGTACACGTGTATGCCAATTTAACACCGGCTATATCTACACTTAGTGGGCATCCCATGTCTCTGTGAGCTTGCCAAGACCACGAAGAAACTTTTGACTGCAATGTAACTGAGCTGGCAGATGAACCTGTCCTCACCCTGTACCCCGCATCTGCCATGCTTTTGGGCTGTAAGTGGCACAACAGCCTATCTCTGAGCTCACAGCAACATAAGGTGGAGGTTTGGGGGATTTCTTGGTGGTATAGACTGCACCCCACTCCTCTTACCCAGCCAGGGTCAGCAACTTTCCTTCATTTGCCTCTTTCTCCCCCAGATCAAGTTTGAATTCGTCCCCCGGCACCTGGACATCACAGAATCATTCTGGGTCTTTACAATCCCTGAGCAAAGCATTTCGGTCCCGTTCCTGTTGGTGGGCAACACCACCGACCCGCTCGTGACTCTGGACAGATCCCACCTGAACTTCCACTTGCTGTTAATCGGTGAGCACCATGATTATAGCTTACGTGCTCAGAAGCGTACCTCTCCAGGGGCCCAGCAGTCCCGTTATTCCAGCAGGCTCCCACGAGGAAGGTGGAAATGGAAACAGGCACTTGTGAGCAGAGCATCCAGCTCCTGGCACCCAAGTGTTACGAGGGAGAGGAAGGGGAAGGGAGGAAGGCATGTGTCAGGGATACGGCATGTAGTTGGGGCTGTTTCCAAGAGGGGATTTGGGGGTGATGCGGGGGAGCCCAGGGGGTCAGAAGTACGTTTCCATGTTGGCATCCTGAGCGTGCCATGCTGCAGGCAGTGCTTCTCACTGGATATTGCCTGCTGGGCTCAGCCGGCAGGCAGGAGCACAGTGGGCAGTGGTGGTCTGGTGGCCAGAGGAACAAAAGGTTTTCAGCAGCTGCTTTGTCCTCTCCCCAGGGCACGAGGTACGCCAGACTGTCTATATGATTAACAGTGAGAAGGAAGCCTTCAGCTTTGCTTTCAGAGAAAGCTCTCTCTTCTCAGAGGGATGCAACACCTCCGTGAAAATAGAGCCCCTGAAAGACTCCATCGCTCCTCTTTCAAGGTAACAGGGCTCACAGGTCAGATTCCTTCTCCCATGTGCCAAATACAGCACCATCATTTTGCTTTTGAGACGCTCTCCCCCTCCACATTCACCATGTGACTCTTGGCCATAGCATACGTCTGCCTTGTTTTGTTCCTTCCCAATGGGGACACCATGAAACTTCAGGTTTCTCCATAGAGTGGCTGTGCCGGGGTTACCCCGGTCTTCTAGGCCCCCTTCCTGGAGAAGTTCAGGCTTTGGATCTTCTAGTTTTGATGACAAAAGCATGTTTGGAGGTTTTAACTCTGTGATTCCCCTGGGCTAGCAGCCTTAAGTGTGCAAGGTCTCCTCTCTCCTCTGTGTTCCTTTAGTGACAGAGTCCACCACGCATGGTCTGGGCAAAGCGACCAAGAGCAGCAAAGCACACAAGCAGCATATAAGCCCATCATGGGGGACAGCAACAGGCTTACACAGCTAGCTGTGTTTTGCAGGATCACCTGTCAGAAAATGGATGGTCTTTTGTTGTAAACTGCAGCTGTGACTTGTGATCAGACATGATCATGAATTCAAGCAGGTCACCAGCTCATCTGCTGATCCACCACAAATGTCCCTGTGCCCACTCATAGCCTGCCTGGGTGTAAGGAGAACGCGTTAGCTCCAGGCAGTTTTGCTGTGGCTTAAAAGATGCTGAATTTTGGCTCACCACAGGGTGTAAGATAAGAGAACATCCTGTATCAGTTACTGTGGCTCACCTGAGAGGTGGTAATTCCTTAAACCTCTGTAGTTTGGTTGTGTTTGATCACGTACCCAGAAATTATCCACAGAAATTACAAAGAGGCAGTTTGGTGGCACCCGCGTTGCACAGCTGTCACGGGAGCTGGGTGATTCCTCTTTGCAAAGAGGCTGTTACCCTTGTCGTATAGATCAGAGAGATTGGGGGTCTCTAGGAGTGCCCTCCTCTGTGTGTGGGACAGAAGTGGGGTCTTAACCCAATGCTGCCTTGTAGCACATGGGCAGGGCAGTAAGGTCAGCGTTAGCTCAGGGTTTGCTGCCTTGTCGTTGTATCCTCTGCCGTTTCATTGCATGGGATCATCATACCCTAAACAGTTGTCACCAGGGCTCGCTCCATAGCGGAAGGCCCTGGGAGGGCAGAGTGCTGCTCCTGGTTTCTCCCAGGCCTGGGGTCTCACCACAGCCATTGCACAGCCTGCCCTCCCAGAGCAGGCAATGTGGGGCCAAGAAAGCAAAGAGGCAGTGAATGGAGCAAAAAGGATCTTTTCTCCCCAGGCTTCCCATTACAGTCATCTTCACACCAACACTAGAAGGAGAGGTGGTCTTCAACCTCAAGTGCAATGTCAAGAGGAAGACCCAGCCCCTCTCCTTGAATATCAAGGCCACTGGCTACAGCGTGAACGCGTCTGTCCGTTGTGAGGACGGCGATGGCTGTGTCACTGAGCTCAGCGCACAGGAGGTCAACGTCATTGATCTCAAGGAGGTGAGCAGCGCTGGTTCCCTGAACCATTTGCCCCACAAAGCCCTGCAAGATTCAGCCTTAACCAGGAGCTTTGCAGATATGTTTGACTAAGAGGGAACGTTTTTTCTCCATCTGTGGGTCTCTAGAGGGAGGGAGATTGGTCTTTCAGACGGGTCATTAGCTGAATGTGAAAGATGAAGGAGCGCTTGCTGGGCCAGCCAGCGCTTTGCATGTGCTCCAAGCCCTAGTCCTCACCGTCTTCTCCCCGCAGGTACAGCTAAACGAGAACATCAAGCGCATCTTCAGCATCCACAATAACGGCAAGGTCAGCTTCGCCTTCTCGTGGGAGCTGAGCGGCCCCCCCAGCCCGTAAGCAGGTCCTTGCCATCACCCCTCAGACGGGCACCGTGCAGGCGGAGGGGAAAGCAGAGACCCAGCTGGTGTTTCACCCACAGAAGATGTGCTCTTTAAAGGATGTAGAGCTGACGCTGCAGGTGAGGCACCAGTGTTTAATACGGGACCTTCGCCTTCCCTACGCAGCAGCTTGGCAGCAGGAGGCCAGGGCTGGGGGTGAGCTCTGTCACTGAAGAGCCTGAACGAGGCAGAGAGGCTCCTGCTGCTGCAATAAAGAGCCTGACAGCTTCTGAATGGAATATTTTAATACTTAAGTGCTTATCCAGGACTACTGTGGGAGGTGCTTTTGTGGCAGGACGTATGCCCCAGGCCCTCTCTGCCCCTAATTTGGAGGGGCTCTAGATGTGCGCGGGGATGGAGCTGTTTCTCCTTGCCAGGCCCCTCCTGAGTCGGGTCCCACAGCTCAGAACGGTCTTGCCAGCACATGGCTGCACAAAGCAGGGCCATGACTCTTCAAAAACCCTTTCCCTCTTAGCCCAAGCATTCCGCCTTCTCTTTCTATTCTGGGGTCCTTTGGTACTTGCTTTTCCTTATTGTCACTGCAGCCAGCTGTCCCCCATCCTCTTCCTCAGCCGTCTCTGGTGTTTGGGGTTGTAATTCCCACCTCTTCACCTGGCTCATGCTGTCTTTTGCCCTGCCAGATCAGCAAGGGTCCCACGTTTACCTGCGTGTTCCTGGCCACCGTGGTAGTGCCCGCTGTCCACTTCTCCACCACCAGACTCGACTTTGGAGCCTGCTTCATCTACCATGCTGGGATGCCACCTGCCCAGCGGACCCTTGTCATCACAAACAAGGCAGACAGGGATATGAGGTAGGCCTTCTCCGCACACTCCTTCAACCCTTGCTTAGCGCATGCCTGCTCCATGTCCTCATGACCACTGTGGGTGAAATCCTGAAGATGCAGGGGGAGGAGAAAGGAGAGCCCCAAGTAGCCCTGATGATGTTGTCTGAGCACACACAGCCTTGTGACACCTCTGCTCCTCTTTGCTGTGCTTTCTGCCAGTTTGAACTGCTTGTTCACCAACACCGCGTACCTGGAGGTGGACTTCCCAGGGCACGTCCTACGCCCAGGAGGGACAGTGGAGGTGCCCATCACTTTCTATCCCAGAGAAGTTGCGTCTTACCATGAGCTCATCCCTTTTGCAATCAATGGTCTTTGCCAGCAGACTGTTGAGGTCCGAGGAAGGGGCATGAAAATGAAGGTGAGATGAAATCCAAACCCTAAAACTCCAGGTGGCAGGCAGCCAGCATGGCTTTCTCTCTCATTTTCTTCATCTCTTCCCCAGCCTACCATGTTTTGGTTTTCTGCCATGAGGGTGGCAGAAAACCTTTTCTCCTTCTTTCCCTTCACTTTATATTAATCCCTCCTGCCTCAGGTTGATGTTGTGGAACCACGAGGAAAGGTGGTGAAGCTGGGAGCCCTCTCCATCGGACAGACGGTGAAGAAGATGGTCACCATAGCAAACAAGTGCTGCCCCTCTTACTTTTAAGCTCCGTCTCATGTCCACCATGCCAGAGCTCCAAGAAGCTGGGGTAAGGCTCCTTCCTTCACTTGGAGAGCACTTTGGTGTGCCTGCTGGTAGCTATGAGCTGCTCTGGGCAGGAGCTGGTAGTTACAATTGTAGTAGTAGTCTCCACTCATTTCTTTGGGCAGGTTCTCTGCTTGAACCCCACCACCGAACTAAGTCTGAAGCCCAAAGGAGACACCTGTAAAGTGGAGGTGACCTTCTCCCCAAAACGCCGCATCCAGCCATTCACCGAAGAAGTGACGATGGAGTGCCACGGCCTGGTGCGCTCCCTCTTCATGGTGCGGGGCTCCTGCCAGGGCATCCATGTGAGCTTGGACCAGGAACACCTCAGCTTTGGAGCGGTGGTGCAGCAGAGCTACACGTCCCGGCGCATCATCATGCAGAACACGGGCGACATAGGAGTCAAGTAATGCAAAACCCTGTTCTCTCTGAGGGCTGAGAGCTTGGATGAGGGCTGGATGGAGCTGTAGCTTGCCCAGATAGTTCCCCTCTGCTTTTCCGTCCCAGTGGAGAGTTGGGCAGCCAAGGCTGTGCCGTCAGGCCCTGGAAGTTAGCAAGGGATATAACCAAAACCTTGTTTACAGATGGGCGCAGCTGAGTCCTGGCCAGCCTGAAGCCTTATTGCCAGGTGGCTCAGCGTCATGCCTGAAATCTGGTGGAAAAGCCCACAAGAGGATTAGAAACGGCACGTTGCGTTCGCAGCCTCCCCATTGCTAATCCTTCCTTCCTGTCCTTGTGCTTTCCTTGTCAAGGTTTAAGTGGGACATCGCGAGCTTCAAGCCAGATTTCTCCATCAGCCCTGCCAAGGGTTACATCTCCCCAGGAATGGATGTCCCCTTCGTTGTGACCTTCCACCCCTCTAAGCTGAGCCACGCTATCCAGTACGAGGACCTGAAGTGCTTCATCCAGGGCAGTGAGCCGCTCCGGCTTACGCTGGCAGGATGCTGCATGGAGACCCCTGTGACCAAAGAGGTAACTGGAGCAGAGACAGGATGGGTCCTCTCCTTGCACCACCGTTTGCACCACATCTCTCCCAGGGCAGGGACTGGAGGATATTTACGTGCATAGACTCGCTCCTGCCTGTCATCCTGCCTGGGTATCCCAGAGACCTGAAAAAACCGTTGGGCAGGATTCCCAAAATTTCTGAGCCCTGTAATTGCCTTCCTCCCCTGTTAACGGTGCTGCTTCTCCAGCGAGCACCTCAGCTGTCCTGGCTCTGCATTGCAGCACCCTTGCTGCAGGGACACCCTGCAGGGCTCTTCTGAGACCCTCCCCACAGAGCTGCCCAGCTGTACTCCCAGTATTGCACCCGCAGCCACACTTTTCCTCCCTGTCGGGACTGGGGAGGGCATTCAGCGCTAGGAGTGGGCAAGGCGTCTGCATCCAGCTCCTAGGGCACAGGGATGCAGCGTTGGAGGACTCCTGGCCCTCACGGGCATCGCAGGAGGGTGCAGCTGGGGGGTGTTGGCTCTTGCTCCCAAAAGAGAGCCCGGAGCTGCTCTCCAGCCTGCCCACGAAGGCGCTGTTCGGCTGCAGGTCTTGCCCTTGCACAGGAGAGATTTCCTTCCAGGACTCCCCATTTTCTTTCTCCCCTCCTTGGGAGGCGGCATCCCCCTTCACCCAGCATGCAAAACACCCCTTCCTCTCCCTCTCTAAGAACCGACAATTTGGTTTACACCAAAATCTATGGCTGAAACGGAAATTTTGCGTACGACGAGGAAAAGCTGCTCCCTGTGCGTAGAGCTAGTCAGAGTCCGAGTGGAAAGGATTCCTCGGTATGACCAAGCAGCCTCTGTGCTCCTCTGTTGCAGACACTGACTTTCGCATGCGACGTGCGCCAGGAGCACAGCCAGACCATCCTCCTGTCCAACCCAAGCAATGAGGCCTGGACCGTGCAACCTGTCATTGAGGGGGAACACTGGAAGGGGCCTGAATTTTTCCATCTAGAGGCCAATCCACAAAACAAGCCCTACAAGATCACTTACCAACCCCTAACCATGAGCTCTGAGAAGAAGCACCATCAGGTATGTGAGCTGTGCCAGCACGCTGACACTCATGACCCTCATAGCTCACCCAGCTCACCAAAGCTCACCCAGCTTTGGGCAGGAGGGTTGGACAAGATGACCTTCAGAGGTCCCCTCCAAGCTGAAATTATCCTGTGATCCCATGTTGGAAGCTGGATTTCTTGGTGGCTAGAGGCCAGGTGTAAGGAAACTGCAGGTGGGAATTCTGGACTGACCATTAAATGTGTTGGAGCAGCTAACCTGAAAAACCAGGTTGTCTGAAGGTCCAGGAAATGAAGTTCGTTCTGTGCAGCTCCTGGTCCCTGCCTGTGCAGCCCAGGGGGGCTCGGAGACCCCCCCCATGCTCAGCCCTGTGGGCTGCACAGGCTCCCCAAGCCCTGGGCGCGACTGCTTCTGCCAGCACTGCCCTGCTGGGGTCCTTTTGCAGCATGCAGGGAACGAGAGGGGCGAAGCTGCCCTGCCATTTCTCAGTGCCCCCCCTCACCATGAGCAGTCGGGTGGGAAACGACACAGACATCTCTCTTGACGTCACCTTTGGTGATGTGGGAGCTTTGGAAAGAGCCCTTCCTGCAGGTCTCAGGCTGGGCAGGTAGGGTGACTGGCCCCTGTTTCCGTGAGCACTATTTCTGAGACGCACCAGGGACAAGCTCTTAAATCAAGGGGGTCAATTCCAAATGGCTCCGGGGTGCCGGAGGTGGGTGTCAGACACCTGCCCCTTGGCCCCCTCTAGCTGATCTTACACCACACCAGAATTTAGGCCAGCGCAAGAGTGGAGGCCAGAGACTTCTGGGCTCAATCTCCAGGGTGCGGAGCAGATCTGTGCCCTGTAGGGTTGCATAGGCTCAGTATCTTTTTAATGTACAGCCTTGCTGAAAACTGCAGGACTCTTCCTGCTGCTCTGGAGGCAGAGGAGGTGCTGCAGGCAGGTGGCTGTGACCCATTGGCACCCGATGAGTACTGGTTATGAGCTTCTCGTGGCCCACCCTGGCTGGTGGGACCCTGCTGCGTTAGCTTACAGGCTGCTCTCCTGGCAGTAATGCTGGGGCTAATCCCAGCACTGCCGGGGCAGTCAAGCTTAGTAGGGACTGCCACCCCCTTACCACGGCTGTCCCTGCACAAGCACAGGGCTGGCAGCTGACGTGCCCACGTTAGTAAGGCAAGTAAAAGGGTGCTAGGACGGTCAGACCAGCTCTGCTGCAGGGCTGGTGCTTCCTTGCCTTGCCCAGACGTGTTGCTTCTGTGTCCCGTGGCTGTGCCAGCCCGAGCGGGTATGACACTGCCATCTCCACCTGCGTGGGACACAGGGCTGCGGTCACAGCTCTGCCAGCTGGACCTGCTCAAAGCTGCTCAAATGACAGCCTGAGACATGGGACTGGCCAGGTGTGCTCGCGAGCCAGTAACTCGTCCAGACAGAGAGCAGGAGAGCTCACTTATCCTATTTCTTGTCTCTAGGGCTCCATCTTCTTCCCATTGCCGGATGGGACAGGCTTGTACTACCTCTTGCAAGGGACTGCTGAGGCCCCAAAGTGTTCAGGGACCATTTTCCGGCAGGTACCATGTCGGACTTCCTACACTGAGCTCATCCCTGTTTCCAACTGGCTGAACAGACCGCAGAGGTGAGTCCGGCCCAGGAAGTCTCGTCCCATCAGCAATCCCTGCAGCAGCGCAAGGAAGGGCTTCCCACTGCCCGGAAGGTCCTTCCTGCAAGCTTTTTACTCTCCTCGGCCCATTTCTGGCCATAGGTGTCTGGGATCACCCTACCCACGTTCTGCGTATGCAGACCCATCCTGGAGGGTTTTCCTCCGAGGGGATGAGAGCTGGCTCCCTCTGCCTGAGGCATTGAGGGTGTGAGGAGCTGTGTTGTGCCCCCCCACGATGGGTATCCTATGGGAGTCCTTCCCGTTGAGCTTCACTGCATTCTTCTCACCCACAGGTTCCTCGTGGTAGTGGACATACTCAAACCAGAAAACCTGGAAAGCAGTTCTGTGCTGCAGGGGCTGGACTACATTGTCGTGCCAGGCTCTGCCAAAAAGGACTACAAGCTCACGTTCCTCTCCTACAAGGAAGGAGTCTTTAACGCAACGGTAAGTGTGGACACCAGACTGTGGAGCCCTTCAAGGAGCTGTTTGCTCACTGAGAAGCTACATGCCTGTTTTCATACCTCCACGTGCCCACTGGTGGGCTTGTAGGTGTCCTGGGTGGGTACTGAACAGCAGGCACCTCTCCACGTGCCCCACTCACGTGTCAGTCTCTGCGAGGGTCCCAGTGGGGGCTGCGGAGCACAGGTGGGTCAGGCCATTGGTGAGCTGGAAGCAATAGGCAATCAGGAGACTCCAGAGTGGAAATACCACACGTGCTTTCCCCAGTCTGGCACTCTTCCTGGGTGGCTGCTTAGCACCGTTCTTGGAAGTAGGGTGCTGAGCTTGGGGGGTTCTTTGGGCTGGCTTAGCACAGCTGGTATATTTTTATATAGTGCTTCCCTTTTTCTCTCATTCAGGTGACCTTCCTCAACGAGGTGACCAAGGAGTACTTGTTCTACACGGTGACTTTCAAGGCCACCGCTTCGGGACCCCTCAGCACTGTTGAAATGACCGCCGCTGTTCGGCAGAGAGTGTCTTCCACCGTCAAGGTGGAGAACCCTCTGCCTGTCCCGGTGACGTTTGCCACAGATTGCAAAGTGCCCGATGTCAACGTTCCCCCACATTTCACTGTTCCTGCACAGTCGGAGGTAGGAGCAAAGCTCGTCCTGTACGCTCTCCTCTTCCTGCAGCCTTTCTGGGAGGGGTGCTCTGCCCTACATGAACCATCTGGGGCTTCTTTCCAAGGGTGACAGCTCCGACCTGCTAGTAATCTGGAGGTGAAGCAGTGTGTGAGAATATCCCTAGCGGGAATTGCCCTGTGTTGGTGGAGTCTGCCATGCTGCCCCTTGTGATATGCTCCCATCAGGCCTCGCGTGGCAGGTCCTTGTGCCACGTGCTCCTTACTTAGCGTGGGTATTTTCAGTTTGGAGTGGCTGCAGGGCATGCCTCACCCCACTGGCAGGGTGTTTGCAGCCTGGATTGACAGGAGGCGTTGTGTGACCTGGGGGAGTATAGGGGCATTTTAGGGTGGGAAGCTTCTGGGGTAGTGCTGGAGGGTGCTCAGATGTCGGGCACTGTCCCCCAAGTGAGCTGTCCCGCACATGCAGCAGGGCTCTGACCCAGAGAGAAGGAGTTGGAGCGAGGGAGGGTGCTGGGTTGCCTTCCAGCACTGCGTGAGCACACCAGGGACCGATTTCCCCCATCCTGGGCCCTGCCTTCCCCATCTCTGCCTGACCCAGTGGCTTTTCCCTTCATCCCTCCCAGGCTGACCTTGTCTTTGAGTACCAGCCCATGAAAATAGGCGAGAGCAGCGGGCGCCTGGTGCTCCAGAGCAGCGATTTGGGCTCTTTCTACTACAACCTGCATCTGAAAGCCACCACGAGCAGGACGGAGAAGCCCCTCTACTTCCGCACCACCCTGGGCTCTAGTCAGACCATCACCGCCAAAATCACGAATTACGCCCGACAGAAGACAGACTACCTCCTCCAGGTGACCGCAGCTTTCCCTGGGCTCTTTTGGGGGGAGGCAGCTCATCTGGCCAGCATCAGCCCTCTCTGTGGAGGGATCCTGCCCTGGCGTAGCCAGGGCGGCCACGTGAGCCCGGGGGTCTTCCCACCGACACTGGATCAGTCTCTAGCTGGACTGTCCTCACTCGCAGACCCCTCTCTGCTGCCCTTGTTGGAGCCGCTCTTGCAGGTTCTGTGGGGTCTGGACTTCCACCTTAAACCCCAGCTCTGGCAGAAGGGTCTCTTGGGGTTTGGGTGCAGGGTTGTCCCTGCTCGGCGGGTTTGGACAGTCCTCGTGGCCGTTGATCGTGGGTGCTCACCAGGGGTACGGTGTGGGTGGGACAGGTGCAGTGACAGGCAGGGGAGAGGGACCCCGGCCTGCGTGATGGCGGGGGACCGTCGCTTTCTCCCCGAGGTGCCGGCTCTGCTTTTGTGACCCGCCACCCCGTCTCTTCTCTCCCCTGCGCAGACCGACTGCCCCGACTTCCAGACAGAGAGAACCATCAGCGTGGCCCCCGCCAGCCCCGGGGGCTCGGCGGTGAGCGTGGAGGTGACCTACGAGCCCTGCCAGCTGGGCGAAGTCAGGGCCACGCTGCGGCTCTCCTCCCGGCTCGGGCTCGGGCTCGGGGGGGAGTACAGCATCCCCCTCTTCGGCCTCGCCCTCCCGCCCAAGCCCCAGGGCCCCTTCCCCGTCAAGGCCGGCGGCACCACCTCCATCCCCTTCAGAAACGTCTTCCTCCAGCCCACGGCCTTCCAGTACAGGGTGGAGCACCCGGCCTTCACCCTCAGGGGCCCCGAGAGCTGGCGCTCCAAGAAGACTGCCCTCATCACCGTCGCCTTCCAGGGTGCCCCGGCCCCCGTCGCCACCAGGATGGTGGTCTCCTGCCCCGGGGCTGCCGGCGGTCAGGGGCCGGGGGTCTCCTGGGTGTACTACCTCCGGGGTCTGCCCCCTCCCCCGTGACTCGTGCCCCTCTATGGTCCCTGGGACAAGCTCCTTAGTGAACTGCGGGGGTAATTAAAGGTCTCTTTGGCATAAACCCAGCAGCGCGTCCCATCCAGCCCGTGCTGAGGCGAGGGGAAGGGCCCGATCCGCGGCAGGGCGCCCCTAGCGGCGGGGTGGGGCGCAGCCGGCGGCCTCCGCGCCGCGCGGGGGCGCTGCGGAGCGCGACGGCGGGGTCACGTGGGCGGGCCGGCGGCGCGGGGTCACGTGGCCGCCGATGGCGGCGGCGGGTGCGGGGCCCGGCGGGGCCGTGATCGGTGATCGCCGGGCGGGACGTGGCGCCGCTGTCGCCCGGCGTGGTGCGGGCGCTGAACGCCACGCGCTACGAGCAGAGGAAGGTGGCGGCCCTCGAGGTGGAGAAGTGAGCGGCGGGGGCTGCCGGGAACCGGGAGGGGAGCGGGGCGGTGCCGCTCCGGGCTGCCCCGGGGCCCGGCGGGGTGGAGGCCGGCCCGGCGGCCCGGGGAGGGCTGGAGGGGGTCTTGGGGCCGCCTGCGGCCCCGGGGTGGTGGGAGCCGGCACGGGATGCTGGGGGGCGGGCGGGGGTCCCGCCGTGCAGCCGTGGGTCTGGGGCGGGAGGGGACCGGCCCGGTTCCCCGGTGGGAGCTGGGGGCTTCGGGGGAGGGGGGCACCCCGCAGAGAGCCGGAGGGCGCGCGGGAGGGGGAACTGGGGGGTTCGGGGGAAGGGTTTGCCCCGGGGGCACCCGGGGGAAGGGGTCACCCCGGGGGGCTGCAGCCCTGGGGGGCTGCGGGCCCGGGGAAGGGGCTCCGGTGACAGGGTGACCCCGTCGGGGGACAGTGCCCAGGGCGGTGCCCGGGCGGGAGGGGCTCTCCCGCAGAGCTCGGCGCCTCCCAGCCCCGTACCGCCGGTCGCTGAGGTTTGTCTCCGAGCCCGGCAGCTTCTGGGCGCAAGCGGGGACCCCCCGGCTCGGGGCGCGTGTCCCAGGGCAGGAGTCGTGCCCGTGAGCCCCTCGAAGAAAGCCCGGTGTGACGGTGGGTCCCCAGCGCACGGCGCTGCGCAAAATAAGCACGCGAGTAGCGTAAGGAGTCAGAAACTCATCGGGAACACGGTACTCGCTCTCCTGCGACGCTCGCGGAGGTGGCCGCCTCTGTGCCCAGCCCTGGCCGGGGGACGCGAGGGTCCCACCAGGCAGCGGGCAGGAGCCGCAGCGGGCGCGGCAGGGTGGCGCTGGGGCGCCCGTCTTGCGTCAGCCTGGGTTCATCACCTCGTGCTGCTGTCCCGCCTCTCCCCGAGGTCTCGCCCGAGCTTGTCCCGCGCTCAATCCGTCTGCAGAGGTGGGACGCGCCTGCTGTCGCCCCCGGCTTTTGGGTGTCGCCTTTACTTCGCTGCTGTTTTGGCAGAGCTTGGGCCTTCCTTTCAGAGCATCCCAGTCTGCAGGCATCCGCTGGCACGGCCGTGCCTCCTCTACCATTGCCCGTACGCGTTCTCTGCACATCTTCTCGCTCTGGCTGCGTTGGTCTGGGGGCTCTGCGCTGCTCTGGTCCACAGCTTTGCCTGGGAAGGGCTGTGTCCTCCCCAGGCACTGCCTGATTGCTCACGGAGGAGATCCGAAGCATCTCCTCGGGGGACAGCCCAGTGCAGGGCTGGGAGCCACGATCCGAGCTGGAGGGTGGATTTCGGGTAGGAGGTGCAGCTGTGGTGAACCTGCGGCTGTGGTGAACCTGCGAGGGGAGCAGCCCGTGACGCGGGGATGGAGCTGCTCTGCTCAGGTTTCAGTGGGGGACGTGGGAGGGATGGGGGGTGGGAACTGTGCGCCTCAAACGTGGAGGGTGTACCTGGGCAGCAGAGAAAAATGCTTCTTGGGATGGCGTGAGTGTTTGCTCAGGTACAAAGCCGCTGCATCCAGCCCCTTTTTCTGTTCAACATGTTTATCTTTTGCTCATTTTCTCTTTTTTTCCCGGGAACAGTTTCTTAAAGGTGGGTTCTGGTGGACGTGCTGCCCTGTCCTCCCAGCTGTAGCCACAGGGATGCTTCAGTAACTGCCCCTTTGCTGCTGTGCGGGGTGATGCTCCTTATCCAAGCAGCTCTGCTCCGACCTATTTTGCCCCAGGATTAGGGTTTCGTGCTTGGCTTACGCCAACCAAAGTCTGATTCTGGGATGAGCCAGTTCAACTGATCAAGCTGGTAAACCCAGTTTGGGAAGGGCATAAGGGGGAGAAAGGCAAGGGCCGACCCTTTTTGCAGAGGTGCAGATTTAGATCACCTTAAACTCATCACAGAACAGCACCAGCACCGTCTCTCCCACGTCTACGGCATCGAGCGAGGAGGGACTTGCTGCCTCTCAGCTCAGGTACCTCCTTGTCCTCTGGCTGATAACGCGGGAGCAGCTCTTGCTGCCTGCAGACTCTCCGATGCTGCACGTTGCTGTTGGGTGCCTTTTGCCTCGTTATTTAGATCTTGAGCCCTTTAAACTCTTGAAGGAAGCCTGTGAAGTTATTCCTGTTCAAACAAAGCTCCGTTCGTTAAATCCAGGCGGTAGAAGGGTCACCCCGTCAGTCCGTGCTGCTCGAGCTCGGTGTGTTCCTCCTGCTGGAGCCTGCTGCCGGGGTGGGACTGGAGATCGGAGCTTTTGCCCTAAATCAGCAGTTGGTGAGAGTAGGTTGGGCTGTAGCTGTTGGAGAATTTGTCTCCTGAGTGGGGACACTGAGGGGCAGCTGCGTGATGCCCCCAGGGAGAAAGGGGGCAGCTGTTTTGCTCAGAGTGGGGTGAGAACAGAGCTGGTGTTTTGGGGGGAAAAGTTCATAAACATTTTCTGTAACGATTTTCCTGGATTATAAAGTGGGTGACTGGCGGGTGGCGCACCCGTCTAGGGAGGGCAGCGTGAGATTCAGTAGAGCGCTTAAAAAAAAACCTGTGCAGAGTTAGATAGTGGAAGCTTTTGTGCCTTTATCGAAGATTAAGGTTAAGATCCTTATTTAGGTTGAGGAGTCTGCGTTATGGATAGAAGTCAAGGAAAAAAGGTGCTGTATTGGCCGGGAATCGAACCTGGGCCTCCCGCGTGGCAGGCGAGAATTCTACCACTGAACCACCAATGCTCCAGCTGTGTGCTGCTGCCTGCACAGCTGCCTGCACAGCTGCCTGCACAGCTGCCTGCACAGCTGCCTGAGCCTCCCCGCTGGCCAGTGGCTCGGCCGCAGGGAGAGCAGGGGCTGAAGGGCTGGCCGGGCAAGCGGGGACCTTGAGGCAGTTGTGTAGACTGGAGCAGGGTTATAGGTCTCTTCATTTAAGCGCAGCTGAGACGTTAAATATCTCTGGGTAACGAGCTGCAGGTTTCTGGGGAGGAGGGGGTATTGCACGCGGAAACCTTGTCTGCTTTTTGTTAAGGTTCACGTTGTGTAAGAGTACATACGATATACGGAATATCAGCTGAAGCGATGCGTGGGTGGCTGGAAAGGTCCAAAATCTTGGCGCTGGGCGTGGGTCTGGCGGGCAACAATTCATACCAAGCCCCTGGTGTGTTCTGAGTGGTTCTCTGCTGCTGTCTTGTGCTGTGTCAGGCGTAAAGAATCCTCGTAAATGCCTTCTTGCAGGGGGTGTTTGACTGAACACCTGGTGACTTCTTTTCTGCAAGCACACAGCCCTGGTGAGGTGGCCCTTGAGAGTCCATCCCGGGCGGGGAGTTCATGAATGGTGGAGGAGGCTGCAGGCTGGGAGCAGCAGGAGGGCAGTGAGCCGCTGTTGGATGTGAGCAGGGAGGAGGGGAGAGCTCTAGTTTCACTTGTGGGTTCCTCGAGTGTTCCCCGTTTCGGTACCGCTTTCCCTGGTGTTTGTCGTGGCCGAAAATCCCCGTTTCTGACGGCTGCGGGGAGCTGAGCTCCCGAGCGTTTGTATCAGGCAGAACCTACAGTGCCCTGGGTGCTTTCCTCTTCTCTCCTCAGGCTGGTGCGAGAGTTTGTGGCCCAGAACAACACGTCTCAAATCAAACACGTGATCCAGATCCTGTCGCAGGAGTTCGCGCTCTCCCAGCACCCCCACAGCCGGAAAGGGGGACTCATTGGCCTGGCCGCTTGCTCCGTTGCCTTAGGCAAGGTAGGTGCGGGTGGGTTTTTTTGGCTTGTGCGGGTTGTGGTGGGGAACGGCAGCTTCTCCTGGGTCAGCATGGTGGCGAGACTCAGGCTGGTGGCCCCACAGCTCCCCGGCTCCCTCCTTGCATTGCAGCACACGGCTGGGTCGTGTTTGTGTTTCCCCATCGCACCCAGCCACGTCCTTTGGGCAACTTCCTCAGCAGCTCCCTCGGCGTGGTTTAAGGGCATCTGCCCATCCTCTGTCTCCAGCAGCTGGACTAGACTCAGCAGGTCGAGTACTAATTCGTGTTAACGGAGCTGAGAAGAGGTGTAGCCCTTCTATCGCCCACCCCCAGCTCAACCGGCTCCGGCAGCGCGGGCAGGGCCTTTGGGAAGCGGGGTTAAGGTTCGGGCCAAACGGTGGCAGAGGCGTAGGCAAAGTAAGCAAGTGGCTTAAGGTGTCAAGCTGCGTTAGCTTGAGCTAGCAGCTTGGCCGAAGTTTGACTTGCTGAACACGTGGGTCGGTCAGTCCAGTTCTGGAAGTGTTATGTTTATGTCCCTTGCATGGGAAGTCAGCTGATTTCTGTCCCAATTAAGGTCTTTCTCTAGAACTTCCCTCTTGTTAACAAAAACAAGCTCAATAAGTTGCCCCCAGGGCTCTGCCAGAGCATCCAGGTCCCCATGGAGGCGAGCACGGACTCTGCAGGCTCACGGCTCCGTCAGGCTTTTGAGTCAAGCCATGGGGCTGGTTTTTGAAAGCGCTTGCAAGGGAAGGAGTAGTTTTGGTCCGTAGCAAGGTGTACGTCAAAGAAAGCAGAGGGCTCGGGAAGAGCAGGCTGTGCTTGTTGGAAGAGCTACAAGGTAGATTTTAATTCATTTATTCCCCTTCTAACGAGAGTCATGATCGATCTGAGCAGATGCTTTGAAGCCTGATAGCTTCTACGTTAACTGCCTGTACACTGGTGGCTGGGAGCTTCTGAGCAGCACTCCTGTCTTCGTCCTCTTGTTAAAATGCAGAATCTCTTTGCAAAACCCTCCTCCCCGGGATGAGCAATGCTCTGCTCTGCCCTCGGCCCAGGCACGTAACCCACCTTCTCCTGCGCAGCGCGGGGACAGGCACTCTGTGCTGCCGGAGCTGCTGGTGCAGCTGGCTCTGGGGGGTGGAGGACTTGTTTTAGGCAGCCTTGATGGGCACTGATAAAACTTGGAGTTCAACTCTTTAATCTGCTAGTTTGCATGTTGTTGATTTTCTTACCATCTCCTTTGTTAGACACTTGGGAAACATTTCCCCAAAGTAGTGGTTTTTAACTTCAAAACAAGCCAACCTCCTGCCTCCACCTCTGGGTTTGTCTGAAACTCCTGCTGTGCCGGTGAATCCTTAAGCAAAAATCTTTTGTGCTGGGGAGCAGCCTCATTAATGACTATATTTGCTTGTGGGCAGAGTTAAGGTCAGCCTGGTGTGGCTCTTCCACGGTGCAGGAGGACAAAGTTCAGCGTGTAAAGCGTGTAACTCTTGCCTGGGAATCAGAGCCCTGCAGTCATTTCCTCCACCAGATGTGTCCAGCTTAACTCCGCCAGCTGTGGTATCTCCTCGCCCATAAGCAGGCTGAAACGGCTCCTCTCTGGTAGTTGGGACCACAGTTGGGTTGATGTTTCTGGAGACAAGAAGGCAGGAAGGTGCTTTGGGGGTTGCCGGTTGTCTGTCTTTTATGAAGCCTGTATCACCAACTCCTCCGTGCTGCCCAGCTCCTGACGTTACAACGAGTAGCCCAACAGACCAAGGGCTTCTTCGCTTAACTGAAGGTGCAGGTAGGCTCGGTCTGTCGCTGTCTGGGATGTTCTCCCTGGTCCTGGAAACCTCGGTGGGTTTATGCAGAGACCAGCTGGTAGAGTGGGATAAATCCTGGCTGACTGCTGCGAGGGCTGGTGACCGCTGGGGATCTGCCTCGTCTCCTGCCTGCAGGGCAGAGGGAGGCAGGGATGGATTTCCCTGTGGGCCAGTCTCCAGCAGAGATGAGCATCGTGCAGTGGGAAACAGCCCCTCTTGCTTTGAAAGGTGCACTTGAATAACTGCCCAAACTTCTTGCGCGTCTCTGGGAATCAAAACCAGCCGAGTACGGCTGCAGTAATCGCTTCCGTTGCTGGTGGAGACTCCCTTGAAACAATTTCTCAGCTTGCTCAGCTGGCTGTCACCGTACCCGAATAATAAAATCCAATAATTTCAAAAATAAAATGCAAAATTCATTAATAAATCCTGTCTAGCGTAGGTGCACTAAGCCATCGCAGGCCTGAATTTTTGCAGTATGTTCCAGGGCAGCGCCATCTCTTCCCTCTCCCCGTGGCACGGTCCTCAACTGACCAGTCTCCTCTTGTCCGCCAGGACTCTGGGCTCTACCTGAAGGAGCTGATTGAGCCGGTGCTGACGTTTTTCAACGACGCCGATAGTCGGCTGCAATACTACGCTTGCGAGGCCTTCTATAACATTGTCAAGGTGGCCAGGGGCTCTGTCCTCCTGCACTTCAACGTGCTCTTCGATGGCCTCAGCAAGGTAAGAAGCTTCCTCTCAACCCTCATGTGTTTTTATTTCCCACACTGGAGAAGTAAGACTTGTTTCCTGGTCCTTGTCTTCTCTGGGTCAAACAAACCGAGTTGTCTAAGGTCTTCCTTCCAAGTAAACTGCTTTGCTTTGACCCAGGCAGCTCTGAAGGACCAAATGAGCAATTCCTGCAACAGCGCAGTGGCCACTGATGTTGCGGGTGCTGGAGTTTACTGTAACATACCTCGTTCTCTGTCCTCACCTCCAGGATGTATTTTCCTGCTCCTTGTTGAGTGGCGTTAGGAAACGAGGCTGACGGGACTGCTGCAAGTGAGGTGGCTCTGCAGTACTATGGCTTTGTGGGGACTGTAGCATCAAAACCATGCCTACATATGCCTGTCTTTGCAGCTTATCAATGGAAACTTGTATTTGTCTGCCCCTTGAGAGCGTGGCTGCTGGCCCATGAAAACCTGCGTAGCTGGGGGAGGAGATGGGCGCTTGATATCGCCCTTAGGAAGTCTCTCAGGAGAATTTGTTGGAGCCTAACGAGGAGCTGGCGATAAAGGGGCTTCTCTGTGTCCGTTCCTATAATGCCAAAGGAGAGCAACAGTCCCGTGAGCCTGCTGGGAGCTCCGCTGCAGAGCAGGCAGCAGACCTGGGACCCTCTGCTGCAATGGCTCTTGTTTCTGTCATTCACATCTGGCTGCTGATCCTGACCCGAAGGTCAAAAGCAGCTCTGAGCTCCTCGATCGGCTTCTCAAGGTATTTTTCCTCTCCAGCTGAGTATCCTTGGTGCAGGCTGCAAGCATGTACTGGCTGGGGACGTGTGGGTTCCCGAGGCTGGAGCTCCTCAAACCATCCCGGATCAGTCCTGTGGCTACTGTCAAAACATCTCTTTCTCTCGCTGGCTACAGCTTCTTAGATTGAGGGTCTGGTGGCGATCTCAGGCAGCTGGGTCGAGGGGCTGGTAGGTTATCGCAGTGCCACGTGTGCGTTCGGCTCTTGAGAGCCGGGTGTCTGGGGGAGCAAGGTTTTAGTCCGAGTAGGGTTGCAGCCCCATCCCAGGCAGCAGAAGGGCTGTTCCTCTGCTTTTCCTCCCTTGCCTAAGCGAGTAGCGATGTGAGTGGAGCTGCTCTGCTGCTGCTTCGGGGTGGGGGGGCTCAGTTCCCGTTTATGTTCTGCCTGCCCGACGGGCTTCTGCTCTCACAGACCTCCCAGTTCCTTTTCTGCTATTCAGAGGTGAGTGGCTCCCTGCCAGGTCCTGCCCTCACGCCTCCTCGTTAGCACAGCAGTTAACGTAGTCTCCGCATCGCCTGCTGCAAACCTTCCTGCTGGGAGATCTGCTCCGCCGCGCTGCTTTGAGAGACTTAGCCATGCGGCAAAATCCACCAAGCGTGTAGGAAGAGCTTAAAGGAAAGCCAGGGGACCCTCCCACCCCTGACACACGTAGTTATATCAAAGGTGCTTGCTCATGTATGCCACACGCCACTGAGGCATGAATCGTAGAAGCTCCCACCCTCCTCCTGCTCAGCTGGGCTGGCACACAGCAGGAGCCTCCCGCTCTGGGTCCCGCCCAGCGTTAGTCCCTGCCCGAGGGGGATTACTGGCTCATTGCCTGAACAAACCGCGTGATGCCATCTCCCCGGGTCTCCTGACCCCGCGGACCCATGCATCAACTGCTTGTCATCTTTTTCCTGCCATGTGCCTTAGAAAAGGCCGGGTGGGGTGGCTGTGTGGGTGTGGGGTGGTGGCCATCCCTCCTGACACCCTCTGCTTGGGCTCTGCAGGACATCGTGACAGAGAGCAACCAGTTTGACTTGGTAGGCTTCATCCCGCTGCTGCGCGAGAGGATTTACTCCAACAACCAGTATGCCCGCCGGTTCATCATATCCTGGGTAGGTACACACGGCCCCAGGCGTGCCTGCCCGTCCAAACTCCAAAATACCGTGATCTGTCAGCATCCCACATCTGGGCAAACAGCAAATGTCCACGGTGAGGTGGGAACTCAGGCACCCAAATTTACTTGGGCAGGTTTTTTAAGCCAGCTGAGTTTTTTACCTGCTTCTTTAAAACACCAGCTCCCTCTCACCTCGCTGTTGCAGTCCCAGGGGCGTCGTATTGCACGTCTGCCAACCTGGTTCAGCAACACCAAGTTAGAAAATACGGTCAAAGCGTTGCTTGTATAAGTAGATACGCTGTGGTCTAGAGATTACAGTCTCCCTGGGGACAGTGCCAGACTGCTTTCCATCGCCCAGCAGTGATGGAGGGATGTTGCTCTCCAGTAGGCAAGGTATTTCTACTTGCTTTCGCCTTTCTGTGCAAGGCAGGAGCTCTCAGTGTCTGGCCAGGGTCTGGGGAGAGATGCGTGCCTCTGTGTTCTCTCTTTCAGCCGTACTGTTTGCCATCCCAGGTCTGCCTGCATGCGTCTTGGCGGTCATTCCTGATCCCTGCTCTGTTTTACAGAGCTGTGATTGGAAATGGAGCAATGCTGCAGGCTGATCGCTTGCCTCCTGTGCTAGCCCAGCTTCTTTCCAAGATGGGCAACTCCACACTGTCCTCTTGTCCTTCCCCCCATCCCACACAGCTCGGCTCTGAATTCCTTAGTATCGCGCCAGATTTGTGCTGGTGATGTTAGTTAGCTTCTCCGAAACTCACCTCTTTCTTCTTCCTCCCCTGAGCTAGATCCTGGTCTTAGAGTCTGTGCCCGACATCAACCTCTTGGATTACCTGCCAGAAATCCTGGACGGGCTCTTCCAGATCCTGGGAGACAACAGCAAGGAGATCCGGAAAATGTGAGTGTGGAGGCTGGCCGGGCACGAGGGCTGTGTCTTGCTCGCTGTCTGTCCGTCGCCCTCTTCGTTTGTTTGCAACTCTTCTGTATAACTGCAGCGAAACCCCGTGTGTGCGGTGGGAGACGGAGCGATCTAGCTGGCTTGGTCAGTGATCAGTGTCCTTGGCAAGGGCCTCCCTTCCCTGGCTTGCTGTGGCTGGAGTGGCCGTGGAGGACACTGCGGTCTGTGCTGGGGGACAAACTGTTGTGGCTCAGTTGAGCTGTTGCCTTCTCAGCCCTTGCACCCATATCAGAGCTGCCGAGGCTCATGCGTGCTTCTTGTTTCGGGTGATGTTCAGCAACACATGGACATGTAAAGTTGCTTGTTGCTCTGCAGGAAGAGCAAACAGCTGCCACGTGGCTCAACTGCCCGAGGCTGCATTTAAATCGGACTTTTAAAGGTGGTGGTTAGGGCTTAGTACAAAGCTAAAATTGCTGCTGCTCGTCTCATGCTGGAAGTCGCCGTAGCCCCATGCCCAGAACCCGGCGCGCCTTTGGGGTGCAGCCGGTGAGCTGGGAAGCTCATCAAGGTGGTGAACACTTGGGTGGAGGGTAGGGATGATGCTGGGTGCCCCACAGCACCCAGGGCATGGTTGTCTGAAGGCAGCACGATGGCTTGTTTCGAGCTCGTGCACCAAGCCTGTCTTGGAGTCCTGTTCTCCAGCAGCTTGTCTGGTGGAGTCTGCCTTGCTGCAACTTTCGGGTCCAGGGTGTGCTCTTGGGGAGGCTCTTCCTGGCCCTCCTCTCCAGCCTGGAGCGAGGAGGCGGATTCCCTTCCCTGTGCCGGATGGTTAAACAGCTCCTGCTGTGCCGTCAGATGGATGAGCTGGAGGGGGGACCTTGGGCACGCTGCCCCATCCCTTGTCGTGGTGATCTGCAGCTCCTTGGACTGGATGCCTCTGCCTAGACCTTAGCCTCATCACTTCGCTGGGAGAGCAGCTCGCGCTGGTCCGGCGGGCACTTCCAGCGCTCGGAAACCGCAGTAAGCAGAAGGAAGCCAAGAGCGCCAAAGTGAGAGCGATGGAGGACGAGAAAGCGACAGCTTGTGGGACCGATAGCAGAGAGGAGCTATTTTCCTCCTGGCCGCTGGCTCGAGCCCGTTGAGCAGCACAGCTGCCAGCCCGTATGGGAGCTGCCCTTGTGACTTGGACCACGATGAAAGAACCTGGATATTTCCACCCTTGGCAAGGCCGCTTAAAGGCTAGAGCCTGGCCTAGACCTTAACCTTGTCTGAAAATGGGGTCAGGAAAGCAGCTGGGCCGGGCAGGAGGCCAGGAGGGAGATGACAGCTCAGGCATTGGCAGAGAACAGGCGACTGCTGAGGAGAGAGATGGCAGAAGCCCTTGAAGGAAGGGGAGAAATGAGAAAATGAATTGATAAGGGACATGGGGTGAAAAACATCGCTGTGGGTTGAACGCAGTGGGAAAGTGAGCTCTGTTGCTGTGCTGGAGGATGCGCTCTGAGATGGGGGGACGTGCTGGGGGGTGGGTCTGCTGCCCCACCACTCAGCTTGAGCAACGGGTACCAGGATCCAGAGGTAAGAGCCTGGTACAGCCCCCATCGTTGCTCAGTTCACCCTAAAAACATGTTCTTGCCATCACAGGCGAACACAGAGGTGGTGCCAGGGCCACATTCATCCTCCGGAGGAGAATCTGGGGTAGTGGGTTAGATGGAAGCGATTGCATCTGAGATGTGCCCTGCTGCAGATGCCGGCGCTGGGAGCCGGTGTGGCAGGCCCAGAGGATCGCATTAACGCAATGCCATTACCGCTGCTCCCACTCCGTGCTGCCTGGGGATTAAGGATAGCCAGGGCGAGCTGCGAGCCCGCTTCGGAGCTGCAGCTGCAGCAGTTCTCGCCGTGCTCGGCTGCTGCCTTCCCCCGGAGAAAGGCAGCAGCCCACAGGAATCTGGTGCCGCTCCATCTCAAAGGCAGAGGAGCACGGTCAGTGGGAGATGTTTAGCCGGATTTCACATGTTTATCAAACGTCTTGCCTTTCAGGATGGTGCCCTGGTTTTGCGCTGAGTAAACGAGCTGCTTCTCTGCTGGCAACCCCCCTAAAAGGTTTATCTTGGCAGATGCAGGGAGAGGATAGCCGGTGAGGAGCTTTGCCCAGCTGCCATCCCTTTTAGCAGGAGCGGAGCCCGGCAGAGCCGCAGGGCCACGGTACGTGACGTGGCTGGGATCTGGCCGACTCGAGGCAAGCCCGGCGCTGTCAGCCACCTCCCGGGGTCAGCTCGGGTGGATTTTTGACTTGAGCCGCTCAGGCTCTGCCCGGGTCCTGCGTCGCTGGGGAAGGGGTTTTCACAAGCAATTTTGGCACACGCCGGGCTGGAAATGGCTTGTTGCTGTGCTGGCAGAAGTCTAGCATCCTTCTCTAACGGTGCTGTGGCAAACCATGCCGCCCTGCATCCTCCTCACCTGCCTCGCGGCAGCACGGAGCTGGTGGATGTGACAGTGTCCAGGCACCTCCGAACCAGCCGGCTTCACACGCCGCTTCTCTTGTGGCCGATTCCCTCTGAAAATACGCGTTACCCTGAGGGGCTTTTTCCCCCCCATCCTGCGCAGGCGATGCCTATTTTGGTGTGGAGATGTAATCGGGTCGAGGATTCGTGCTCCTCTTCCATCAGGAGCCCCGTGCCGGGTGGGTGGCAGGCTGCACTGCTGCGGCGGGAGCTGGTTTTCCAGGAACATCAGATACAGGGCTGGCTTACATCACCTGGGATGCTGCTCCTTGGCCATCCCCTCTCCCAAACTCCCAGTGTTCTGGGTCCCTCCTTCCCCTCGGTTCTGCATGTCTGAATGTTTGGCCCTCGGCTGTCATTCGCAACATCAAAGCGAAACTTAGTCCAACTCGAAATGCGATTTGCAGACCCCAGCATCCGTTACGTGAGGCAGATCAAGCAGTCGGATATCTGCAGGGCTGTGAGGGGCCGCAGCCGCCTCGTCTCGCCCTTACGACGTGTGTCCTGGGGAAGATCAAATCCTATTAAGCCGCAGCTCTACTTGCAAATTATACCATGAGAAATCTGCCCCTTAGGATTTCTTATCAAATGAGATGCAGAGCAGCTCTGTGCGTGCTAGAAAAATCGGCAAGAGCCTGGTCCAGCCTTGAATAATTCAGTAGCTTGGGTAGGACAGGAGTGACTTAGCTATTCAAAGCAGCTACCTCTTGGACGTCTGCTTCAGCCGTCTCAGCTCCAACCATCTCTCCTTAACCTAGTCTCCTGCAACAGGTACTTCCCTCATCCTTGCTGTTGAGGAGGTGGGAAACCATCAGGTAGACTTCAGGATCACAAACCAGACAAAAAATGCCGTAATGTGACCTCTCCTGCGTTGGGGTCTCCTGTCCCAGTGCAGGTCCCAACTATTTGGGGAAAAATTGGGGAGTTTTTCACTATAGTAAGAGCTAAGGGTCTGCAGGCTGTCGGTGTTATGAAAGAGGCAATGTCCTGGTGAACTAAGGGAGTTGTTTGCTTTCATCCCTGGTTGATGGCCAAGAGTTGTCTTCATCCTTTGGGATGGCTTCTGGGAAACAAGATGATGGTCTCAAGGCAGCCTTGTAGCAGCGAGCTGCATCCCAAAACCACTGCCAGCCATCTGCACCATCTGCAGTCCTCAGCACGAGGCTGCTGGGATTAGTGGAGACTGGATGTCCTCGCCTGGTTGGGTGGCCCCAGCTAGTGGAGTTTGAGGACACGTGAGTTGATGTTCTCTGGAGGTGTTTGAGCTGGTCAAACTCGAGTTGGGTTCTGAACGTGTTTTAAGGATCTTTAGCCTTCAAACTACAAACCTGATGACTGCAGTACGGACCAGTTTCTCCGCGCAGCCATGGTACTGGATTCATCTAGCGTGGTGTCTTGTCATGCGTAGCTACCAGCTATTTTGGGAAAGTGATAAGCCTTGAAGCCTGGAAGATTTCTGTTGTTTCCAGAGCAAGTTTTTGGTGTGCTGCTGTGTCTCTCATTGCGCTTCCCCATCTCGTAATGCCAGTCAGAAACTACCGATGCCATATGGGCAAACCTGGCCATGGCCAGCCATGACCCTCAGTACAAGAAGGACATTGAGGTGCTGGAGCGTGTCCAGAGAAGGGCGACGAAGCTGGTGAGGGGTCTGGTAGCACAAGTCTGATGAGGAGCGGCTGAGGGAGCTGGGGTTGTTCAGTCTGGAGAAGAGGAGGCTGAGGGGAGACCTCATCGCTCTCTCCAACGACCTGAAAGGGGGTTGTGGGGAGGTGGGTGTTGGTCTCTTCTCCCAAGTGACAAGTGACAGGACAAGAGGAAATGGCCTCAAGTTGCACCAGGGGAGGTTCAGGCTGGATATTAGGAAAAATTTCTTTCCCGAGAGAGTGGTGAAGCACTGGAATAAACTGCCCAGGGAGGTGGTGGAGTCACCATCACTGGAGGTGTTCAAGGAACGTGTGGATGTGGCACTGCGGGACATGGTTTAGTGGTCATGGTGGGGTTGGGGTGATGGTTGGACTTGATGATCTTAGAGGTCTTTTCTATCCTTAGTGATTCTGTGTGATTCTGTGACCGTGCAGGCTCGCAAGCCCAGAGCTTGCTTCCTGGCTGTCATAACTCTTGAAGCCACAGTTCTTGGGTTTGCCATGAGCAGATCTGGATGCACAGAATAAGAAGTGTGGGTGGCCAGGCTGAGTGGAGCAGGAGCAGCCAAGGGGACAGCTGAGGTTTTTTAGGGTTTGAGCTGTTTGATGCAGCCTCTGGTGTGTTGTAGACCTTCCCACCATGGGAGGAGTGAGTTGGACATTACAGCACTGAACCAGCCTCTCTCCTTTCCATGCAGCTCCGAGAGGATCCAGGTGACCCTGAACCTGGATGGAATAGTTCAGGTGCTGGACTGCCACCTTCATGACACGTCCATTGGGATGATGACCAGAATTGCAGTCCTGAAATGGCTCTACCACTTGTACATAAAGACTCCTCGTCAGGTAGGTCACGGACTTGGCGTGCAAGCCTACTGCTCCCTCCACGGGACTGAGCTTGTCTGCTCCCAGCCTGCTCCTTGCCTTTGAATTGGCTGTAATTATCACGGCAGCATTGCAACCAAGTGTCCACCTGCCTTTTCTGAGAACGCTTTGGCTACTGGATAGACGTAGCTTAAGAGATAAGAGCTCCAACTCGGGTGGAATATGGTGGTGAAGCTTTCGGCAGTCTCCCCTGGGGTGAAGGGTCCTGTCGCGGGGGGTGACCATGCCTGTGGGACTGATGCCATCCGTCTTTCTGGTTTTAGATGTTCCGACACACCGACAGCCTCTTCCCCATCTTGCTGCGGACCCTCTCAGATGAGTCAGATGAGGTAAGTGCTGCAGCTGCTGCAGAAGTCCTCCTGAAAGTTTACTGTCTCCACATCTAGCTGGGCTTTGGATTTTTTGGATTGAACCGAGGGGTTTTGTGAGGTTTGGCCAGTGTTGGCACTGGGGAGTTTAGCCCGGTTGGCTAAACCGTAGAAGACCCAACGCAGGGCCTTCAGGGAACTGCCCAGCTGAAAGCCCTGCTGTCTCAGTTAGGCTGGTGTGTTTGGGACCCTCTGTCTGTATAAACCTTCCTCTCCATCTCTGAGAGCTGATCCCTCAAAGCCAGTTCCTAAAAATCCTTTTTCCCTGCCTGGGAAGTCAGCTGGGGCTTCAGGTCCCAGAGCTGATGTCTACCATGGGGCTGGGTCGTGGTCAGATCCTCGGCCTCTTCTCCGAAGTGATGAGTGATAGGACAAGAGGAAATGGCCTCAAGTTGCACCAGGGGAGGTTCAGGCTGGATATTAGGAAAAATTTCTTGACTGGGAGAGTGGTGAAGCATTGGAACAGGCTGCCCAGGGAGGTGGTGGATTCACCATCCCTGGAGGTGTTCAAGGAACGTGTGGACGTGGCACTGCGGGACATGGTTTAATGGGCATGGTGGTGTTGGGTTGGTGGTTGGACTTGATGATATCACAGGTCTTTTCCAACCTTAGTGATTCTGTGTGATTCTGAGTGGGGATTTCGGCATCTCACAACAGCTCTGTAGAGATGCGAGGGGGATCGTGTCCAGCCAGTGCTGCAAAACCCGAGTCAGGAGATGGTTCAGCAGCGCCCACCGCTAGCGGGGCAGCGTTAGCATTGCCTGGTGGGGCTGCAGTAGATGCCCGGTGGCATCAGGTTGACTGGGAACTGCTTGGCTTGGGAGTGAGCAAAGAAAATCAGGCAGCAATGACAAGCCAGCTCACTCTGCCTTCGCTCTCCTGCCTGCGCCTTGCCCTCCCAGTGCAGTGCTCTTCATCTCCCAGGCTGCTCCCTCAGTTTTGGCGTGTTTGTCATCTTCTCCCCCTCTCCGTTGCACCCTGGAGCATTTCTAGCGCTTGGGTGGGAGGCTGGCAGCTTTGGCACACAGCTGGCCCAGGCACTGGTAGCGCTTCTGCCATCGGCTGGATACCTCTTGCCCAGAGCTGCGAATGATCCTGGCTGGTTTCTCAGCCCAGACCTTCCTCGTGGAATAAAAATCGTGCGCTGTCTGCTTTGCCTTCCACGCTCCAGGGCGTCAAACCCCAACCCCACAGTAAATCCCATGTGCGAGGGGGTTGTTAAGAGAGAAGGGAAGGGAATAAGCAAGCGAGGGAATGACTTGCGCTTAGAAGGCAAGCGACTGCCTGGCCGTTTTCCATACCCTGCTGCTTACGATGCAAACCTTTCCAAAAGAGTCCCCAAGCACACATCTGCCTTTGCAACGCTCTAGAAAGCCTGCATCTTGCAGATAGTCTCTCCAGCTTGGCAGGAGATCACAGTGAGTCATGTTGTAATTACACTGCTTATTAATATTTGAAAAAAGCAGCAAAGAAAGGACCCTGGTGATGCATTTCCTCCATGCGACATAACTGGGAATGGCTCAAAAGTAATTTTAAGCTGATTTATTTAATCCTGTCTTCTATTTAAATGTTTGGAGGGTTTTTTTTTTTAAGGAAATCCATAGACGAGTCAATCCATTAAACACCACTGCTCGACTGGCTCCCAACCAGATTTGCTGCTCTCTGCAGAGGAAATAGAAATGACCAAAATAGTAGGGGGTTTTTGAGCTGGACATTTTTGGGAACGACGAGCACAGATTGAGCTAGCTAACCTGCAACATCAGTGCCTATTAGTAAAGGGGACGCAGGGTGCTCTCTCAGCCATTACTCCCTGCTTGGTACAGTATTTGTATGCACGTCCACGTTGTCCTGGAGCAGGTCAGGATCCCCAGAAGCTCTTGGCTACCGGGCTGGGGATCACCGGGTTAGTGTGGGGTCCTATGTGAGCTTAACCCATCAGCTCTCTGATGAGGAAGCATCTCCCTCCCTTTTCCAGGTAGTGCTCCGCAAGTTGTATGGTGTTGCACAAGGTGTACACGCATCTTCAGGGGAGTTTTTTTGCTGTCTTCATTCTGGGATGCTCCCCTCCCGAAGGGAACCTGGCTGGGCAGCAGTGCTGGTAGCATCTTTCTTCCCAGCAAGGCTGAACGTCCTTTTGCGGCGCCTGCAGATCCCCTGGCCCCCATGCACAGTTTGGAGGCTAGCTATTGCTCTCCTGACGCGCCCTGAAGCCGTCCTGGAACAGTTGTTTCTCACCAGCTCATCACCAAAGGAGAATCTGGCATTGGAGGGTCAGTGCTAGTCAGGGCTTTGCATCAGACTGAAAGACGGTGCTCAGGCACCTTATTTTTAAGGTCTGGCCTTGCTGAGCTGCTCCGAGTCTCTCTGTGCACTTGCCATAAATAATCAAGCCCAAAGCACGGAAGGAGTCATAGTGGATGGAGCCGGATCCGTGCCCTTTAAGTTGTCCCGCCTGTTTTTATCGTTCAAGTAGCACAAGGTGTTGCACCACCTCCACCGTGCTGAACAGGGGCCAGTATCTCATGATGCATCTGCGGTGTCCTGAATCATCTCTGCCTTCTCTCCTGTTCCCCTTCCTACCCAGTTCTCCCGCGCCAGTAAAGAAATGGTCAAGAGACCTAGTTAAGATTCACAAAGGCAGCGCGGAGAAGTTGGAGCGAAGCTGAAGCAAGCAATTCCCTTTGATATGTAGACAAGTCAGGATACAGGATTCCTGGCTGTCGGATGCTGTACTGCTGCACTGCGTCACCTTGTGCCGGTTCCCATGCTTCCCCGGCAGGGAGGTGCTCCATCCCGCGTTGGAGACCTGCTTTTGAAGGCAATCTTTAAAAGCCCTGGTTAAAATTTGATGTGCTTGAAAACTTTCTTACAGCTCCAAGAGTAACAGCATCCTGCTAGGAATGGGTTTTTCTGCACAGGCTGCTCCTTTCATCAGTGCGAGTCTCACAGCCCTAACACCTGGTTAAAGAACTGACGTTGGAAAAGGTGAAAAGCCAAAGCCCAAGCGCCCTTTGGGAGTGGTGGGATGGACCTTTCCACCCGCAGGATAAAAGCACTGCTGCTGGAAGGCACTGCTGAAAGGAAGAGCTGCTCTGTACCAGAAACAGTGTGGTCAGCAGGAGTAGGGAGGGGATCGTGCCCCTGTACTCGGCGCTGGTGAGGCCGCACCTTGAATGCTGTGTTCAGTTTTGGGCCCCTCACTACAAGAAGGACATGGAGGTGCTGGAGCGTGTCCAGAGAAGGGCGATGAAGCTGGTTGAGGGGTCTGGAGCACAAGTCTGATGAGGAGCGGCTGAGGGAGCTGGGGTTGTTTAGCCTGGAGAAGAGGAGGCTGAGGGGAGACCTCATCGCTCTCTACAGCTACCTGAAAGGGGGCTGTGGGGAGGTGGGTGTTGGTCTCTTCTCCCAAGTGACTAGTGACAGGACAAGAGCAAATGGCCTCAAGTTGCGCCAGGGGAGGTTCAGGCTGGATATCAGGAACCATGTCTTTCCTGAGAGAGTGGTGAAGCACTGGAACAGGCTGCCCAGGGAGGTGGTGGAGTCACCATCACTGGAGGTGTTCAAGGAATGTGTGGATGTGGCACTGTGGGACATGGTTTAGTGGTCATGGTGGGGTTGGGGTGATGGTTGGACTTGATGATCTTACAGGTCTTTTCCAACCTTAGTGATTCTGTGATTCTTTGGGTTGTCTTCCTCTGCAAGCTCCTGGTGCAGAGGCAGCTTCTGATGTAGCTGTTCAGTTCCCTGGGTCCTTCCCGGCTCGACCCAGGCGCTGAGTTCAGGTGGACACAACAGGCAGTGAGGGCATCTCTGAGAAAACCGTGAAGCGGTGACACTGCTGATTTCTTTCTTTGCTTTGTTTTCCTTTCTCTGGCTCCAAAATGGAGTTGTTTCTTTAGGGCTGAACGTGTTCCTGTTTCCTTATCTGCTTCTCTCAGTCTTGCTGGGGGTTGGAAGTTGTGCTGGGACTTTTGTCTGACTCATACAGGAATGACGCATGAGGTGGAGCTGGTGTCTGATGTGAAGCAGGATAGACTCCAGCTTCCTCTCGTCTCCGCTGATGTGAAAACCTACCTGCATTTATGCAGTGGCCAGGCAAGGCTTTGAATCATAGAAGGGTTTGGGTTGGAAGGGACCTTAGAGATCATCTAGTTCCAACCCCCCTGCCATGGGCAGGGACACCTTCCACTAGACCAGGCTGCTCAAAGCCCCGTCCAAGCTGGCCTTGAACACTTCCAGGGATGGGGCATCCACACCTTCCCTGGGCAAGCTGTGCCAGTGCCTCAGCACCCTCACGGTGAAGAATTTTTCTTCCTTGTATCTAATCCAAATCTACTGTTTTTCAGCTTAAAGCCATTACCCCTTGTCCTGTCACTACATGGCCTTGTAAAAAGTCCCTCTCCAGCCTTCTTGTAGGCCCCTTCGGGTACTGGAAGGCTGCTATAAGGTCTCCCCGGAGCCTTCTCTTCTTCAGGCTGAACAACCGCAACTCTCTCAGCCTGTCTTCATAGGAGAGGTGCTCCAGCCCTCTGATAGTCTTCATGGTCCTCCTCTGGACTCGCTCCAACAGCAAGGAGATCCAAATGGTTTCTTAGCTGCTTGCAGCTGTATCTTCTAGAGCATCCTTCAGAAGTCTGCTCCTGGCACTGGACGAGAGTTGGTACCCTTCCCTAGAGAGGATTAGCTGAGCCTGAGCTACCACTGCTTGCGGAGGTAGTGTTGGACTTGAACGTCTGCATGACCTTCAAGCCAACTTCTCCATCACAAGCCGAAACATTTTGCCCCTCTCTTGGTTTCCCAGTATTAAACTAGGAGAGGAGGAACCCCAGGTATGGTGGTATCCTGGTATTCGTCTCTCTCCGTTGTTGTTAACTCCGACACCCCTCCTGCGTATCCTGCTGCAGCACCGCAGGGTTTTGAAGCCCGGGTCTCTGCCCTGCTCTCTGAGCTGTGCTGTCGCGCTAAATCCTGACAAACTTCTCCCATCGCGCCCGATTCCCAGTACAACGAAGCTGAACAAAAGCTTGTGCCAAAGCGAATAGCTGTCTTAGCGTGGTTTGGTTTGGAGCTTTGCTCTGTTGGTTTTAGAGCCATTGTGCTCCAGCTCCCAGCCTTTAATTCGCCACGGCCAAAATGTTGTGACCCCATGCAAAGCAGAGGGTGTAAACTAAAGGCTGCAAAGAGGAGCACTCTAATGTACGTGTGCCTGGCTTTTATTTTAATTTTTTTGTTGGTAAAGCTTCTCTGGAGAGAGACTCAAAGCTACAAGGTACCGAAGCAGGGAGGCTACTCGTTTTCAAGAGGGAAGTGACACTGAGGGTGAGCCTAGGACTGAGATGGTGGGGTATAGAGAGAGGTATATAATTTCAGTTGGATGCTGGAAGACGCGGTCAGCCCAGCTTGCCGTGCGTGGCAGCAGCCCCTAAGCAGAAGTCTTAAAGCAGGGTGGGGTGATGCTTTCTCTGAGGACTCGAGGCGTTGCAAGGGCACTGGGTTGAAAAATAATCTGTGCACTGCATCGTGCAGGAATAGGAAATTCCTTGTGGGGAGTGCGATCCGCAGGCAGCTTCTTGGCTCAGCACCAGCTCGGGACCATAATTGCCTGGCTGGTGTATACATATGTGTCTACGGTTTATATGTACACCGAACAACTCGGGGTGGACTGGCAGTCTGGGCTCAAGGGGAGGCTTGTAGCGTTCCTGGGTGAAATCACGGAGCAGACTACAACCACAGAAAAACCTGTCTGCCGCAGAGGACAGGCAGACCTGTGCCGGGGAGCTGGCTCGGGGTGGGGCCAGGGTGGGATGAAGGTTTAGGATGTGGGATGTGGTGAGCTTGGCTTTGGGTGCCTGCCTCCCCAGGGTGCGGAGGAAGGTGCCGGATGGGAGACAGGGTAGCAAATAAAAGCAAACCCTTTGCCTATCATAAGCTCTGGGACTCTGGGTGCTGAATTTGAAGGGGTGGCAGGCATCCAGCCCCCCACGGCGTGGCCCGCAGGGATGCTCTGGGGCAGCTCCGGATTTCTCCAGCCCCATGCCCCTGGCTGGACCTGTCCTGCCTCCTCCCCCTTCCCCCTTCCCCCTTCCCCCCTCCCCCTCCCCAAGAAATACCTCCTTGGCATCCCGCCCTGCGACTGGCATCAGGTGGCATGCGTGTTAAGCTCCCACTGCGCTAATTAAACACATTTAAAGAGGTGCTCTGAGCTGTGACAGTGCTCGTGCTCCTGCCTGGCCCTCGCACGCCCACAGCGGGGACGAATGGGGGATTTGCAAAAGCAGGCGGGAGGACGGGGAGTTTTCAGGTTGTAGCTTGGTTTTGGGTGATTGTGGCTGTGTTACCAAGTGACCCCCCCACCCCCTGCTGTATTTGCTGATGCTGTGAGCGTGTGTTAGCAAATCCAGGCGGGATTTGCCCCGGGGAGGAGAGGAGAAGCCCCCAGCCCCGCTGCCTTCCCTCTGCTCCCCATCCCCTCCCGGCCACAGGCTGAAATCTGGTGGCTGTAAAGGGGCGGAAAAGAAAGGTCTTGGCAAGATCAGAGGATGAAAGTTGCTGTGCCGGGGAACCTGAAAAGAGGTCCGGTTAAATTGGTGTGGGAAGATTAATGGTGGGTTTTCTTTTCTTTTTCTGTCTTTAAGGCCGGTGGAGGCGGTGGGGACACGCAAGTTTGCTTTTCACACCGTGTGTGTCTGGGGCTCGGCCAGCCTCGCTGCTGGCCGCTCTTGGCTCCGGGAGTGCCTGCCCGTGCTGGCCTCCCCTCCCCTGGCTACGGCTAAGAGGTTCGGAGGGAGGACAAAAAAAAAAAAACAAACCAAAATAAATTAAGCCCTCTGGGGAAGCCTCGGTGCGCGCTGCGGCAGCGCGGGGCTGTGTTGGAGCAGGAGGAAGCACCCCACAGCATCCTTCCTGGTCCCCCCCGGGTCGCTCCTCTACCTCCCTGCCTTGCTGATCCTGGTAATGCCAGGGGGTTTTCCACAGCCACCCTGATCTTGGTCCCTTTTGAAGAAGTGTTTTGCAACCCTTAACCTTTCTCTTCTGCTTCTTGGTGGCATCTTGCTTCAGCTGGATTCCCCTCTTCTCCCTGGCGAGAATAACCTTGTTCCTGGTGTTGGGAGCCCCGTTTCATTGCCCTGGGACAATCCGAGGCCGCCTGTGAGCCCCTCCCTGCTGCACGCAGGCATTTTAATCTTTTAAAAAAAACCTTTTCCCATAAATACCAGCAAGGACAGCATCTTCAGGAGCTCAGGCCCTATCCCTGCCATCGTGCGTGCCCCAGGAGCTGCTGCCGCCGCCTGCCTGGCTGTCCTGGGAGTCAGCACGTGCTGCAGGGTGCTAAGTCTCGCTCCCCAAGGGTCTGCAGCGGATTTGGGGTCACCTCCCCTTCCTCTGCCTCTGGCCAAAACGCTGGGGTGACCCTGGCCCATGGCAAAGTCCTCCCAAGGAGCATCAAGGCGATGCTTTGCACGCGGGAGGTGCGTCCATCCACCACACGCCATTCGGGGGCTGCTTTTCCCCCTGCTTTTCCCCCTGCTTTTCCCCCTGCGGTGCTGATAACCTGCTCCTTGTCCCCTGGCCCTGCAGAGTTCACCCTCCTCTGTGCTGCCCTTCGTCCCCGGGCCGGGACCAGCTCGCGACGGCGGCCGGGTCTCCCCATCCATCATGATGCTCCTTCCAATTCACGCTAACCAGCCCCACGCTCACCCGGAGCAGGGGCACAGCGCCCTACATCTCATCGCCACCGGGAAACCTTCATGGAAATCCCTTCTGGGCCGGGAAAACATCTTTGGTGGCTGCTCCTCCGGGCTGGCGGTCGGGATCATGCCCTCGCCCAGCGGCTGGGAACAGCTCTGGCCCTTGTGCTCCAGCGCTGTCGGGTCCGACGGCCGCTTGGCTCCTGACGGATGGGACCGACTCGCTCCTGGAGCAGCCGGCCCGTTGCCATGGCAATGGCAGGATATTGCTTTCTTACAGCCTCCTCGCTCGCACAAAGCCAGCTGCTGGCTCCAGCTTTGCTTAGCGCAGGGATGTGCAGCGCATACCAAGCGCTCCTGGCTTTCCTCCGTCCCCGGCTGGGAACCCACTCCGGAGCATGCGGGGAAGAAGCAGCAGGAGCCGGAGCTCCCTGCCTCTTTCCCACGGCTGGAAAACCCCAGGTCTTCGCGGCCGCCTGCTCCTCCTCCTCCTCTTCCTCCAGGTGCTCGTGCACCCGTCCCTCCTGCTTCTTATTTCCTCCACGTTTTCCGATTGCAAAATCCAGCCCATGCTGCTTTTTCTACCTCCTGCCTGTGACCTACATGTCTGGCTTGGGGAGCCACCCCTTAGCCTCTTCAAAGCTGGAGAGGTCGAGCCGTGCCCTCGGTGGTGCCCGTCACTGCTGCCCTGGCAGCCTGGCTGGAGCATCCCGAGCCCAAGCAGCATCTCAGAGATAGGGCTCAGCACAGGGCTCTGGGAGGCTGGATCAAGGATCCGACCTTACGGGATAAGACATGGCTCTAAATGCTTTGGGAAGCAGCAGGAGTGATTTTTGCCCAGCCCAGGGTCTTGGTTCTGTTTCCTGATGCTGCGGGAGCTGCTGGTGAAAGCTACACTGGACGATAGCCCGAGCGTTCGGCTGGGTGGGGGGGCTCTAGGGGGGCATCGTGGCAGCAGCAGCAAATGCAGCAGGGTGGCAATCACAGGCGGCTGGTTCGTGCGGTACAGCAGCCATATGTTGATACAGCCTTGGCATGGTAGGATACGTCATCCTGGTTGTGTTGGCATGCGTGCTGCGTTCAGCAAAATCAGTAGCATGAGCAAGAGTCCCGGCTCCCACCCGCCTGCCGGCCCCAGTAGCCAAGCCCTGAGTCTCTTTGCCAGTTTTAGCCAAAGACAATGAGACTTGGAAACCTCCATGGGTATTATTTCCCCAGCTGTGAGAGCTTGAGACCCAAATTAGTGCCTTCCCCTGCTCGAAGGCTGCACGTTCAGCTGAGCCGCGTGATGAGCCACTAGAGAGTCTACGTAGGGCATTGAGAGGTCTGCTCAGGGGCATCCTCTGCTTGAAATGAAACCATCAGCATTGCTTTATCTGAGCCACTGGTGCTTGAAAGCCCGCAAAGCCAGGCGGAGAGGGAGGAACAAGGTCTTTCCTCTGCCGAGGACCGTAGCATCGCTTCCCTGGAAGAGGTTGAAGGCTGGCGGTGCCAGTGACGTCCCATGATGGCAACGAGGTCCCATCCCTGGCAGCGTCACGGAGGTGCCATGTTCTTCGGGGACAGCAGCATCATAGCTCCTGATGGCACAAGTTGTTGTTATCTTATGGTTTTTTCATCCCTGGGGGAGTCACGGGTTGGGACTTAATCATGTCAATGAGGCAGAGGGTCTTCCCAAGCGTGCTGGAGCCTCGTGGTGCCTGCGGCAGGCTGCTTCCCCACAGCCGGCTCTGCGCTGAAGCCTGGACACCTTGATGCCTGCTCAAAGGCTGCTGGGGCCTTAAAAATCAGCCCTAATTACAAAAAAACCCACCACCCCACCAGCTTAAGATATCTGCAGCAGAGAAACCCAGGGGCTCCTCTTTCTGATTTTCATGTTTTCAAGTTCTGCATGATCAAAAAAAAAAAAAAAGATGTAATTGACCTTTTTTTCGGGGTAAGGGGGTTGTTTTGGTAGCTTAGAAGCTAAAACTCCCGTATAACTGCAGCTCCTCAGAAAGGTGCCTTTGTGAGAACATGTGGAAAGCCTGGGTTGCGGTGCTGGTGGGCAAGGGGTGGTCGGGGATGTGCTGTGCTGGATGCTGATGGGTTCGATGTGGCAACTGGCCCTTTTTGGCAGCCTTTCTGCTCCGCACAGCCCGGCTACACTCCGGGCATCAGGGCTGGCTGATGAAACATCTAGACCCAAGGACACTTGAATGAGGGGGGACCCAAAATAGCCTGAGACATGAGAAGGGTTGAGGACAAAAAAAAACCAACCCACCCTGTAATAACTTCTCCAGAAATGCTATATATAGATTAATTCGGTGACTTCTGGAAGGAAAGAGCTATGAAATCCGAATGGCAGCTCTGCCTCGCCGTCCCGGGCGCAGGCAGCCGAGCCTGCTCTCAGACGTTGCCCCAAACGGGGCGAGCTGGGCGGGCAGGCGGATGTTTGCCGCCGAGAGCATCCCCGTGCTCTTGCTGAGGTTGTCCCAAATCTGCGGTTATGAAGGGGAGTGGGGAAGCAAAGCCTAGACATCCCCAGAGTGGGAAAAGGGAGAAGCAAGCCCTGCTCCTGCTTGCGTAAATGAGGTTTAATTTCACACGCTCCCTCGGGACTCGCAGAGCAGAAACTGGGTTTTTTTTCCTCCCCTTTTCTCTTTCCTGCCCCATCCCCTCTGCAATCATTTGAAATTGCCACTTTGAACTTCATAGGTAGTAGCCCTCTTTTCCCTACGCCTCTCTTGATGTGTTGGGATTTGGTGTTTGCTTCCCATCTCACCCTCTCCGGCTGTGGGTTTGGAAAGGAAAGCTCACCCCGCCGGCTGCCTCTGCCCCTGTGCCTGCTCACCCCGCGCCATCCCTCTCTCCGCAGGTTATCCTGAAGGACCTGGAAGTGCTGGCTGAGATTGCTTCTTCCCCAGCGGGACAGACGGAGGGTCACGGTCCCTCCGATGGCTCCGATGCGCGACCCGGCCCGGTGGGGCTTCACGTCCCGGCCAGGGCTGGCCAGCTGAGCTCCTCCGGTGAGTGCCACAGCTCCGTGCCACCCCGCTCCCTGGGCTCACTCGATGCTCAGCGGCAGCGGTCAGATTTGCTCGGGCAGAAGGAGAAGCCTCTCTCGCAGTCATAAATCAATATATCCATCCCCACCCAGCATCACTTGGGGATTGTGTCTGCCATGGTGCGGACCAGGGCTTTTATTGCTCTTTCCTCTAGGTCATGTTTTGGGGATTTAGGACTCTGTCTAGCAGCAGGATGCTACAGAGGCCAGTGTGGAGGGAGGTCATTCTTGTCCTGTTTTTAATGGGACCTTGGGTGCTAGCCTCTTCTCTCCTTGTAAAAGTTCTCAGAGCCTCTAAAAGCAGCTCCGGACGGGATGCTGGCTGCAAGCCCGGGTGTCCAAAACATGGATGGATCTGCACGGGGTTCAGTCTGTGCCCGTGTTGCCTGCCCACATTGACTATGAGCTGCTGTGGTGCTCTGAGTGTCAGGTAGGACCTCAGAAGAGAGATGAAGAGGGACAATCCTATTTTTCGGGGACTTGGGGGCTTAAAAAAAGCCTTTTATTAATCATCCTGGCACATTGGGAAGTTTTTTTCCACCTTCCCTTGTCTGTGGCTCATCTTTGCAGTTGCTTGGCTGCCCCTTCTCCGCTGCTGCTGCTATTTAAGGGCCTCCCTGTTGTACTCCCCGGGCCAGGTCGTCCCGGCCAAAAGCACGTTTCACGGCAGCTTTGGATTGCAACCCGAGTGCGGAGCCAAGGCTGCCTCTCCCTGCGCAGGATGCGGCCACAGGGCCTTGCAAAATCACCGCCGGAGAGGGAGGCTTTGCTTTCCGCTCCCTGGGCTTTTTTTTCTCTGACCATCCCAGATCACTCACCCCTCCCTTGGCTTAGAAAGGTCCGCACCATCAACCAGCTCAGGTTCGGGGTTGTTTGGGTGGGCTTTGTTGGTTTTTTCTACCCGTTTCAGGCTGGCAGCCCTAGCCAGGCTCTGCGATGGAGGGGTGGGGGCTGCAATGCCGGTGACCTCCCCGAGGTCTCTGCAAGTCTCATCCATCCTCCCCGTGTCAGAAGTGAGACCGCCTGGGTGGAGCAGCTCCTGCGGCGCTGGCCAAGCAGCTGAGGAGCTGCAGTTCAGCTCATGCTGATGGTTGTCTGAGGTTTCCTTCCTTGTGGATGATCTAAAAATAGCAGGCTGCATGGCGTGGATCCTAACAGCTGCCGTGGCCCCTGGTAGCTAGCTGGAAGAGCAACTTGGCTTCGCTTATTCAAGCGTAACGTTTGAAAAGGGTCTGGCTCTCCCCACGTTGAGGAGGTCTGCTGGAGCCAGAGCTTCTGTTGCCCCAGGGTGGGGCAACTTGCCCCCACGCAGGTCCTAACAGGCACTGGCTTTCCTCACCTACTTTCCCCGTCCTTGTAATGCACCGGAAAATTGTTTCTTTGGAAATTAATTTGGGGCTGAACTTTGCAGGGTGGTTGGCTTTCACCCAAAGGCAGCTGGTTTTGGGGAGGGGAAGAGGTGCCGGTTCGTTGGCCTCGGGACGTTTAGCGTGGAGGGATGTGGCCCCGGTCCGGTCCGGCTCTGACCACCCAGGGCTGAGAGCGGATCGGCTGCTGGGCTCCGGCTCCCAGGGGAATGAGGGGTCACAGTTGGGCCAGGACCCTCCTGGATTACGCCTGGAAAAGCGGAGGCTCTTGGAAAAGACTCTTTTTGTTGGAGGGTTGTTTTGGGGGGGCTTTTTTTGGAGTGGGAGGGTGGCTAGTAGAAATCCCTGCGTCTGCGTGGTTCCAGGGTAGCGATGTACGGTGAGAGTGAGTGAACCCAAACTGCCCTGCAGGCTGACGCGTTTGTGAGTACAACCCTTGCCAGGCAAAAATCATGAGGCGCTGGCACCGAAGAGAGGCTGTACCCCTTCTGCGGTCACGGGTTTTGCCCTGGGATGTATGGGAGCGCTCCCCAAGCACACCTCCCCGGCTAGCGCACCCTGGCTCGGACGGTGCTTTCTCAGTGGTAGGATGCTATTGCACCATTGGAGGGGAGGCTGCAGGGTACCTGCGCTTCTCCCCAGGGTTAAATTGCTCTGTTCCCTTCGTCACACTTTAGACCGAGATGCCATCGGAGCTGGCAGCGGGAGGAGAGCTGCGCCAGCTGAGCGATCTCAGGTCCGCTCCCCTCCTACCCCTGAGGCCCGTCTGAGTGTGCAGTTGGTGGCTTTGCAGGTAAACGAGCATGGGCACCCTTAAAGCCTTGAGCTCGCAGCAGGTTTCCATGCTGCGCTCTCCATCCCAGTGCTCCAGGCTTTGCCACCCGAGTGGTGAGGGCAGAAGGGGAGGCGGAAGGGGCTGGTGCCCTCCTGGTCTTCCCCCCGCTTCCTCTCGCTCCCTTTCTTCCCTCGGGATGTGTTTATGCAGTTGTTTCCCTGCCATTGAGTTCAGTTTCCTTCAGATGCTGGTTGATCAGTCAGGAAAGCCGTGTCCCACTTCCGCAGCCCGTTCCCAGCTCCAGTTTTTATTTAGCTGCTTTGTTCTCCGGTTATGTAAGGTCAGCTGCCCTCGACGCCTTCTCCAAACACAATGAGCCGGGGCCAGCCCAGCGCCGCCTGGGACACCCGACATCTCTCCTCCCGACCTGCTCCGGCTGCCTCGGGAGAGGGTGGCTGGGTGCTGACCTTGGCCAGCTGAGCTTGATGTGGTCCAGGAGTCTGTCCTTGGTTATCTTCTGGCCGCTTTTTAGGGACAAGGTCTGCAGGGCTGTGCCCAAGATCTTGGGGTGATAGTGCAAATGCCGATCCGGTTTGTAGAACAGGAATCCAGCTGCCTGCTTTATTTTGGGAGTGTTTTGCCAACTGTGTAGAAGTTGGGACAAGTAGAAGTTTGGGAGTGTTTTGCCAACTGTGGGACAAGTAGCCGATGACTCAAGAGAGGTTGTCACCAAGGCCAGCAGGTCGAGGGAGGTGATTCTGCCCCTCGGCTCTGGTGAGACCCCCCTGCAGCACTGGGTCCAGCTCTGGGGTCCTCAGCACAACAAGGACATGGACCTTTTGGAGCAGGTCCAGAGGAGGCCACGAAGATGATCAGAGGGGTGGAACACCTCTGCCATGAGGACAGGCTGGGAGAGTTGGGGTTGGTCAGGCTGGAGAAGAGAAGGCTCCGGGGAGACCTTATTGCAGCCTTCCAGTGCTTAAAGGGGGCTTAGAAGAAAGATGGGGACAGACTTTTTAGCAGGGCCTGTTGCGGTAGGACAAGGGGCAACGGTCTTAAACTAAAAGCAGGCAGATTCAGACTAGATAGAAGGAAGAACTTTTTTACCATGAGCATGGTGAGACACTGGCACAGGTTGCCCAGAGAGGTGGTAGATGCCCCATCCCTGGAAACGTTCCAGGTGAGGTTGGAGGGGGCTCTGAGCAGCCTGATCTAGTTGAAGATGTCCCTGCTCGCTGCAGTGGGGTTGGACTAGATGAGCTTTAAAAGGTTCCTTCCAACCCAAACCATTCTGTGATTCTGTGACAGCATAGGTGCAAGCCCTCCAGCCTAGTCTTCAGCTCTGCTCTGCCTGGGAGGAGCGAGCCCCCTCCAAAAAGATGCTGAAAACATCTGCCACCTCGTACAGGGTAGCTCTTGCTCACATCTCTTCCTTCCTTTCTCCGCAGCTTTGTAAGGAGAAAAGGTTATGACCCTTTGTTTCACAGGAGGCACTATCCTCTCCGGCTCGGTCCGGTCTCTCCTGCCTGGCTTCCTGCCGGAGATGGCGGGGACAGTGGCGTACCCTCTGAGCTCCTCACACTATGGGATGTTTACCGGGAGGCTGACACCATACGTGGGTGCGCTAACACACGCGAGGTCATTGCTTCCAGCCGGCAGTCCGTGGATATCCCAGGAGCCGGTGGATTACTCCGGGGGAGGCTGCGAGAAGTCCCTGAGAAACGTGTTGAGTGCAGACTTGCTGTATCCCTCCGGAGAACGTGCAGTGCTGCAGAGCCTGGACCGAACTTGAGGTGTGGTGCAATATAGGGGTTTCCTATCGACATCTTTTTGAGGGATTTTGTTCTCAGTGAGCCGAATCACTCCCTTTACGTTGTCTACGGCTTCGTTTGTGTAATCACAGATCTGCAGAGATGGCAGTGTAGGATGAGGTCCCACCTCCAGACTGTCTGGAAAACGTTAGGGCAGCCTCGAAAACACCGGGCGAGAGCCTGTAGGGTGCAGGGCGTCCGTGAAAGGTAGGAAAGAAAAGCTGGGCTGTCGTCAGATGGCTCAGATTTACTAAACTGGCAAGGATAACAGGGAAACCCCTCCACACTCATCCTTTGCCCAGAAGGCAGGGAGACAGCTGATGTTGCACAAGGGACCACTTGCTCTCGAAGGAGCCAGTTTCCGACAGCTTTCGCAGGATCAGGAGTGCGACAGCAGGGAGCAGAGGAGCCAAGCAAGCGAGAGAGGAGAGACCTGTTGCCCCTGAGTGCTCTGAGCTCAGCGCTCTGGTCCCTGATGGTCGGTGGCTCTGCCATCTCTCTGCCATCTCCTTCCCTACTGGCATGGAGCTGTGCAAGAGGGTTGACGTTCAAAAATGCTCTTCTGCCTCTTGGAGAGAAGGGGAATTGGAAGAAAAGGGTGATTTGGATTTTTTCCTGGGTGCTCTGCAGCGGCGGTGCTGGGATGCCATGGAAAACCCCGGGGGAGACCATCCAGAGCATAGCCATAATTCACCTGGCATACCTTTGGGTTTAGATCCCCCCTGAGATGTTTACAGCACATGGCTGGCCGGAAAGGTTGGGGATTTCTAAATAAAAGCTGGGGTTACTGGTCTGCAGGGGCTGACACGGGAGAAGTTGATGGTGTAGGTAACGTCACTCCTAGCCAAGCACCCCACGTGTAGTTACTTTGCTGGGCTGCCTCAGTTTCCCCAAGATGTTGTAAGGAAATTGGAAGGTGGGGTGAGGAATGAGAGGAAAAGAATTAAACTAGCAAAATGAATACTGATGCAGAAATGGCCCAACAAAACCCCTTGCTGCTCGTTCCTGCTTGCAGGTTATCTTCCGTATGCTTCACCTTTCCGTGCGGTAGCCTCAGCCTGCTCTAAACTCGCCACCAAGCTTAACCGCTCCTGGTTTTGCAGCTCTGCTGGGTGTTTTCTTCTCCTGTACGTTGTCTGAGCTATACCCCTGCTGCATTTTTGCTTATTGATTAACCTTAACAAAGAAAAATGAGGCAGTAGCGGATTCCCATCCTTCCTAGGAAATCCATCGGCACTATTGTTGCCTGCTGCCTTCCTCCAAGGCAGGCACGAGCACAGGCCCTGGGTGGGAGGGGGGGATCCAGAGGATCAGTGCAGCAAAAGCCTCTTTTGGCATCAAAATACGTACCCCAGCCTGTCTGGGGACCCAATTTGGGGCGAGATGCTGAAGTCTCGGGAATTGCAAACGCACGGCTCTTTAGCCAGGTAGGAAGGGGAGAAGCATCCCTGTGCCCTGGCAGCCCTGCAGAAGCAGGCTGAGCACAGCCCGTGGCCGTGCAATCCGTAATTTCGGTGGTTTTCTTTCCTCGGCAGCACCCTGCGCTCCAGAGAGGGGAGAGCAGAGGTTTTGCAGAGCCCAGCTGAGCTGCCGACACGTTCGCATCTGTTTCCAGCTACGCCCCACGCCGGGTTTTTGGCGGGGAGGGGGAGGATTTGCCTCTTTTTACGGCTCTATTTTTATCCCGCTCCGCGAGGCTTCACCACCCCGCGTTTGCAAAAGCTAAAATTCAGAACATCCTGGCGAAGGCTGCCGGGGGGAGACGCCGCGCAGATTCCCACGTCGCCCGAGTCCCTCCGAGTCCCGCCGGGCTGAGTCCCGCCGGGCCAAGCTGAGCCCAGAGCAGCTGAGCCGAGCTGGAATGACACAAGCCCAGCATACACACATGTGCGCGCACACAAGCACGCCTGTGTATATATCCACATGTGGAAGTGTATATGCTGTGAGCTTATAGATTGAGAGCTTTAGGAAAAAGAGTAGTAAACCGCTGCATAGAGTAGAATGCTTGATTTGTGGCGAGAAGTTTATCTAAAAATGTGTTTTACCCTTTAGGATGGCGCCAGAAGTTGCTGCGGTAGGAAGAAAAGGTGGCTATAAGCACCTCTGTGATCTGTGGGCAGCTGGAATAACTGCTACAGAGCTCGCTGAGCTTCAGCCTCCAATGTTTGACCTACATCCCGTGAGGTTAGCAAAGGGTTAAAGCATGGTGTGTAAGTACAGCTTCCCAAATCGTCCATTTGGAGTAGTGGCTGCATGGGTGCTTGTGGTGTTTGGGGGTACTGCGAGGGTGTTGGGTTGTAAGTGTTCTGGATGTACGTGGTAGAAATTGTGACAACTCCTTTTGGTGCATAAACGCGTCATGTTGTCCTGGTAGCGTCTCTTAAACGGATGGACTTCTTCCTGCCAACTAAACAATGTATTCAAAATTCATGGCAGATAATGTAGTGCCATGTCACCCACAGCAATACTGTTGGTTTTTTTAGAGCGCTTTTGCTAATGATGAAAAGCAACTGCCAGCCTCCTGAATTAAGGGACAAAATGAAATGGCAAGTACTTTTCTGTTTCAGTAGATAATGATCATGTATTTCACTGGGCAATTGATTCTCATGTTTACCACTTCCAATAGTTTCCATCATTCTGTGAAAACTGTGAAAAAGACCGACAGCTGAAAAGTTACTACAGGTATAAATTTATGTATGGGATTTTTTTTTAAGTTCTAAAATTAAAATGTGCTTAATATGAGCGGTTGGAATTTTAATCTGTGTTTTTCCTTCTGTCTTTCAGCATCCTTTTTGTTACCCAGCGATTAAATCCAAGTCTTGCTATTGAACTTTTGGATACAATGAATAATCCTGATCATTCCACTTACCGTGATTTTGATGACGATGATCCTGAGGTAGGAATACGTTTTAATCACAGGATCAGATTAAGTTTTCATTTGCCGACAAAACTAAATGCTTATGGTTCATTGAGGCACAGAATGTTTTGTGATCTGGGAACAGGCTCAAGGGTTGCTTTTACTTTTGGTTGTGCTGCTCTGTCACACGTCCAGGCCCTTAGCAAAATTCATTGTATTTGGGGGAGAGACGCTCAAAGAGAAAGAGATGAAAACACTTTAAAATTTTGTTTGTGGTTGTCCTTCAAACAATTTTGCAGCAGTATGTGTGGACTGCTTCTGCAGTCCCAAATTCTGTCGTGCATTCTGCTTTCTGTTTCTTTGTGGAATTATGTTTCCATTCATCTGCAAAGCAAGCATTCGTAAAAATCATTTTCTACCTCTGTAGAACTTGTTCTTTTGTTCCTAATTTACTTTCCTATGAGAAGAAGAGAATGATCCTGTAGTTGTTTTTGTCAAACGGTTTGGTATGTGTTTCTTGCAGATTCTATTTTCTATCTTGGAATACTCTGAAACTCCATTTCACCTACGGTTTTGTCAAAGACAAAATTTCTGATTTTCTGCTTTAACAGCTGGGAAAAACCAGCACGCTTCTGTAAGGTGATAAGCAGTGCAGGACTGAAGTGTTTCATAAACAAGAGAAAACAGATATTCTGTCAGTGCATCCTGTCTTCATACTTAACTGTATGTTAGTGAAGACTTTCCAACTATCAATACCGTTAAACTGAGAGGCCAAAAAGGAAATGTTATCCGAGCAAAGACAAATGCTGGCCAGCATTGTCTTTACTTGCTCAAATCCAGAGTTTTAAAAACCCTTGTCTTGAAGGTGAGGACACTCTACAGATAAAATGTCTCCAAATAATTCTAACTTTCATGTACAAAAACATACATGCAATCTTTATTTTTAGCTTCCGCTTGATTTCTGTCTTCCTTTGTTGCTATTATGCTAAAGAAACCTGCTAAAAACCAGGTACACAATACTGGGTTTCAAGTGAATCTATTTTGATATTGAAGTCTTTTATTGTTCACCTCTAGCCTCTGGCAGTGCCTCATAGGATTCATTCGAGAAGTAGAAATGGGAGAAGAGAAAAGACACGCTCTGAAATAAACTGTAAGCATGTGTGATATGACAACATTAAATATTCTTAAAATAATCATTGATATTCACATATTTCAACTAGTATTCTGCATAGCTGACGTATATAGAAACATTTTTAGTGATACAGAGGAAAAGAAAAACTTATGCTGTTTCACTTACGGATATAGGTTCTAGATGACTATGCCAAAGAAACATTAGTGTAAAACATTGGAATACACCTTTTGTCAGCACTTCAGCAAATCTCACTATTGCTTCATCTTAACTGAACAGGATGCAACCTGAGCTCTTCTGAGAGCTGGTTGGTATCGCTTCATACGCCACTGCAGGAGAGATATTCAGAGTGATGCCAGATTGTGCTAGGTAGCAGAATGGCAGAGGAAGATTTTTCTGCCTAATCTTTAGTGCTAGTGATCTCCCCGAAGAACAGGTCCAAGAGCAAATTCCCACAATGGCTGTGTGTTTTATCTAAATTACATCTGTATTGCTGCTCTAAAGAGGGCACTTGACGGCCCTGTTTGCTGAATGGTTTTCCTTATCTTTCTAATGACTAGGTGGGGCAAGTGGCGATGGTGGTGCCTTTGTGACAGAAGAGTACTTTCTGTGCCCCTTAGCTTCCAGCAGGCACAAGTTGGGGGTGTGCCTGTGTCAGAAGTTTGCATCAGTGGGGCTGTGATGCACTCATTAAACGGGATTTGTCTTTTTTTGTTAGCCTTTGGAGCTGAATTGGGTCTAATTGCAGTCCAGCTTAGATTCTTGTTTTCCTTTTCTCCTGTTTAGTTGGTCAAGTAAAATTTGGTCCACCCTTGAGGAAAGAGACGGAGCCACATGGTGAGTTTGTGAGTTACAAGCAGCATGGGCTATGCTCTGCACATTATTCCCTGCAAATGTCTGTGGAGGAGGAGAAGTCCAAGGTGTGTAGCAGACCTCCTTAGCGCTACTGAAGTTGGTAGTGATTTTTCTGACAAGTGACATATTGGTCCTGGATCTTTTGGTGCCATTGCAGGATATGCAGCAAGACCCCTTATTTGTGGGCTCTGCAGGTGTGATGTATGTGCTAAGCAACAGCCCTTGGTCCTGTGGGTTTCCTCTATCCTTTATACCTCATAGCCAAGTATATAATTCCCCTTATTTATAGAGTTATTTTTTTAATTGTAGAATGCCTGTGCATATTCAAATGTTCCTCTCCCTTGTCCTTGTATTGACAATGATTGAGAACGGAAATGATAAAATGGAGAGCCTGGGAAAGAGGTGTGATGCATTTTAAAAACTCGAATTTCTGTGGGGTTGTGATTTTCCCAGGCAAACAATCTTTCTGTGGCCCGGCATGACACCCGAGCCACGCCGAGTCTGGCGGTTGATGTATTCTGTGAAGGTGTGTTGCCAATGTTTTCATCCTATGGACCTGTCAGTAGAAGGGGTGTGGGAACTCGAGCAGTGAGGGAAAAGGTGTCTGTGCTGCCTCACGCACACGATTGCAGCAGCTTCCTCTCTTCTGTGGAGACTGTTGCTTTCCACACTTGTGAAGTTTCTTCACATTCCTGGATAAAAAAGACACTCCTTTGCTTCCTTACTGCAGACTTGTGTGTTCTCTTTGTTTTTCTAAGGCAGGTGGCTTAGTGCATAGGTGGGAGGGACATTGGCTTTGCTCTGAGTTGGTTTTGGGAAGGGTGTGCAGCTAGGAATGTAATTCCTCTTCTGAAGGCTACAAACTTCACGTGAGTGGGATTTCTGGCGTAGGTTTCCTTGTACTGCTCTGTCGCTGTACTAAAATCTCCTTCCCGGTGCCTTGTCCTTTGGCAGTGGGTCAGCTGGCTCTGGGGGTATGAGGTTGTACGTGATCTTGCTCTTCCTCAGCAGCGGCTGGACAGGTACTCTGCAGGTTCTAGTGCCCGTTTTAGACAGAGGAGAATAGCTTACCACATCTCATGTAGGACTTAGGCAATTGTTTCAGATATGTTATTTAGACCTTGACATGACTGCATAACATCATTTCGGAGCCCTGGTTATACAAGTGTTTATTAAACATGGTAATGAAGTCAGTGTTTTACCGTAAACTCATCAGTTAACTGCAAAAGATTTTTGAACTGGTTCCAAGTTATCCTGGCTTTGCTTCCCTGTTGCATTGTCTGGATTATAAAGAAAATACAATTGGTAGCATCGTATAGTTCAAATTATAATGCTTGGCTCCTTAAGAATTTCATTTATTTCTACAGACACAGAATCATAATTGCAAAGAGATGTTAAGGCAGAAGCTGAAGTTTTAAAAATACTTGTTCCATTTCTTTCTTGCTTTATCAGTTACTGACCAAACCAAACCAGTTAGCGGACAACTTCATGGGGCAGAGATGTGTTTTCCTTGCACCTTAGGAACCTGAGTTGCTAAACCGGGGAGAGGGATTTTCTGCAGGGACTAAAGCACAACTTTTGAGAGCACTTCTTTGGCAGGTGTTGTTGGGAGGGAGGAACAGAGCCTTCTCCTACCTTGTGGGTTAGCAGTCAGGGCCTTTGCACTTTGGAATGGCAGAAGCCCTTGCTGCTCGAAGAAGGGACTTGAACGATCCAGACTAATTCTGCTGATAAGGAAATCTCTTAGTATTGTCTGCTGCTGTTGGAGTTTGGGTGTTTGAAACCTGTCCAAAGAACTTGCCTCATCTCCCTGCCTGTAAGGAAGATCCCTGATTGCTTGTTTGGACCTTTCTGAAGAGGGCAATTAACTGGTCCACTGCTCCTATCAGAATGAAGCATGCAGTCCTGATCTGTCCTTTCCAGATAAAACAGAGCTATGATTTTGAAAATGATGATGTTGGGTCTAGAGACCAAAGGAAAACTGTATTTTGTCATTAGATATAGAACCAATGGACAATTTAAATTGGCTTGTCAAATGCAAACTCGAGATCTGTTCAAAGAATGGCTGCTCCAGCAAAGAGCCTTAGCACAAAGCAGCTGAGGGAGAAGTTTGTAACAACCTACATGCTCTGGGAGAGAAAGTCTTTTAAATGCAAGCGGGAGCAAGAGATGCCTGTCTCTTCCTCCAGCACTAACAGTGTGGCTCCCTTTTCATTACAGCAGTTCTTCTGACCCTTTTGCTTCTGTCTCACTAAAGCATGCTTAAATTTGATGTTTATAAGCCAAAGGACTGGACCGCTGCAGCATGAGGAGTTATTGGTGGTGGTGCACGGAGATGTGGAACTGGCACGTACTTGCCTCTAACTGAGGCAGTTTGTCGCTCATTGCCATAGCTCAGGTGGTGAACAATAATCCATTCTTTTGGTGTGACTTGGTAGTGTCTGGTAATGTGACCGTACCCTTCGCTGTGTTTTACCTCCATCCCCAGAACTGGCTTAACATGGTTTGAGTTTCAACTAACAACTTTTTTTTTTAGCAAGAAACTTTCCCTTTGTGTCTACCTGGCTTTCAGTCACAGTGTAAATAACTTGAGTGTCTTGATCTCTGTCTAACGAACAGCCTGGCAGTAGTGATTTTTGGATGATTCAGAAGAAAAATACTACACTGCAAGATCTAACCTGGTATTTTTCATCTTATACCTTTCTTTGTCAGTGTTAGTTTTGTCTTTATTTTCCTTTTTCAAAGCTCATGTTTTGCCCTGTTGTTGTACCGGTGTTTTCATCTGTGTAAAAGCCATTCAGTATGAGTCTAGATGTGTGTTTCTGTAATGTAGGAAGGAATTCTTAGTATGTGCAGTATTGAAAGTATTTAACCCGTATTCATGTTTAGTTGAATCGTTTTTGTAGAAGGGGCTCAGTATTATGCACTCATTCTAATTTCTTTATTTAGCTGCCTTGCAAAGCATAACTTGTTAATTTTTTGGAGGGTGATTAAAAATAGAAGAGAGAGTCTCTTTGTATTTTTGTCTGGTAGTTCCTTTAAATAGTCCCATGAAAGACTATGAAATTATATAAATGTAAGTCTCTGAATTCTCCAGATGGTAATTATGTGACAGAACGAATATACACTGAATAGCAATAACAGAAAGTGGTGTCCTAAGTGTTTTCAGTGGCATTTGGCATCGTTTAGTCTGATACATTTTCGACATTTACTGCACTGCTAAAAAAATTGGTTCTTAGCATTGCAGTGTAGAAATTACTCCAGAAAGAGAGTTTTCTTATTTCTGTGCTCTTTAGGCACTGTGTAGTTTGAAATGTAATGCGTTTAAGTCTTGGACATCTTCATATACTGTTAAAAAAGTTAAAGAAACGTTCTGTACTAGAGGAAGAGCATTATTCTGCTAACTTTCTTTGATTTGTGAGATGTTTCATAGAAGTGCAGTGAGGAGAACATGGAAGACTGGGCTGCTTGGGAATGTCTTGTTTTGGTTTTCATGTGGTGTTTTTTGTTTTGGATTTGTTTGTTTGTTCGTTTTGGCATGAGTTGGCTTGGTGTGACGTGAATCTGCCAATACCATAGTTACTGAGAGCTTAGACTGTCTTCCCCATTCCTGGAAGGAGCTTCCTGTATTGCTTGATTATGAAAATGTTTCATAAATTGTGTTGAGATCCGTAGCTTAGATTTCTCTGTACGCGGTTGGAGCACCTCCATCACATGCAATTGCTCTGGTTTGGGGAGTGTGGTTTTGGTTTTTCAGTTTGGTTTTCTTTTGGTTTCATCTTTTCAGTTTAACACTTTTTAAAACCGGCCTTTTTCAGGATACTTTCAGTGTTTGTCGCGTATCTTGCTAGCCTCGTATCTGGGGGTCTGAGAGACGAAGGAGAACTGGACTGTCCTTTCCCATCCTTCTTTTGCCCCATGCTGTTCAGTACCCTGTTCAAAAATTACTACTATGACAAAGCTTGTAAAGTACTGTTGTTGTCACATTCGTGGGAGGGTTTTTAAAGTCAATCGACAGCACTTTCTGTGTTTCACTGCTTTCTTCACAACCTCCTGTGCTCATTGTGAATCAAAGAGGAGAATTCTGGTTTGGTGGCAATGCTTCACCCATTTGTGAGGTTTTTCCAGTAAGCCCTAATCCTTCTTGAAACTAGGAGAACTATTTAGTAGTTGGTTCTTTCTTGTGTTGTGGACCAGCACACACTGATCAGACTTTCTCTCTCTGTCCTTCCCCCACTCCCCGCTCCTGCTCTGACAGTATTGGCTTCGGCTATGTTCAGTGAGTATAAGCGATACGTGGATTTTTCAAACGTCATCAAGAGGAAAAGACTACTTCTTCAGAAGCATAATATATCACCTACTACTGTTGGGGTCTTTCCCATGCTATTCTCATGGGTTTTTAAAATACCTTATGAGCAGCAACTCTTTTGCAGAGCTACGTGTCTCTAAGATCCTACCCCAAAAAATCATCAGAAATTGAGACATATTTGGGTCATCATGAGTCATAAAGGGTATACAGTCGCCTCGCATTTGGCGCAGCTGGATGGATCATACGGCAGCTTATGCAGTCACCATGCACGTTACCTTTTAAAAACTTGACAGCTACGATGTGGTTACCCTTGAAATGCATTCCTCTCCTTTTCCTCTTCCCCCTCCCTCTCCCTCTGTGCTCCAGAAACAGCTACCTGGATCTGCCAGAAGGATAGAGAAATTCAGTAAAGGTCGTGTTTGCAGGGAAAATTCCGTGTCCAAACCCCAGTATCCCTTCATGCAAATGGCAAACAGACAAGGACAAGATAGTACTCCTCTTTGATATTCTACAAATGTACCCCTTTGATTCGTATCTAAATACATAACAGAATATTGTGCTCTAGGTACAGGGCTCTTCTCTCTTTCAGGATAGATCTTTTTTACTTTTTCTGCACCTAGACCACAAGTTTCTGAGGAACTTACTTGGGTACCTTCCACTGTTTGAGATTTTCTTGCACATTCTGCTTGCTGTCATTTCGAGTTCCTCCTGTTCCTATTGGGGTCATTGCGCTGTGTTTTGGCAGCTGTTTCCTGACAATGTCCTTTGCCTCGGCAGCAGCAGAGGTATGCTGGTCTTAAAAAACCAAACCAAACCAAAACAAAAAAAGTCTTCCGTGCACATTAGACTTCACGTAGGGTAGACCTCAAACAAATGCTTCTCCCATATTTTTCCCTGTCTTTCTGTGTACTTTAAAAACATTAGTTTGGATACAGACTCAAATAAGTGGGAGAGCTGAGCATTGCATTTGCAGTGAGCTCAGTAAATGGTTTAGATCAAAGTAATCTTCTCTAAAAATATGTGCACCTTTTCTCTAGAACAATTGTTGAGTTTTATGCTGTTGATCCTGGGAGAAGCACCTGAAAATCCAATGGCTAACGACATGTATGAGTGTTCATCTTGTATTGCGGCAGCCACCACGATGACAGTCTCGGGAATCTACCTGAGCTGGCGTAGTAGGACCCAATTTCTGTCAGTTGAAATGTTTTTGCTATAATTAAGCCTATGTTCAGAAGCAGTCTCAAGTACATGACATGCTGAGGAAGAACGTGCAACTTCTTTCAGGTTCTTGTTTCCACCAGGTCGGTTCCCCGTTCGGGTTCCCTGTGTGGTGTTGCGGTGGCTGTGTCAGTGTGGTGGAGGGAGGTGCGTGGGGTAGAGAGAAGGCGGGGGTAAGGGCTGTTAAACCCAGCTTCTGCAGAGCTGTTGCTGTATGTGTAACTGCATCCACCTCCCAGAGGTGACGTGTTGTACGTTGCTGGTAATTTCAGTCTAGACTGGGGACGTTCTGTAAGAACAGCTTCACAAGTGTTTCTGTTCATAGGCCAGCCTTTACTCTGTGCAGCAAAGTGAAGTGCTTCTTTCCCTGTGTGGCCTAGGTTTCGGTGTAACCATTCTCCCCGTCGATCCCACTGGGGATTGAAGTTGATTTTCCTAATTTCAGCTTTGCACCTTTGCTTCCTAACCCGAATTCAGGTTCCTCAAGGTCCCCGTTTGCCCTCATGTGCCCTTGGGACTTCCCTGTTGCTCTCCAGCATGTCCCAGAGTCCTATGTTCAGACACCCTGGCATGCTCCCAGGATGCCCCTTTCCTTTCGCCGCACTCCAGAGCCCTGCCTCTCCCCCTCGGCAAAGTTAAATGTACAAGATTTACTCAAGCTTAACAGAAATCATATTTTTTGTGGCTTCAACTCTTCTCTTCCTTTCACCACATAGGAAGAGCTCATGCAGAAAGGAAGAAAAAGAAAACGAAACTTCTTCCACAGAGTTTACCCTTTTAGGATTGGAACCTCTCAGAAATGGAGATTCCGTCTTACTGGTTTTCTTCTTGGCCTGGTTTGCGACCGTAATCGAGAACCCCTCGTTGTTACGCTGGTGCTGGCTGACTACCATCTCCAGTCCTCCACGGACATCTCCTGGGCCACCTCTCCCACCTGATGGCCTGTTCCCCCTCCCAGCTTTCAGAATGGGCAGAAAGCCCATTTCTGTGGGGACTGCACGGAAGTGTTTTGTAACTCCAGTTTTCTGGCCTGTGGGGAATGTTATCTCCAGACAGGGGTTGGAGATATGGTTGGTATTTAGCAATATGGAAACTTCTCCACTGCAGCACAGTTGGAAATACCACTTTTGGCTTTAAGCTGGGAGCTGGATACAAAAAAAAATGTGAAGCTGGCATCCTAACTGAGTGTTTCTATCACAACTAACTTCTTGTGTTGCTAACGAAATTTACCGATTCTTGTGTCATCTCCTGGTAATCCTTCATCACTCTGTGGTGATACTGCACTGGCCGCACTGCCGAGTTCTCCACAGATCCTCTCTTCGCGTTTCTACAGTTTCTGGCATCTTACAATTACATCCTTTCCTCCACTCGGAAAATCTCCTTCGGCACCAGGAAGCAAAAAGATGCTTACGCCTGCTCCTCTCGTCTGATCGCTGTTTGGTGTTACAGTTGTAAACAGACTTCAACCTTGTGTGTTGCTTAGCAGATGCTTTCAGAGTAGGAAACACAAACAAAATAGGCTCTGCTTTCTACACTGTCTTAACATCTTTCTTCACTCCCCTCATCTACAGCCTAAGAGACAGAGAGCTTGAAGTGTCGTTCAGACAAGTCTTCTCTAAACATCCAGATGTTGAAGAGCATCTAAGCTACTCCTTATTTGTGCCTTTAGAGATTTCTAGATATTTCTAAGGTGGGCAGTGGAGAGGATAGACCTTTTTGATGGTGTCTGTCCTCTCATTGCTTACAGAAGCTCTTTTCATCACTGTCTTCACCAACCCTGGCTCATGATTAAACTAACCGTGTGACAAAGTGAGAAACTGTTGGAGATGGCAGTTGACCTAGTGTTAAACTAGTGAGACAATAAAGGGAAAAACCACCAGACAAAAGACAGAAAAGCGGAGCGTCAGGAGAAAAGGGTGAAGAAGGGAATAGAAGGTGCAGCTGTTAATGAGCTGGGGATGCCTGGGGGTCCCAGTCAGAAGCCCTGTGCCTGCTCTGTGCAGCCCGCAGCAAGACAAGAAACCCACTTGTGCAGTCTGAGGATCGCATGCCTTTTGGATCTGGTGGCTGGTTAACTGGTCACCCTCCTGGTCAGGGTCAGTGTATGCCCAATGCCGCCAGCATCAGCAGCACGGTGTGGGTGGTGTGACATAGTGCATGCTATGATCGTGGGGTGGTGTTTCTCCATGCAGAGGGAAAGGTCCATTACCGAGACTGCTGTTCTCCCCAGGTTCACACACCAAAACAGATGGAAAATACTCTAAAATGATACTCCTGCAAAGAAGCGGTTGTTTCACATGCCCTCTGGGGCCATCTTCAAAAAACTGAATGTGCTGCACAGAAATGTCACCTACATGGTGCTGCCCAGAAGGCAAGCCACAGCTTGCCTAAAAGGTCAGTCTAAACACAGAAAACACCCGACAAGCTGTGGCCCACACATTAGCAAATCACGGGCCAGTTTGTCCTCCTGTTACTCACAAGCTCCAAAACCATCCTCTGCAGACCAACCTCTCTTGCAGGGTGCAGCAGCAGCCTTACCCTTACCCACTCCCTTATTCTTTAGGCAGAGTCAGACAAGCCAGCGTGGAAAACTAGGGTCAAATAACAGCAAGTTGTCTCGATTCACCTGCGTCCTGACTTAAGGGGTAACACCCCCCACACACATACACGGCCCCACACCCAAAATACGAACAGATGAGCACATCTCCACCCTTTCATGAAGACCGGAGGGCTGTATGGAAATGTCTTTCTGAACCACATGCAGTCCTATGCCTGCGAGTAGCATGAAGGGCTTGGATAGGTGCGCATTTCCTACTCTGGTAGAGATGGCAGTTCTCGTCATCCTTTCATCTGGATTTGAGCTGAAAAACCTTCTAGGAAGGTCAGCTTTCCCATGCTCATCCACAGTCCAGCAAACAACAAAAGGATGTGCCATTTGAATACGAGTCTCCTTGGTCTTTTTGTGACACAGTTGTGTCCAATGGGCTGGAGGTCTCCAGTTTCTGCCCAGTGTGGTCTTGGCTGGAGAATGGGAGCAAATGTTCTTGGAGGAGGCAGGGGAGGGCACACACAGCCACAGGCAGGAGCTTCCTCTTTGGAGAAAACCAGGGTAAGAAAATGCAGAAGGCAAAGGCGAGGTCAGTCCCCTGGAGACCACGTTGCCTCGGGTCATAGAATCATAGAATCATAGACTGGTTTGGGCTGGAAGGGACCTTTAAAGGCCATCTAGTCCAACCGCCGTGCAATGAGCAGTGACATCTTCAACTAGATCAAGTTTCTCAGAGCCCCATCCCACCTGACCTTGAATGTTTCCAGGGATGGGTCTGTGGAGAGGGACGTGGGTCTGGGACAGAGCTGGGAAGGGCTGTCTGGAGACAGCCTTTGCTAAAGCTCTTTGAGGCCCACAAGCAAATTCAAGTGATGGAGAATGGGGAAATCCTGCATTTCTGTGGGGGTCCCCAGGTTGCTGCCGTGTCCGGTCCCCACCCCATGGTGTGTCCCCAGCACGGGTCCCCGTGTGACGGCAGCCCTCTGTGAGGTGCCGCGCCCTGCAGGGGTGTCACAATGGCCGGGCTCTAGATCCTCCTCCTGGGGCTGGTGCTGCCTCAGTTTCTCGTGGCTTTTGCCCGGAGGGAGCAGTGTGTCCACGCGGGAGATCCTGCTGCCACGAGGAGGATGAGAGCGCTCAGAGGTGAGGGGCTGGCGGGAGGTTGGGGGCTGATGCCTGCTGGAGGCAGTGTCTGCCCCAGCCGGGTGCTGGGGGCTGTGTCCCCGTCACCTCTCATCCTGCTGCCAGGCACCTCCGAGAGGGCTCTGGCTCCATCCTCTCCCTGCCCTCCATGGGGCAGCTGGGGACTGCTCGGATACGACCCAGCCCGGCTGGCTCTTGTCGGGGCTGCTCAGCCTCAGCTCTCCTGGCGTCTCCTCGCAGAGCCCCGTGTCCCTCCCCTGCCCAGCTCAGGGCCCCCGCGCCAGACTCGCTCACTGCCGCAGTGAGGGGAAGACTCCCTCCCCTCATCCCACTGACTCCCCTCTTGCCAGTACAGTCCAGCACAGACTGTTAGCGCTGGGGGAGGCTGGGAAGATCCTCCCCCCTCCCTGGTGCGAAGCCCTGCAGCCAGCAAAACCATTTCTTTCTTCTCTTCCAGCTCTCTGCTCATGCTTTGGTTCCCAGTCCAGACCTGCGCGTTCCGAGGATGCAGGCAGGGCAAGGGGGACTGTCCCTGCGGCTGTCACTACCTTTGCGGCCACAGGGACTTCTCTGCTCAAGCGGCTGCAAGACAATGAGGTGAGGCGGGGGCGGGTTGAGGGCTCCCCTCTCCTGACGGCACCTCTGCCCTCCTGCAGGCGCTTCGTCCCCAAGCGCCGATCCTGCCGCTCAAGCTGGGCTAATGCCACCGCTCCCTGCTCCTTTCCCCGGGAGCTCGCAGCGCTCTCCTGGGCAAAATCTAGGCAGGAGTCGAGTGAACAGTCACACCCTTCCTCACCTGGCGCTCTCCCTCTGACCTCCGCCGTGCCCCGTCCTCAGGAGTGACTTCCTGGGCTCCCGCATGGCCTTTTACCCTGGTGGAGTCGATCTCCCTGTCTGGCTCTCTGCTGATGTCGGAGGCGCCGCAGAAGATCTTTGCTGTTCCCCCGTGGCTGTCCTGACCGATGCCTGCAGCTCGTACCTCGTGCCCGTGTCACACAGATGATTTGGGGGGCAGCAGGTCTCTCTCGTGGGTCCCTGGCAACGAGGGCAAAGCAAGTCCCATCACTCCCCTTTGTGGCCTGTCCCCAGGGTGACCGAGTGGAGACGTACCGGGAGCTGGAGAGCATCTTGCAGGGAGAGGACGTCTGTTTGACGAGCGGTGTCCTGAACCGCCTGATAGCAGAGGCGTCCAGTGACGTGCGAGCAGCCCAGGTGAGCTTGTTCTCCTTCAGGGCCACCAAAGCAGTCTGCCTCCGCCCCTGGTTTTTGGGGAAGTACAGAGTGGTGCAGAGATGTTCCTTGGCTATTCAGACCCAGCGGTGGTCCTAAGGCAGAGGCTCTGGGGACTCGTCATTACGGGGAGTTTGGAGAGGGGACGCAGACAGCTGTGCGGAGACGTGGACTCAGGGCTGTTTCTGACTGAGCGAGAGCTGGGTTCAAGCTCAAGGTTATTTCTGCTGCCTTGAGGAAGAGCCCTAGGAAGCCACCAGCCCCACGGAGAGGTCCCAGGGGGGTCTCGAGTCTGCGGCAGTTTGTTCCTGGCATCTCCATGGAGAGGGAGAGGGGGCGGCGGCACAGGGCTGTGCCCGGGAAAAGCCTCCCTCATCTCACCAAGGAGTCCCTGGGGCTCGTCTTCTCAGGAAGGGAGGCATTACCACCTCCCCAGGGCTCTGTGTGCAGGAAGGGCTTTGCCCTAATGCCCAGGGTCATGTCCAGTCCCGTCCAGTGAGGGCCGAGGTCTGATGAGTGGGAAGTGCCTGGAAATGGAGTTGTCAACAGCGGGCTCTGTTCAGAGGAAAGAGACCCTGCCGATGCTGCTCTGAGGGGAGGGCAAACAAGAAGCCCTTTGCGGGAGGGTTTGGGGTTTTCCCTGGGAGCTGGTGTTAGGGGCTCCCCTTGTCCCAGAAGTGCTGGGTTTCTCCTTTCCCAAGTGCCTTCAGGTGGCTTTAGCCTCCTCTTCCTCCCCCATTCTCCCCTGTAGAGCCTCAGCTATGTCCTGGAGATGCTGGAGGCAGTTGAGGCCCCAGTCCCACGGGGCACGGCTCTTGCCGTCAGCACCGCTGTGCACCGCCAGGTAAGGGGAGCCTGCGCCCTGCCGCCGGCCTGGGGCCCATAGGTGTGATTGCCACGGAGGGGAAAGACCTGCCAGCTGGCAGGGCAGGGCAGGGTGTCCCTGCGCTGGGACCTTCCTGCAGGCCAGGAGCACGCCAGGATTTGTGATCCAGGTGCCACCTTAAGGCTGCAGGATGCCTGATCCCGGCTGTTTGGAATGGGCCGAGGGGCAGCCCGGTTCCCACAGCAATTTCCCTCTCGGCCCAGTCGCAGGAAGACTCTGGAGTGCCGGCAGCCTAAGGGCAGCGTCGTGACGCCGCTCGGCCTCAGCTCCTGGGCAGGCCGGGCTGCTGCAAAGCTCTGTGTGTTCCTTGGGCCACCGTGGGGTGGGCTGGGTTTTGGCCTTGGGTCCCGTGCCCGGAGTACCCAGGGAGAGGAGAGCGGAGAGCACTGTTTCATTTCAGTCCCTCTCAACACTGATGCGACTTTCTCTGAAATGGACCCTGTTCCCACAGCTCTCTGATGCGACCAAGGAGCTTGGCCGGGCCCATAAGGCAGTGCTGTCCCGCTGCGTTGTGCTGCAGGGTAAGGAGAGGAGACTGGGCGATGCCCCACAGTGCCGTGGCAGCTCTCTCCCTGTCCTTGGCGGTCGGGGTGGGGGGCAGCTGCCTGCTAATGCAGAATGCGATTTCTTTCCTGCAGCACGAATATGCCCCGAGGAGACGGTCCTGTTCCTACAGTCCCAGCTGAGCAGTGGGAGTGAGGCCGGTCGCGTGGCAGCCCTGGGCCTGCTGGGAGCGCTGGCCCACTCTGACGGTCAGTGCCACGGACCAGGGACACAAGGCAGGGGTTGGGGCTGCTGGGCTGAGAGCAGGAACGGGCTGAAAGCGGTGCACCTGCACCCAAAAGGAGCTGCAAAGAGCGGGTCCCCCAGCCGAGCTGACGCCCCACGACAGCGCTCGAGCTCTCCCCCAGCAGTTAGAAATGGCGGCACACCAGGGACAATGCTCCAAGCTCAGTAACACGGGCAGGCTGGTGTGCACAGGAGCTGCTTGTACCCATGCCGTTTCTCTCGTCCTCTGTGTTCCCATATTACCATACCTTTCAGTCCGTATAAAACAGCTGTGCCTCTAGAAATGGAGTCGCTTCGACTACTCCACTGCCTCCTGTGAAGTCAGTCAGGCCCTGCTTTTCTGTCCCCTTGGTAACTTGGAAGCTTCTGCCATTGGGGCTCTGCCTCAACGCACGCCTCTCTGCGTCTCTTCCAGCACCTGCAGTGAGAGAGAAGCTGCCCCAGGTGGTGGAGGCCGTGGGGTCAGTGTGCAACGACCCCAGTGCCCAGGTGAGCTGGTTTGGGAAGGGACGATGCCACCAGGGGAGGCAGAGGAAGCCTTTCCCTTAGGGCAGAGCTGGGGTGCCTGGGGAAGCGCCGGCGTGTTGCCCAGGCGGTGGGTGGATGGCCCGTCCACGGGGAGAGCTGGCAGAGTGGAGCGGGGAGGTCACTGTGCTCTCTGGGACAAATGCACATCCAGCCTGGTGCTAAAGCCCAGCCCTGATGGCAGGAACGAAAGCTCCTGCCGTGCGCTCGTCATCTCTCCGCGAGCCACAAAGGCTGCCCCCAAGCAAAGGCGGCTTCCCTTTGGGTTTTGAACAGGAGGACCGTAACCACGCTCTCCCCTGGCAGGTGCGGAGGGCAGTTCTGGAGTTCATCCGGGAGCTGCTCAGCTCCGGCTCCCAGAGCTGCTGGGCATGGGATGTGGTGGGGCACATCTTCAACGAGTTCAGCCGGAGCTCGGGCAGACTGGTAAGGGCAGAGCAGGACAGCCAGGGCTTTGACCGGTGCCTGGACTGTGCTGAGAGCTCCTGCAGGCATCCTTGGCCGTGGAGAGCTCCAGGCTGGCACTGCCGTCGGAGCAGCCTCCAAATGGCCGTTGCTCGTGGGTGTCTGTGCTGATGTTGGTGGAGGTGTCAGTGAATGATGAGGGTTTGCACCCGGGCGTGCCACCCGGGACTGCGGGGCTGCCTGCGCACCCCACGGGCTGAGCTGTGCCCACAGGTGCCTTCCACAAAGCCGCCTTGCAAAGGGAGGGCTTGTAGGGACAGGACATCCTCCATCCTTAAATGCTGATGGACAATCAGAAAAACACAGCCAATGCAGACAGGTGGGTGGGCTGGGCTAGAGGATCTTTCTGTGGTGTTCTCATGCTCGGGCCCTCCAAAGCACACCCTGCCCATCCGATGACAGTCTGGGGGCCCGCATCCCTTCTGGCAAGGGGACAGGCCGTCTGGCAGTCCCTTTGGGGAGCATTTCCAGCTGGGCGCCCAGGAGATGAAAGCTGGGGATGGCCGAGCCTCCCGCTGACTTGCGAGACTCTTCCCTCTAGCTGGGAGATCCGTGCGCATGGCTTTGCTCTGTGGCTCGGGGAGGCTCTGCTTTGGGAGCAGGGTGGAGGAAAGGGCTTCTGGGTGCTCCCCCGCATCCGTCGGGCTGGGCGTGCTGCCGCCAGGGCTGGCACCGAGCACAGCCCTGCTGAAGGGCACATTCCTCGCCTCTGCTTTGGTGGCACAACAGCAGCATTTGGGCCCTGGGGGACTGTGCAGACAAGCAGTGTCTCTCTCTGCTCCCAGGCTTCCTAGTCCTTCCCAGGGTCCGGGAAGTGGTTCCCGAGCTGGGTCTGGCTGTCCTTGTCCTCCTTCAGGAGGTCAGTGCTCCTGGGAGGTTGGTGCAGGAGCACTGGTGAGGCCGTGCCTGAGCCTTGTCGGTCGGGAGCTGAGAGTAACAGGGCTTTTGCCAACTCTGTCTTACAGGTGGCAGGAGGCCTTTTTGCCTGGGAAACACCGGAGGATGGAGCTCTTCGAGCTCTGTGCGTGGACATCCTGGGCTCGCTGGATGTCTCTCTGAGAGGGATGACCAAAGTAAGTCGCCCTGTGTCCTGCTGCTGTGGCCACTTCTTGCCTTCAGGACATTTTTCCTCGTGCTCCCCCATGCCCTGAACCTCTCCCCTCACGTGTGCTGAAGCGCACACGGCTCAGGGAAACGCAGACTGTCCTTTTCATCTTGGAGCTGAGTGGAAATGCCAATGTGGTGAATTGCCCGGTTCTTCTCTGCAGCTCCTGTGGCCGAGGCTGCTGCAGTACGTGGTGCCAGCCCAGTACAGCGGCATGCTCATCCCACTCTCCCGCTGTCTCCGAGCCCTAGTGGAGAGGCGAGAGAGAGCAGGGTGCAAGGAAGAAGAGGAAGAGCCTGATGCCATGGACTCCCAGGAGCAAGGTAGGAGCCCCAGTGAGCGCCGCTGGGTTTGGCCGAGGGTTTGGCCAGTCTGTGTCTCCCTGCATCCCACCAGCCCCCAGCACGAGCCCGGGAAAACCAGGGCAGAGCCAGGCTCTGCTGATGGGCACGAGGGGCTCTGCCCTGCATTGCCCCTTGCCCGGCGCAGAGGCCCGCCTCTCCTGCTCGCAGCACTCTCCTGGCGAGCCGGGGCTCGTTCCTGGCCATGCTGGAGCTGCCTTCATCTCATGCTGGGCAGCCCTGGGGATTTCTCCCGGGTCAGGGCTGTGGCAGCACAGCTGCTCTCAGCCCTGTGCAGGGCATCAGAGGCGCGAGGGGCAGGGCACGGTGGGGGCTCGTCAGCTCACCCGTCCTTTCTTCCTCCCCACAGCCCGGCTGCCGGCTCCCCAGGCCCTGTTGGCTCGACTGCTGGTGAGTAGCGGGGCCCTGGGGAAAGAGCTTTTCTGGCCAGGGGTGGTGGGAGAGCCCGGGGCAGAGATGCCGTTGAGGCCAGTGCCGGGATCCCCCGAGGAGGAGGCAGCATGCCCGAGCCTGCCCGAGCCCGTCGGGGATCCCACTCCTTTCTCTGGGCTGGCAGCACCCCGGGTGAAGCCGTCGGCTGCCCGCTGCTGGCTGAGCGGTGCCGAGCTCCCTCCCTCCCTCCCGGGAGAAGCCGCAGCTCTGGCGGCAGGAGCGACCCTTCTCTCCTGCCCTCGCCTAGGTGGTGGTGGCAGATCCTTACGTGAGCGGCGAACGTGCAGTCGCTGCCTTGCAGCTGCTGCAGGCCCTCCATGGCAGGATCCACAGAGCCTTGGGGGCGGCGTGGGCGACCGAGATCCCCCTCCTGCTGCAGTACCTGGAAGGTAAAGTGCGGGTGGGGAGGGAGAGGCTGGGGGGAGGGAAGGGGGGCAGGAAAATGCAGCTTCCCAGCGTGATGGAGGGGAATTGTCCCCAGTTCCCCAGCACTTGCTCTGCTGCCTTTTCCCTTCCAGGGAGCCAGCACCGAGGCTGGGGGCAGCTGTCCCCCAGCGCCGATTCGGCCCAGGGGCTGGACGGGGCTGGTTTTGTCCCCTTGGACGGCAGGTCTTGGTGGCACCCCCACGTCCTGCCCGGGACGGTGTTTGGGGGAGGGACAGGACTGCTGCTCCTGGAGCGGGTGCAGCCCCCGGCTTTGGAGGATGGAATCCCCAGGCCAGGCCAGGTTTGCAGCAGCCGTCCTGGGCAATAGCCTGGGAGAAGGGCTGCAAGTGGGTAAAAAGCAGTGGGTCGTTAAAGAGAAAATGTGTGTTGCTGGTGTGTGCTGTGACTCAGTGGTCGGAGTTGTTCTGGGAGCTGCAGTCGAGCAGTGGGGATCTGCTGCGGTCAGACAAATGCCCCTGGGATCCCTCCCGTGTCTTCGGCCTCGTGAGGGCTTTGGCATAGCTAGGCCCTTTCTAGGCTGATGGCCTGGGACTTTAGGGAGGTCTGACCGCAGAGGAGACCACCAGGCTCGTCTTTGGTGTGAGCTTAAATAGCAGCGAGAGCTTTTGCTTCCTCTTGCTTTCTAGGAAAAAACGGGAGCTGCCTGGACTCTGCAGAGTGGGAGCACCGTGTGCTCAAGGTACAGCATCCTTGGGGGGATGTCACAAATAGAGGGGGAGAAGAGGGAGCAGACAAAGTTGTGGGAGGAAGCTCGGGGCTGCCTGTGTAGGCAGCAGGAGGTGGGGGCACCTCCTGAGCGCCCTGCGGCTCCCCCCGCAGTAGGTGCCTGCCCGCTCAGAGGAGCTGCTGTCTGCACAGGTGCCACGGCTGATGGCTAATGCCCTCTATCGCTGTGGCACGCGCCTTAGCACTGCCTCCTCCTCTGCCGGGGGGTCTCACCTGAGGTGTTAGGAGAAGAGGGAGGCTGGTGAAAAGAGGGCTGGGTGGGGCGGGGGAAGAGAATGCCGTTCCCAGCTGCTCTCCCCCAGCAGCATCGCGGGACACGCGAGTGTGGAAACGGCCCTGGCCAAGGGCTTCCTCTCCTGTTCCCCACAGTTCCTGCGAGCGTCGCTGGAGCCCATCAAGGACAAGGCCTGGACCGTGGGCCTGAGCCAGGAGCTGAGCCAGCAGCTGGGCAGCTCTGCCCCCGGCTCCTGGGAGAAGGTGTGTCTCCTGCCCCGTGTGGGGGCCGGGGCTGGCCCCGGTGCTTTGCCCACGCAGGCGGTTTCCACTTCTTCCCCTTCCCTTGCCCCCAAAAGGCGCTTCCCCCCGGCTTGCCTCAGTGGCTGGCTACAGCCTGGCACTGTGGCCGGCCTCGCCTGCTCCCGGGGGCGGTCGGGTCCGTGTGGGGCCAGCCCTCTCCTGACAGGTCGGGCCGTGACCACATCTTGGGCTCGGCCTCTTCTCTTTCAGCTTTTCCTCTACAAGGCTCTTGGGACGGCGCTGGCAGCTTGTCGGGACCTCAGACACGTCCAAGGGCAGGTGCTGAGGTTCCTGCAGGAGACAAACGCCATGGAGCTGTCTGAGGCCCAGGTGAGGTGATGCTCATGTCCTGCGCATCCCCTGCCTGTTCCTGGGGGAGAGGGAGGGCTGCTCCAGACCTTGATTTCCCCCTTGCTGCCGTTTCCCCCTTGCTGCAACGTTCTACCTGGCCGTTGTTGCTGACCACGGCTGAGTGCCTGGGCTGGAGATGACTCCCTGTTTCTCTGTGGTTGCAGGGAATGATTTCTGTTGTGTCCCACGCTGCCGAGAGCCACTTCCACCTGGTCTTGGACACGGTGACTGTGTTCTCCGCTGCTTTCACCGGAGATGGGTTCTCTCAGACTTCCATGGGCTGGAAGGTAACGGATCCAGGGTCTCCCTGCTTGGCTTTCCTTTTTTGACCTTATTTCCACTTCTACACCTGCAGCAGCCAAACGGTGGCAGCTGCCTTTAGATTAGCCCTCTTGTAAGAGCTACCCGAGACCTGTGTTTCAGAGGGGACGTCCTGGCATTGGGGCCCCTGAGGTGTCTTTGGAAAGGAGGGGGTTTGACACTGGGTGGATCAGAGCCACCCAGCTGGGGCAGCTGCAGCAGTTGCTTGCTTGCAGCCACGTTGCCCCTGCCTTAACTTCAGCAGGAGCTGGCGACAAGGGGATGTGCACGGTGGGACACTCTGCCCCCTCCTCTAAGCTGAGGGCTGGGAGCAGGAGCCTGGTGAGGTCTCTCCGGCTCTGCTCCCCACCTGGGGGCTGTGGGGAAGCCTTTCAGGGCAGGGCAGCGCCCTGCAGAGAGAGCGGTGCAGCCTGGCCTGGGGAGGTGAGCAGACTGGGCTCATCTGCACCCCTGACGCGCACGGGCTGCGCATCTCTGAGCAGGACCGTGACAGACTATGTCAGATACCTTTCCACAGAAAGGCTCCAGGCAGCTCCCCGACCTCTCAAATCAGTGGTAAAAGAGCCAGCAGTGTGTGCAATGCTGGCTGCACCTCGTCCCCATCCCCATGCGAGATCCCAAGCTGTGGGATGGGAACAGCTCCTGGCCCTGGAGCTCACAGCTCCAGGAGCAGCTTGGGGAGCTGCTGGGAGGTGCCCAGGGAAACAAGGAGCTGGGGAAGGTGCAGGGAAGGGGAGCTGGGGAAGGTGCCTGCCGCAGGAGCCCGCAAGAGTCCCGGGGCTGACATCTCAGGGCATCTCTGTCGACACAGGTACAGCAGAGGCAGAAGATGGAGAGAGCCCAGGCCATTCGCGCTGCTCTCATGCGCACCTACAGCGGCATTGCGCTGCGTGCCCCCAAGGAGCAGCTGCTCACCCACCTGGATAGAGGAATCATGGGCAACATCCTGCGTCTCTCCGGTGCTAAAGAGAGGGTAGGAGTATGGAGCACACAGGGCAGGGATGCCTGGGTGTCCCAGCTCCAGCCCCTCGGGGCTGGGGTGGACCGAGATGGACGGTCTCTTTCTAAAGACCTCCCAAGGAAGGGTTTGTCCTCAACGTCCAGATCCAGCCCCCCATGGGTTTCCCCTGCCCATGCTCCTCTTCCACCTCTCAGCCCTTCAAAGAGTTGAAGGGGTGCTTTGCTCTCTTTGGCCTCAGGACTTGCAGCTGAAGCTCGCCCTGGTGCAGAGCATCACTGAGGTCAGCTGTGCCATCCAGGCTGTGGGCGACTGCGGCAGCTTTGAGCTCTCCTTAAAGCGGGAGGCGATGTGGACCTTGCTGGTGAGTGCCCGTAGCCGGGGCAGTCGCACGGGGGAGTTTTGGGCTGTGCCATCAGACTGGTTTCCCCAGAGGCACGATGGTCTCTGGGCTTCCCGCGAGCTCCTGGAGCTGTGTCCAGAGCTGGTGGGGCCCTTGAGTGCTGGTGCTGGGTGGCTGTGGCTGGGGAGCAGGGTCCCTCCTGCGGTGCCTTTGGGGATGCGTGGGGGTGACGGGGCAGTGTCTGCCCAGGCCTGGCAGCGGAGCCTGTCCCCAGGGAAGGCGGGAGGGCTGTCCCGTGCCCCGGCCAACTCTGCGCTTCTCTCTCTGGGACTTGCAGGACTGGATCAAGGGGGAGCCCTGGGACTCCCTGGTGTATGGAGTGTTCCAGGCCCTGGAGGAGTTGAGGTGAGGTCTGTTCCGCGGGCTGTGGGGACTCCCAGTGTGCCCCATCCCAGCTGGCTGGGGCAGCCCCAGTGGCCTTCAGCATGGAGCCAGGAGCTGCTGGGGCTGTGGAGTGGGAGGGTGTCCCCCATGTCGGGTGTCTCCCCCAGGAAGGGAGCCCCCGGGGTTCCTTAACCTGGGGGCAGGGGTTTGCCTGCTGCCTGGGAGGAGGCAGGAATTGCTGGCGCTGAAGGCAGTGCTCGCTGGCATGGGCTGGGGGTGTTGGATTTGGGGCCCTCGATTAGGAGGAAACCAGCTGTGGTTTGAGCCACTCCAGAGAGGGCTAGTAAATCCTCTTTCTGTTTTCTCTTCCTTTTTCCTCTGGCCAGCAAGCTGAGGCCACCTCTGAGCAGGGAGGAAAATCGCAAGCTGCTGTCAGTGTGCTGCCAGACTGTCTTGTCCCGTCCTTCCAAGGAGCGGATGAAAAAGGGCAGGAAGACAGTGAGGGCAGCTGTGAACATGCAGGTACCCACCGGCCAGTGCCTGCCCACCCCTGGGTCAGGATCCCACCTCAGTGCGCCCCGGCAGCCCCCGTGATGCAGAACCTCAGCTCTGCTTTCCTGCTTTCAGCTTCTGCACAGGAGATGCATGGAAGACCTGGGCCATCTCCTAGAAACCCTTCTGGAGGCAGAGAAGACCTCTGCCTGCTTTGATGACGTGGTCCATGTGAGTGGCCATGGGGCAATAGGGAAAGTGTCGTGGGGGCAGAGAGTGGAGGCATTAGAGGGTGTTAGGAGGTGGATACCTTTTCTACGGGAAAGTGGGGCTTTGGCTCCTCACTCTGAGGCTGTGCGTCTGGCCGGGGCAAGGGGCTGAGCTGGGGGACGGGAGCGCCCGGCCACTGCAGCCTCAGGCCGTGCAGAGCAGTGGGCCCCGACTTAGGCAAAGCCAAGAGCCAGACCTGAGCTGGGTCAGAGCAGCCTGGGCGAAGGCTGGAGTGGGGAGATCCCAGCAGGGAAGCAACAGCGGGCTCAGGGCAGAGGCGGCTGGAGAGAACAAGGTGGTGGAGGCTGCAGTGCCAGTGCTTAGTGGGGCCAGGGGCCGCGCTGCGAAGGGGCCGGAGAAGGAGGGAGGGGGAGAGGGATCTCAGGGAGAAAAAGATGCCTGTTGTGAGAGAGATGCACCCTGCCTCAGGTCCTGAAGGGCTGGCTCACCTCAGCCAAAGAATGGGAGCGGGAGAGAGCCCTGCAGGTTTGTGCCCACGTGCTGGGAGCTTGCAAGGAGCGATTTGAGCTCATGGTGAGTAGAGCCCACCGCGTGCCCCGGTGCCCCCTTCCCACCATTCATGTCCCCGGAAGGGAGCCCTGCCCAACTGGGTGCTGGGTTTCGGGGCTCCAGGGATTACAGGGCAGCCCTTCTGCCTGCCTTTGCCCGGTCTCTGCTCCTGGAGCAGGATGGGTGGCAGAGGTGAGCGGGTGCTGGGGCTGCCTGCGACCCTTTTCCTGCTGCTCTCCCCTGCAGAGAGGACGTCCTTGCGAGCAGTTCGGCTCCCTGGTGGGACTGCTGGCGACTCTGACCAGCGACTGCCTGGCCACGTCCTGCCAGAGGGCATGGGTCTGCCTTGGCTACCTCCTCCAAATGCAAGGTGAGGAGAGCGGGCGCTCCCCAGCCTTGCTCAGCCTGATCCTCCCTCCCTTCCCAGCCTGGCACCACTGGCATCCTGCAGGGCCAGGCCCCGTCCCCAGGAGGGAAGGGAAGGCAACGTGCTTGGCTGGTTTTGTGCCCCCACCCTGTTAGCCCTCTGCTTCCCTGGCCATCTCAGGAAGGATCCCTGGGAGAAGGTCGCTGAGTCCCACCTCCTTGGGGCATGTGTGAGGTTGGGTGGTCAGGGCCATCCCCCACCACTGTCTGAGAGCAGGACATTGTCACCAGTGCTGGGGACTGTCCCCCTCCATGTCTGTCCCCCTCCATGTTCAAGGAGAGACAGAGGGTGGTCAGACAACTTGCTCGGATGAGGTCCCTGACATTTCAGAGGTGCCTTCCCCCTCGCTCCCTGCCTTGAGCCTGGAGAGACAGGCAGCTCCCCAGGCAGTCTCCAAACTCATCGCTGACAGGGAAGAAATTTCCTGCCGAGCACAAGAGAGGAAACCAATTTGCTGCCCAGAGCAAACTGGGCGGGGAGGAGGGATCTGAGCTGCAGGCCCGGGGCGTGCTGCAAAGGGTTGTGTTTGAACCCTTTCCTCCTCAGGCAGCAGGGTCTGCCTGTGCTGAGGCAGTCACGGGGAGGTTTCCTGCCTCCCAGAGACGACGGTGGCTTGTGCGTGAACCAGGGACACAGCTGCTAGGAGCAGAGGCTGCTGAAACCCTGAAGCCCCAGCAAACGGTTCAAGGAGGGAGAGGGCTCTTTCCAGCCCGGGATTTGTCAGCCATTTATTGGGCTCGGGAAATCCTGCTGCACCGAGTTCAGGAGGGCCCTGGGTTTCCCTGTGGCTTTCACTGCCACCCCTTGGGTTCTCCTTTAGCAGTATCTAGGGCCAGAGGTTGGGTTTCTGTAGACATGACTCGTCTTTTCTCCTGGTGTTTGCTCCAGCCAAGACCATGGAGGTGGTGCCTCAGGCAGATGAGATCAGGTGCTTTTGTGAGGAGCTGAACAGCCCAGACACTGAGATTCCGGTGGAGACCTGTACCAAAATAGCAAAGGTAACTGGCCCCAAAAGACCGGGGTGGGGGCCCAGCTCCTGGGCTCCTGCATGTCCCCTGCTCCCCTGCAGAGTCTCCAGAGCAAGCTGTCCAAATCGCTTAGCCGCATTAGACGTAAACAGCACCGTATGCACAGCAGGAGGAAAAAGTGATTGCCTCCTCCATGACTGCCGAGCTAACAGTCCCATCAAGTTTCCTTTCCTTTCTGAACTGCTGGAGCAGAGCTGTGACGCGGTCTCTCCTGTTTCTGACTTCTCTCCAGGCTGTTTGCAAATGCATCCCTCCGGCACAGGCTACGGACTTTCTGACTGCCATCCTGGACAGCTTGCTGCATGTCACCCCCACACGTGCAAGAGCAGTGTGGGCGTGGGTGTTCGTCTTCCTGGAGGAATGCAGAAAGGAAATACTCCAGGAGGTAAAGGAGACCTTTTTTCCCATTCCACTTTGTCTTTTGTCCTGTTGGCTCTTGCCCGACACCCTGTGCAGTTATCTTGAGCTCAAGAAACGCCGCCTGTGTGCCAAGCCGAAGGGCTACTGATGGTCTGAGCCGGGCATTAGCAACTGCTGCTGGGGTCTGCTCCAGCTGGTGACAAGGATATGGGCCCTTCTTGTCCAAAGTCTCCCGTTGTCCAGGTCCTTCCCGTGACTGAGGCACCGGGAGGCACCAACCTTGGCATTCCTCCCCTTCCTCCGGGGTCACTGTCAGTCCTCCCTGCCCTGGGACCTGCTTCACTTTGCTCTTTCCTCACTTCCCCCTACTCTGAGCTTCGCTGGGCATGCCAGGTTTTCCATAGGTTGCATACTTGTTCATTGCTCTCATTGCTTTCCCCGACTGTGGTGTTTCCCAGCCTGCGAGGTGCCCTTCCTTTAGGCACCAGTTGCTGCCTGTTTGTAGCCTGGGAGCCTCTGGCCTCATGCTGTGCCTGCCCTTTCAAGGCTCCTGTTCTCCTCCTCCGCTCCTGCTCTCCTGCGCTCCATTTGGGCTCCAGGGCCAGCAGCAGCTCACTCAGCCCAGACTAACTCCGTGGCTGTCCGCCGCTGACAAAGGTCGGTTGCAGTGACGGCAGCCACGGGTGGCAGCCCACAGGATCGCGCCCAGCCGAGCTAAAGCTCACACAGCCGTTAGGCCACTGCCGTTACAGCCAGGGCAGGGTGTCCCTGTGCCGTCCCTGCAGAGCCCGCGGCCGCTCCGGGCAGCGGGAGCACCGCATCCGTGGGCTGCGGGGTCATCCCTTGATGCTTCCGCAGGCGCAGCGCAGGTTCTGTCTGCACCACGGGCCAGAGGTAGGCAGCCACGGGAGAAGCTGGGATCTTCCACGGGATGAGGGACCTGGCTGCCTCTTTGTCCTTATCATGGCCACGGCTTCTAGCTGTGAAAGGCTCAAGCAAATACCCCTTCTTTTGGGGGAAGGTCCTCTGTGGGGAAGGGGTTGGTGCTTTGGGAAAGGAGGGTAGAGGCAAGGAGAAGTGTCCCTGGAGAACCGGGTTCCTCTGGAAGGAGTCACGAGCCCTTGCAGAGGCCCTGCAAGGCATCTTCAGGGTCCCAAAGAGCGTGTTTGGTTTTGCTCTTGCATCGCAACACATGTGGGGAGAGTTATTCAAGTGTTGGGTGTGAAATGTGTCGTGTCCTCTGTGTGCGCAAGGGCACGCAGCTGCTCATACGGTTGGGCCCAGGGACATGCTGTGACTGAGTCTGTGCATGTGAATGCGTGCATGTGTGTGTGCGCGTGTGTGCGCACAATTACCAAGAGCACGCTCAGCTCCAGACGTGAGCCAGGGTCAGGCAGGGTGGCAGGGGGGAGGTTTCGAGCGAGGTCTGGACTCTGTGTCAAGGGAGCAGGCACTGCTCATGTGCTGCATGTCTGTGTCTGGGCCCCGCAGGAGGGGGTAAAGGATGCACTGAGCCCTTCTGTCTCCTCTTCTTCCATTCAGGTGCCAAAAATCCTGAACACCCTTTGCACCTACATGCAGCAGAGCACCCACAGGCCCTTCCTGCTCCGGGCGGTGTTTCTCCTCGCCCGCTTTCACCGGGAGCCCCTCATCACCAGCCTCCTCCGGAAAGGTCCACCCATGGACAGGTACACGCACTACCCACTTCCCCGCTGTAGTCAAACAGAGACCCTGCAGCTTGCGTGCACTGGGGGGGTCCGGTTGAGAAGCAGGTCTTTTTTTCCTGCCTGAACAGTCTGGAGTGTTGCAAGATTGCGTGCTTGTGTCTCTGCCGTGAGTGGGGCGTTGTAAGCCCCATTGCAGATGAGGAGGGTTGAGGGCACTGCAGGACTGCGAGGATACGGGTTCAGGGGTGAACGTCTCTTCCCTTGCAGTGACACAGTGGAGCTGTGGAGGAGCCTGGGGAGAAGCACCATTGGGATTCAGGTCCTGAGGTGCTTAGTGGAGAAACTAAACAGAGCAGGAAACAACCGCCTGTGGACTCGCTTTCCCGCTTGGGAGCGGCACAACCGTCAGACTGCTCTGGAGACTCTGACGGTACGTTCAACGGCAGACACGTTTCTGCAGCTTTGCACCTGCTACCTCATACTTCGGCGCGAGGGAGTCAGGCGCCCTTTGCAGATGCCCCTGGAGACTCCCAGGGCGCTGTGCTGGGCCGGCCTCAAGCAGTGTGGGGAGCCGGGACAGTCTTGTGCTGCTGAGCCATAAGGCTGTCGCAGAAGTGACAACTGCGGACAGTAACCCCCCTGCCCCAGGCAGGCAGGGGAACCAGGCTGGTGGGAAAAGGCCTTGCCTGAAGAGGGGCTTCTTGGTCACGTTTCTCTGCAGATCACCCGTGCCATCTCCGAGGTGGTGCTTGCCCTGAGGAGCACGGAGGAGCTCAGGCAGCTGCTTCCCCACCTCCTTCGCAGCCTCCTGAGGTGGGCCAGTGAAACGCTGGGCAAGGAGAGGCTCCTTTCCCCCAGGAATGGCTGGAGGCAACTGTTCCTTGAGGGCCAGGTGCTTGAGGAGAAGCCATGCAGGTAAGGAGCCAAAGGGGCAGATGGAGGGGCTGGCTTTGGTTCCCCTGGCCAAGGCACGTGCCTTTGTGGGGTGAGGGAGTGCTTGGCCTGCCCCGCTTCCTAGATGTGCAAACCGGTTGTCGTGGTTTTACTTCTGCTCCTTCACGGGGAAACTCCAGCTCCTAGGCAGGAAGGTCTTAGGCAGCTCATGCTGCGGACGGCTCTCATCTTGCCTGCTGCATACTCTTGCATGCACAACAGCATTGCACTCCCTCCCTAGACCCGCCCCACTGGGAGCAGAGGCTCTCATGGGCACTGGTGTCATTCTTCACAAAATGCTGGTGGGAAGGGGTATTAGGTGTTGCCTTGGCAAGTATTGGGCATGGAGTCAGTCTAGGAGCGTGGGTTTTCTTCTGCTTCAGTGGGCTTGCGGCATGAGGAAAATACCAGTGTCGTTAGCTGCAGTCTTGAAGGCTCTGAAGCATCATTTCAGGGGTATTTAGCTCTGCTAAAGATAAGTCTTCCCGTAAGCTGCTGCAATTTGAGATTTCTTTGGGTTTGTGGGGGTGTTGTTATTGTGATTTGCTTTGTTTTGCTTGTGTTTGTTTATTTTGTGTTTTGTTTCTTCTGCCAGGATTTTCCTTTTGGCTGTAGAGTTGGTGCTAGGCAAATGCATGGCACAGACATGGATGCAGCTGCTCATGCGTCAGGCAGTGTGGGCTCGCCTGGAAGACCCCCTGGCTCACCCTGAGGGGTTGCGTCTCTTGAGAAGGTAAGAGCCCCAGGGATGCATCTGGCCACCTCCTGCGGAGCTATGCGCAGAGAAATGGCTGCTGGGACCCTTCTGGAGTGCCTGGGAAGCCGTCCTGAGCTAAAGAATAGTGTCTGCATCGGTGCACGTGAATTTTGGAGACCCGGCCTGTGGCCTTCCTGGGTAACTGTGTGTCCCTCGCTTGTGTCCCCTGTGCAGCGTCCTGCTCCAGGCTGGGCTTGTCTCCCCCTCTCTGGTGAAGAGCCTCTTGCCACGGCTGCGTTCCTGATCCCTTAAGCTGCGGGTGACAGCTACAGCTTTCTTTGCTGAGGTAAGGCAGGGGGTGGGGAAGGAAGGGTGCACAGGGTTTGAATGAGATCCTGCTCCTTGGGATTTCTTTTTTTGTGGGAAGATCCCTGGAGAAAGGGTCTCTGGAGCGGAGCGGCCAGGGGAATACCTGGCTGGGACCAGGTCCCCACGGCACTGCCTGTGTCGTTCCAGCTCTCTCGGGACTGCAGGACAAGAAGGACCCACGAGTGAGGCAGGCGTTAGACGAGTCTCTCCATGATACCTGGCCCCAGTCAGCACCAAGGAGTTAATTAAATAAAGCTCTGCACGAAATGCCTAAAGGGGAGTGTATCTTTTTTTTTCCGATGGCACCCTTGTGCTTGGTGGGACCACATGTGGGTGACGCTGAGGCCGGAGGCTGCCACACCTCAGATCTTCCCGGGCTGGGGACAATGGAGTCATGCCGGGACAGACCCCAGAGCAGGGGTCTCCCCATGGGGTCCTGGGCCCGCCCACTGCCCATGGGGATCCCCTTGCCACCCCTCCCACCACGGCAGGACCACCTCTGACACCAGCAAGGGCTGGCGCAGGGAACAGCCCACGACAGCCTTGGCCATACCACCACAGCAGGCTTTGCCCCCCGCCGGTGTCCTGCCATGCTGGGACCCCCCACAGCATTTGCCCAGAGACGCAGTGGGGGGGTAGCAGGGGAAAAGGGCGGCACTGGGGGGAGTAGGGGGCACTGGAAGATGCGTGGGGGGAACCAAGGGAGGCACAGAAGTTTACAGGGGTGTGGGCAGGGGGCAGAAGGTGGGCACTGGGGGACAAGTGGGGAATATCGGGGGGTGTCTTCAAGGGTCAGCTATGGCTCAGGGGCTGAGCAGAGGGACAGAGCGTAGCAGAGGGCTCTGGCTGGCCCATCGGACCCCTGCCCACTAACACAGGCGCCACTGGTGCTGCTCCCCAGCCCCGGCCGGCCTGGGCACATCTGCGTGGGGCAGGGGCAGCTCCACACAGGGAGCCCACCAGCAGAAATGTGGTTTCGTCCCTCAGGCTGCTGGGCACCCTGGCCCCGCTGCGAGCCCATGTAAGCCTCTGGTCCCCTGTCGCGGGGGTCCCACCATATGTACGATCCTAACTGAAGACTCTGCAAAGTTTGCTCAATCACCTTGCACAGCCGTGTTCCTTGACAGAGGTGAGGACGGAGCTGTAAGAGGGAGTCGAGCCCCTGCCTGGGTGGAACACCAGGCTGGGGGGCGGGTCCTGCTGTGGAGGGGGCACCAGCGAGGGCCAGGGGCTGGGCCGGGGGTTTCCCTGGGCATCTGCAGTGCTGAGGGCTCCGGCAGCCCTGGGAGGTGAGTGTGCCAGGTGCGGGGCAAGTGACTCAGCTGGACGTTCAAGCGACCGAGTTTGGATAATGAGGTGGCATTCTTGTGCCCAGAGAACCGTTAAGACCGACTTTGCCATCTCTCGTACGACCCGGGGGAGCGGAGACTCGCCTGCTAAGACGGGGTGCAGATACGGAGGGGGCCCCGTGGAGGCAGGACAGCCCTGTGTGTGGTCAGCAAAGACAGCAAGATAACAGAAGCCTGAATGGGTCTTTGTTTCTTCCAAAGGCTTCGTGTCCCATCACTGACCTTTGCTTCATTACCGGTGAAATGCATATTCCAACTCACACCCTGCATATGCTAATGAAGATTACAGAGATCATGCTAAACATGTATGGCTATAGCACTCGTCTCTCCACCCAAATCATGCTACATGTCACATATGGGGGGGGAACCTCGTCGTTTTTGGGGATGAAAGACAGAGAAAATGATTGTTAAAGTGGGAGAGAAGAACCTTGACACCTGACGGAGCAGTCGACGGGCTGCGTTCTCTTCCCCCACCCCAGGCAGGGACGCCTCTCTGGGTACACGCTGCGCCTCCCACCCTCTGGGCAAATTTCAAAATGACATTCCTTTTAATGCAACAACAGGTTTTCAAAGAAAGGATCGTGTCGTTTACCTGCCATTTAAAAAAAAAAATATATATATATATATAAACGACTCAAATCTATGAATGGAGAACATTTACCAAACCCTGTAAAGACAAATTAACCAAAGAGCAAGCATTAATGGGAAAACCTGGGAGCAGAATGAGAAGCACCACACAGCTAAAGCTGTCCCAAGCACTTAGGGCTCCATCAAGGACCACAAGCCCTGAGCCTGATGATGGCTGCTGGATGAGTTTCCCTCCCCCAGGTGGAAACACCTCTCACTGCGCTGTGCTCAGACCAAGGAAGGAAAAAGCAATACACCCCCCCACATCTAAAGGCATGCCACTCCATTCAAAGGTAAATTTTGATTTATTTAGATAAACTGCCTGTCCAGTTTTAGGACCTGCCTCTAGAGTATATTGATTTCATCCACCCCTACCCACAAAAACTTTTGACTGAGTGCTGAGTGATGTGGAATCAGGTGGATTTAGACACGCACGCTGCTACCAGGGGACCGGATTTTTAACCTCTTTACAAGTATTCGTTGCTTTGAAGCTGCCCGAGGGTCAGCACGCCCTCGCTTCTGGAGGTTCTCGCTCTGCGCAGGCACTAAGGAAGACATTTCTGGCGACAGGTTATTTTAAAGCACAGCAGAACATACCATTTATGACCTCCTGAGAATTATCTCCCAGACAGATCAGCAACAAGGGCAAAACTTGAATATTTAACATGCATTTGAGTTACAGGACTGTTAACCAGACACCACTACCAGACCTTTCACTGGACTGAAGGCTGGCAGCAGCGGACCAGGACAGTCCTTTCTGGTCACCTCACTCCTGGGTAGAAATCTGAGAGACTTCCTTTATTTCAGTCCATAAAACAGTACCTAATTCAACGCCAGAAATCCAAAGAGCTACAGTAAGGGTTTGGTTTTGGGGTTTTGGTTTTTTTTAACAGAGCATAGCAGATAAAAAGCAAGCAAACAAACAAAAACCCCCAGGTAAACCCCTGAGGGACTAATGAGGAACAAAAGGCTGAGCCCAAGCTCAACCCCAGGGCAAGTGGGCTGGCAGAAGGGAGAGGACACTGCTGGGGGACCGGGCTGCGGGGCAGGAGGCAGCCAGAGACCAGAGCTCTGCCGGCACTGCGGCGCTGCTCCAGCCCGGCACGGCGGCTCACCCAGCGGGACCCGGCAGGTCTTCTCTCCAAAGACCCGGTTCTGCTCTGAGCCCGAGCTGCAGCTGCGTGTCCACAGCACCCTGCCTTCAGCAGCACCAGAGGGGAGGAAACACCGACCCGGAGCAGACACCAGGCCCGTCCCCCCTGCTTCGCACGGCATCCCTGCAGCTACAGGCACCTCCTGGAAGGCCGGAGCGTGCAACCACAGTTCTTAAATGTGCTTCCACAAAGACCAGGCAATGACAGAAAACAGATTCAGCGAGGGAAAACCAGGGAAAAGGAGGAGGAAATCGGTCTGCCTGGCTACATGAGATCGGTACGAGAAACAAAGGGAGATGCAGGACAAAGCAGAACTGAGCAGGACCTTGAAGGCCAGGTGAAGAAGAAATAGGCAAGTTGAACTACAGGAGTGTTGTGAAGAGGAGAATTATTTTGTTTCAATCTCAACTGAGACTTGGTTATTCATCCCTTACCAATTATTCTGATTATTGATTCTATTTTCACACGGCATTTTTTCAACCTTTAAGAAGATGCAGCTGTGAGAAGCGCACAGCACAGAGCAGCCTGTGACAGTCCCCGTTGTCTCCTTAGGACGAGGAGCAGCCCCAGGAGCTGCCCTTGGGCAGAAGGACGGTGCAGGAGAAGCGCGGAGCAGCCGCTGCAAGGAAGGAACCGGGGACTCGCCGAGGCTGCCCAGGGATGTGTGTCACCGGGGCAGGAGGGGTGGGTCAGGGGTTGGGTACCGGGAAGGGGCAGCAGCAAGGCTGCCTTAAAAGCCTGGGTGCACAGGGGACCCCAGAGAAGCACCCAGGAGCGGTCACCCAGCAGCGAGGTGACAACCTGCAGACTGGCAGCACATCAGGCGGGACAAGCTTGCAGAGAAAAACGATGGCAATTAGTGACATTGCATTTAGAGCCATCAACAGCCACAACGTTACTGCAGTGTAGATCAAGTGCATTGTGCGGAGCTGTGGAAGAGGAGGGAGGTGGAGATGAAGAAGCAGCCGACTCTGGAGGCTAAAGCAGGGCCACGCACGCCACGAGGCCCTCCTGCTATTTCCGGTCTCAGAGCAAGTGCTGCTGCCGTATTTCCCAATCGGAAGCACTCCCAGCTTCCCAGCACACGGAAACTTTCATCACGTTTCAGTTACTTCTTGTGACACGCGGAAACAAACTTCACAACTCACACACAGTTACAAAGCAGGCATGTCTATTGCGGCGCCGGGTGCAAGGGGATTTCTCCTCAAAGCTTGCACACCGGGTTAAAATCATGACAGGTATTTAAAACAGTTAACAACGTTAGTTACGCCTACTGGTGCTACCCCTTAATTAACTCTTGGTTAATACTTTTCTTACTTCATCTTAAAGTTACAGTTCTCTTTTAATTCACTACATATGCTCAGAGAGTAAGGGGCTTAATTGGTTTGGGGCTTTTCTAGCTAGGAGGTGTGTTCCTTAGTATTAGAATGAGATTATAATGAGACAGGTTAACTCTAGGGCACTCTTTTGGCAGTCCATTCTATTTTTCTACAATTCGTCCTTGTGCTAATCGTTATTGCTAGTTAGCAGAGAGTTAGTGAAGACAGTCTTTCTCTCTAATATGTCTAAGTGCCAGGTGCAGTTGTTATGAAGCATCTTCTTTACATTCTTCTAATTCTTCTTACTTGCTTTTAACCCTTGTTTTTCAAGATGTCCTGTAACAGAGTAAAGGAATGAAGTTATTGCCTTGCTTGCAGGATGTGGGTAAACCTTGAGTGGGAGGGAATGGTCATCTTTGTATAGACGATGACTTGCTGTATACAGCAAGACATCATCCACACAGAAAAGATGATGTGGAACAGAAGGAAGCAGGAGGGAATATGATCTGTGATTTTGTCAGATAATGTCAGAACGGAAAAAAAAATTTAGAGTAGGGCTGGGTCTGAGAGCACTGGTCTTTCAAGTCCCAGAAAATAAGAAGCGGGCAAACCCATCTGTACCTTGGTCCAGTTAACCAGAAAGGGAGGGGAAATTATTTCTAGTCCAAAGTAGTGCTTAGCAAATAGTGTACATGTTTCTCTTTGATTTTTGTTTCTGTTTGAGACCCGCTTTCTGGGGTTGTCTTCTCTTCTTGCCCTTTCTTGCACACCCACTTTGTGTGACACAGACGAAGAGAGGTGGTTGTCAGGCTGGTGACTGGAAGAGGAATGGCCCATGGACCTGTTAACCCATGCTACTTATAGGATAAGGGTGCTGGAGAAGAACTGCCATTAGCATAAAGTCTTCAGTGGCCCTGCTTTCACAAATTTGCATTTATATTTGAGCTAATTGCTCGTGTTCCCTTAATGGTTTCATGCTTTTGTTTCTGCTGTTACAACCTCTAACGCCTGTAGGGAGCCTTGAGTTTGGGTGTTATTAAGTGAAAATTAGGGCCCTCGTTCTCCATGGAGAAATGCTCTTGGGTGCTGTGGTAATTTCATGCCTGGAAGGAGTCATATTTGCTGGATAATTTTTGTGACTTAAACCAAGCAAATTAGCCTTGGGAGACTGTAGTTCTTAATGAGAGCATTGAACTCTACGCTCCATTAGTTGGAAGCATCACCAGGCTCCTTGCACAGAGGGTGGACCTTGGGTTTGCAAAGTCGGCAAGTAGTCTGATTTTATTAACGCTCGGGGCAGCAGCAATCCCTGGGTTTAAGGTTGTTCATAGTACTCCGAGCACTTAGTAGGGTCAGGCACACAGTCACATCAGGTCAGCTGCCCTGGCAAAATGAAGCAGCTAAGTGACATTTACCTTCCTTCTGTTCCCACCGGAAAACTTGTAAAAAGGAATAAAGGACAGTTTGGCTACTAATAGAGATTGGGTTAATAATTCCAGTAAATGGGATTCCAAAAGCAATGGAAGCGGGGGAAGGTGAGAAATGCCAGCAGGCCCTGGTGTGTGTTTGTGGCTCGTGGGACAGCACCCACAGCAAAAGGCTGTTTTGGCTCAGGGAATGTTTGTTCTGGGGTTTTACTGCTATGAATGTTGACTGTGCCACTTAAATATGGTCTAATCAGGGAACACGGTGGGGAGGCCTTAAGTTCTCCACTTCGGAAGGATGCCGCAGCCTGGAGACGTGGGTGTGTCCTCTGGTTCTGCCATGAATGGGATTCTAGAGTTTCAAAGTTCCATTGTTGCTCCTTCCAGGTGAGCTGAGAGATGGCCACTGGCAAGATGCATCTGTCCATGGGATCCTCCAAAATGGCTGGTGGATTCCAGAGGAAAGTGGTAGCACCTCGTTTTCCAAAGCTAGTCAGAGAGACAGAGGAGTCTGTAACTGTAAGTACCTGCTGTGGCTGGGCAGCACCTGTGTTAAGGCTGGAAACTCCCCCTGTGTCCCTCCTGCGCCTTCCTCCTGCTGTCTAGCAGCACTGTGAAGCTGGACCCCACCTCCCCATCGCTTTGCTGCCCGGCTTCTGCTGGAGGTGGCTGTCATGGTGCAGTGGGGGATGGACTGCGTGCTGCTTCAGGGAAAGTCCAGAGTCCTGCCTGGATGCCAAGTTAAACGAAGTACTGGGCATTGCACTGGAATAGCTGAAGCGTGGGTGTGTGCTTCGTTCCATCCTCTTTGTGTGGGCAGTAATATCTTCTGTCACGTAGGCATACTTGCCAGTGCTGCTCTGACCATACCTGCCCTCCAGGCAGCTGGGCATGTGGTGGGCTGCTTGAGCTCTGCCTGAAGACTTGAGAGACATGGCTGGTTCCAGACAGAACAGGTTGCAAAACAGTGATTATATCTCATATCCTGTGTGGAGCACAGATCCCGCCCTGCAAACAGCAGTGGAGTCAGGGCGATTCCTCCTTCCCATCCACAGACGTCCCCTTTGCTGACTGGAGCTTACCTGACGGGAGATGACCTAGTGCTCAGGCTCTGTCGAGGAGAGATCTCTGTGTACTTCTGCGGAGGGGTCTGTGAGGCCAGAACAGAGAGAAAACAGGTGCAAATTAAGAAGAGATAACTAAAACTTGGAGCCATTCCTCTCCACGTCAGTCTTGGCACAACGCTGCTTTTCTGCTTTCCTCTGACTCACCCGACCGTGACACCTCCACACACGTGTTGGCTGTGAGCGTTGTGCAAGGATGGAGTTAGAGCATTTCTGATAACTCCTCGCCACTCTCTTCAAAGGTCATTGGCTCAATGCAGCAGAACTAAAGAGAAAACAGATGCCCGAAGAGCAGAAATCCCGAAATGTGTCCCATCAAATCATGAAGGAGAAGCTAATGGGGCAGAGCCACTTGGTTAGATCATGTGTATCCTGCTCTGTATCACTAATTTCCTGATGTTAAGTATTTCAGCGGGTAACTTAGGGGACTTGCAGGAGTATCCTAGTGGCTGTGATCACAAATTATTCATCAGTGGCACTTGAACAGGAAAAGCCTTTCTGAAGAAAGGCATTTGTGTAGCTCTTTTTATAAACTTACATATTAGACAACCAAGTGTCCTAAATGACATGTCACATCTAATTTGGCACCCAAGACATGAAGTCTGCATCTGCCCTTGGCCAACCCTGGCAGCTCCGCTCTCTGTGTCAGTTCATCTGTCTGGCAGACAGATCTGCAGCTTCCTCCTGACTCCCTGGCATCTGTGCACGCTGTACTGTACCGAGCCATTTCTGGGTTTATATCTTCAGCACGATGTCAAATACTTCTCCTTGCGGTAGAAGGTGCTCCGGCAAGCCCTCCAGCCTTCAAAAGAGTCCTCGGTGCCTGCAGCCAGGAGTGTAAGGGTGGCTGCGTCCCCAGCTCATTTCCAGAAGAGCAGTCATGGGGGATGCTTAGCAAAGCGTGTAGAAACAGGCAGTGCATATGCTTTCTCCCCCGTAGGCTCTGGAGTTGGCAGTTCTCTGTGCTGGAGGCTTCATTCTCATCTTTGTTTAAGAGCTTCTGATGGTTTTCTCTTCCAAGAATTTGCCCAGTTGCTCTCTGGATTTAGGGCTGTTAGCCTCTACAGCATGCTATGGCAGTATGTTGCAAAGGAAGGAATAGTCCCTGGAAAAGTACTACTACTTTTGTGTAATTTCTGACTGCTAACATTATTTCAGGCCCTGAGGTTCCTGCTTTGTGACAAATCATGACAAATGTTTCCTTTTTCACATTTCCCAGGCCGTTTGTGCTTTTACAAACCTCTCCCATCTATCTGCCATATGGATTCCTCGACCTAGAAATCTCGTCAGTCTTCATATAGAAGCTGCTCCATGCTTTTAATTGTACTTTCTCCTCTCCTCTATTAATTCCAAATGCTTCAGCTTGTTTTTTCAGATCAGAACTATACCCAAGATTTCAAGACCCACGTGGCCATGGGTTTAGACAGTGAGGCGATAGTTTTCATGGTGTCTATTTTGTAGTAGTTTGTCTTGATCGCTGTGGAAAATTAGCTTGTGTTTCCATAAACCTGAGTTGTGCATGCTCGAAGCACTGTGCCTGTCTCCCATTTCTTGGGTCCTGGCTCATCTGCTTGCCAATGTATGCCGAGGATTCAGTGCAGGGGAAAGGTAACGCTTATAAAGCATGCCCGCCTCTGTACCTCTTCCAAACGTCAGTTATTTTTATATGCTAAATTGTCCATTATAGGAGGCAGACTGTCCAGTCATTGGAAACATTGCTGTTTTTCTCCCAACGTGACTCATGTCTGGCCACAAACCCCTGCTACGCCAGACTCCCTTAAGAGCAAAGAAATTGAGGGTTATGCAGGCGCGAAGGCTGAGTTCTCCATGTGCAGAGATGAATGAGTGACTGTAGAGATCTAGTGTTTCAAGGGGAAGTCTTGCCTCATTCCCCAGCCCCGCTCCCAGAACGAATGTGATTCTGCTGCGTTGCCTGGCTTAGGATTTAAGGAGTCCATCCAGCTCTCCCCTTGTGTTGTCGCATGGTCACCTTTTAAAGGCAGGTCCATCCACTGGCTGCCTTGCTGTAAGCCCTGCAGTGAGGAGAAGGCTGCGCCTTTGCATGGGGGATGCTCTCCAGGATATGGCCACGTTGCTGCATGCCCCCTGCCAGCACTAACTGGGTGAGACTTCAATACCCTTGCTTGGGCATGAAGCTCTTTTGCCAGAAATTGTAATAGCCCCTGTACCAGTCCCTCACTCCTCCAGCTTTGCTGCTGTGCAGCAGCTTTGTAGGGCAGTGAGGGGGCCAGAGAGGAGCAGGGCTGGAATAGCAAGGAGAAGAGTTTGCAGCATCCCACCATCCCAGCTGCTCAGTCCTGCATGGAAGTCTTTGGGCTGAAGCAGTGTTCCTATCTTGGACGCTTTTTGCAATGGGAAGAGAAAGGCAAAAGGCTTTCACGTTTCCTCACGCCTGTCTCCTACAAGGGATGACACGCTGATGCCCTCTTCCCGCGAGCTTCCAAAGACACAGCTCTGCTCAGACCCGCACAGTCATTGCTGTAACAGCGTCGTCAGCCCTGGCAGCTTGACAGGGCTCGCTTTCGCTGCAGCTGTGCTGTGCACTGGAGTAAGGGCTTGGGAGACCAAGTGGCAGGATCCTTCCTGCTCAGCAGCTTGTCCCTACAGCGTGGAGGGGAGCGGGGAGCCGAAGGGCCAGCCCCGCATGCAGAGGGTGAGCCAAGGAAAGCTGCGGCTGTGTCCTGTCACCCCGAGCCGTATTGCCATCTGCTTGAGTTTGCTGTCGTCCTGGCTGACGTGAGCCCAGCCCGGGGATTGGACAGTCCCCCTGGAAGTCCAGAGAGGAGGTGACCTTCCTGGCAACACCTTCTTCCTTAGTTCTCATCCTAGTCTCTGCTCCTGCATGTCCAGAGATGTATGTTTGCTGGTCATCGTGAGTCCAGATAGGCTCGTGCACCCTCGATGTAACCGCACAGGCAGGAGATGTTTGGTTGGGGTCGTTAATAATGGGTGAGGCCCTTCGACACCAGCCTGGGAACCACTGACGTGCTGTGAGAGGAGCTGCTGGCTCTGCTGAGAGTGCAGGCACTTCACGCCTCTTCCACAGCGGCTGGTAAAAGAGCTTTTATTTCTTCAGTCTGGCTCTTGCTAGCAGAAGGTAAACAGTGCTAGCAGAAGAGCTGCGCTCATGCTGAGCGCAGGGCAGTCTGTGCTGTGGGAATGCCTCCCTACAAGCCCTCTGAAGGACATACTGCATCCTGGTGTAGGACACTTGAGCTTTTGGATAGAAGAGAGCTAGAAGGCAATGTCTGACTCTTTCTTATGTTTGAGATGTCTTATCTTCTCAGCGTGTCTATCGTCTGAGCCATCCCTCGACCAAACCCTCTCTGATTTGCATTCCCTTCCTCTTCTCTCGCGCCCTGCAGGGTTACATTGGACCTGGCAAGGAGCAAGTGCTGAAAGTCTATTACCTGCCAGGAGTGCCTGGAGTCTTCTGCAGGACTTTCCAGGTCCAAGTGGGTCACGTGGAACCAAAAGAAATCTCCCTGAAAGGAGAGGGGAGCTTTCCCAGGATCCACTTGGACGTGCCCAGGAACATCAAAGGTGAGCACTACCTGTCTGCTCCCCAGGAAGGTCCGTGGCTTTTTCCCCCATGTCATATGCCCACAGGGCAGCTCCCACCCATCTCCACCAAGGATGGAGGTTTCAGGGCTGTCAGAGCAACACTCAACCCTCTGGTTGCTTCCTGAGTCTCTAGCAGATGAGTCCATGTGGGCTTTGCCCCGGGAACCATCCTGCAGAGCTTGCCAGCGTATCTGTTGATGGCCTGTAAAGATGATGCCTACAGAGAAAAGCTTGGGAAAGCTGTAATGCAGGCTGGCAGGGGTTTTGGCAGGGTGTGCTTTGCATCAAATTGCAAGGGATGTGACTACTCGCTGGTGCGGTGGTGTGAGGAGCAGAAAAGGCCTTGACTCTGTGCAAGCCCTGCTCAGCAGTCACTTAAACATCCCTGCTTTATCAGCATTGTTTCCATCACAAATCCAAAACACAGCCCCATACTAGCTGCTATGAAGAAAGTTAACTCTATCCCAGCCACAACCAGCACACTGATGCTTCAGTTCTCTGCCATCTTCACCCATTCATCCTCCGATTACAGTGCCTCCCCATCCGCCTGCCCTGCCTATATGTCTTCCCTCCAGTTCTAGGCCAGTGGGGGCTGCAGCTGGTTTGGATGTGGATGCTTTCAGCACCGTGACAGTATCTCAGACCACTGCAGGAACTGAGGGTCTGTCCTCACAGACGAGGAGACCTCACACAACTGTTTTTGTGCTCAGGTGGACAAAAGTTTGCCAGTGAGGGTGCATCAGAACCTGCTCTGGGAGTTGAAGGCCAAGCCCTGTGCCTTCAAGGTGGTGCCCTCAGCTGGAGCCCCGGCTCCAGGACAGCACTGCAACGTTCGAGTCAGGTTTTCACCCACAGAGGAGGCGAGACTGCCAGGTGTCACCCCCAGGAGGTGTGGCAGGGCAACGTGGTAACAAGAGCCCAGCACAGGGAGGAGGAGATGAGGTCTACCTGCACATGGAGCTGTCTGCCAGCGCCGTACCCACTGTGCCTCAGTTTCCCCTGCAGCGCACTCTTCTGAGAGGGGCTTTGAAATGCCAATGGAGAGCTGTCACGTGCCAATGGGGGGGGGAAATCTGCCTGTTTCCCCTCATCTTCCCCCTTTCATGGGCATGTTTGCAGGCAGGAACACCCTGGTGCAGAGCAGCTGGCACGCTCGCAGGGGATAGCTAACCCTGGAAGGGCCGATCTAGGCTAATCCTGCTGCTGGTACCAGCAGACAAAACAGCCACCAGACCCCTTCCTGGGCACGGCAGGACGGTCACCTGTAGTGGTATGCTGCCAGCAGTCCCTGTGGCTCTGGCCCAGCCTGCCTGCACGTTCCCAGGCAGTTTGGGAGTCAGCATAAAAGATGGAGCATTCCCAAAGGCAGTTTGCATGTGGCCACCATGACTTCGAAAGTGGCAGTGTGTAACAGTATGGACTCGAGTGCTTCCACGCTTAGGAAGGGTCCCAGGCATGTTTTAATTGCTAGTAGAGCTGTAACCATCTTGTCTCTGGCTTTAACCAGAGCCAAGCACTCAGCAGAGGGGAAGACCCTTATTTCCAGCCATTGAGAGCTCATCTGCCTCCTTCACGTAGCTGATGTTTGCCTGATGCAGCAGCGCCAGGACTGTGTCTGGGCAACATAACCCTGAAGAAGGAGGTGAAGCAGCCCCTGAGTCCTGTGGGAGCTGAGTCCCCCCGTGAGGACCTTTCTTACGAGCATTGTGCTCTCTCGTGACTAGGTGGAAACGTTTGAGAGTCCATTTTAGATCCATCTGATGATACCCAAATATGCAGTTCCACTTCACAGCAGGATTCATCCCAATTACTGAGAGCCAGCATGCCGGTGCTGTAGCCCCTGCTGTAAGTTAATATCTGTTTTCCATTCAGCTTAGAGGTACTGGTAACATCCCTGACCTTGGGGCAAGGGTTGAATTTGAGGCCCTGTCACCTGGGACTTCACGGAGTAGCTTTCTGCACTTGTCTCTTTTCAGAAGTCCTACAGAAGCGAGCTGAAGATTAACATTTGGCAGAGCAGCCAGCCCCTCCAGCTGCAGGTGTCGGGCCATGGGCTGGAGCCACAGCTGGAGTTCAGCCCCACAGTGCTCGAGCTGGGAGCGGTGCTGCCGTAGAGCCGTGGGGCGGGGGGACAGTGGTGGCGAAGAACCCATGCGAGATCCCCATCAATCACAGAATCACAGAATCACTAAGGTTGGAAAAGACCTGTAAGATCATCAAGTCCAACCTTAAAAAAAAAAAAAAAAAAAAAAAGTTTTACTAGCTGGAGTTTGACCAGCAGTACCTTGCTGAGGAGCAGGTGAGAGGGAAGGTCTGGTCTCCACGTGCATGCTCCCGTAGCTCCACAGTGCTTCAGCGTTCCCAGGCTTGTGCCGGGGAGATGGAGGCAGTCCCCAGGGCAAAGCCTGGTGGCATTTCAGGGTTAGCCAGCTCGTCTGGCAGGCTGTGGAGGGGCTTGGATAGTCCATGTTGTTGGGAGAAAGGAATGAGGGAGAAGATAGGTTGGCTGGGGAGTCTGTTCATGGGATGGAGGTCAAGAAACACATCCCATTAATGGTTTCTCTTCCCTACGCACGCAGATCCTGCGGATGCCGAAGGACTACTGCTTCTAGGGCGGTGATCTTCACATCTCGGACAGATGGAGAAAAGGGCAAAGAGATAGAAGACATTATAGGAGTATGAGACACTTTGCACTGTAGCTGTCCCTATCATTAAAAGTACAAATCCGGCTACCCATGTTAGCCCAATTTGTACCAGCCATCTTCCCCACCCCATGAGTCCCAGAGATTGTAGCACAATCAATGACTAAGGGGCGAGTCCATTAAACCAATCTTTAGGCCTCGGAGAGGTCCTGGAGCTCATTGAGGACCTCAGCGGTCAAGCTGGGGACACTGGCGGTCAAGATGGTGTCCTCACTGTCCCCTGGCCGCGCCACCACCGCTTTGTCCTGGGGGCAGTCGCCGTCCGCCACATGCTCCAAGAAGTTGTGATGCTCATTGTGGAAAGCCGTGCTGGCAAGGCTGTTGGGGAAGTCAAGGACATCAGGGACAGTGTCCTCGGTGTCCCCCAGACCTGCTGCCACCACTCGCTCCTTGGGGCAGGGGCAGCCACCCTCCGCCACATACTCAGAGAGGTCAGGGAGCTCACTGAGGAAGGCAGTCAAGTTGGGGACATAGGGGACAGTGTCCTGCCTGTCCCCCAGCCCCGCCACTGCTGCTTACTCCTTGGGGCAGCCGCCCTCCTCTACATACTCGGAGAGGTCTGGGACCTCATGGAGTAAGGCAGTCAAGCTGGGGTTGTCAGAGACATTGGGGACAGTGTCCTTGCTGTCTGTGGTGTTGAGCCAGGCGAAGCACATGGTTGACAGTGGTGTCCTCTGCCTGCTCAGGAAAGGCCTGGGCCAAGGTGGCTGGCCCCTGCTTGGGCAGATCCGCGGGCTTCCCCGGGGCTGCCAGGGTGGTCACCGCTGCTGAAAAAGCAAACGAAGCCAACCCAACCCCGGGGCGATGCAAGCTTTCCTCAGCTTGGCTGCCCACCTGTGGGCTCTGCCACCCCCCAAAACTCACCTTTGGGCTTCGTTGTGGTTCTGCTGGTCAGCGAAGCCAGGGCGGGCTGGTGGGGGCTGGTGGCAGGGACGCAGGACGCTGTCCTCACTGGCCACCCAGCCCTTGTTGGAGGCCTCTGACAGCTTCTGGGCACTGCTGGGCAGGGTCTGGGCCACAGGGGGGCCCTGCACCCAATGCTGAGCCATGGGGCGGCGGGGTGGTGGGGGCCTGTGGTGGGAAGGGACATGCAGAGGGCAGGAGCCCGTGGGGTACAGGGTCTCCCCCTGGACCATGGCCCCCAGCCCTGTCCGTTGGTGCGGCAGCAGCGTCCCTGTCACCACCTGCTGTCCCCAGCCATAGGCAGGGGGACAGGGAGCAGGCATGTGGGGGAGCTGCACCGTGAGGGGGAGCTGCACCACGGTGGGGAGCTGCACCCCCCAGGGCCCTGCACCCCCCAGGACCCTGCACCAGCTGCTCTGGGGCCTCCAGGGGCCCTGGCACCCCATGCCAGATGCTGGCCTGCACCAGCTTGTAGGTGATAGGGTGGACCCGGGCAGGCTCAGAGGACACCATCAGCCCTGGGACAGAGGGCAGCACGCAGGCAGCGACCAGTGGCGGCATGGCCGGAATGGTGAAGCTCACACCGGGCACCTCCGATGCCATTGGCATCCGGAGGGGGAACCTCTCTGTTGGGGGAAGCGAAGAGGGGTGATGGGGTGAGATATTAGTGGGCAGAGCCATCTGGGGGTGTTACCTGGAGGGCAGGCGGACCAGGAGGAGCGGGAGCCTGCTGCTGTACCTGCCATGGTGGTTGGTCAGGGTGGGGTTTGTTGGGGGCAAGCAGCCTCCTTCCCTATGGCGAGCATTGTGCCAGCACCTGCTTCAGCCAGCCTTGCGATGGTTTGATTATTCATACCACAACAACTTCCCATCTCAGTCATTTCCTATCCTGCTGATGAGTTCCTGTCCTCAATGCTGATTTCCCATCCCCATGGTGGTTTCCCAGCCTCACGATGATTTCTCAGCTTTGTGATGGTTTCCTAGCCCAGCAGTCTCCCATCCCCACCATTTCCCATGCCAAGCATGATTTTTGGGGGGAGCTGAATTTCCTGTCCAAGGGGAAGGGATGGGGCCAGCACCGGTGGCCCTGCGATGCTGACCTGTGCGTGCTGCCCCATCCTACCCCGGTGGTGGGGATGGCGGGGCTCCGGGTGCTTTTGGGTTGCTTTTTGTCCTCCCCCTCTCTGCCTTGGGGGGCAGCTGCTGCTACCAACTGTGGTGGAACCGGTGCTGGTACCAGTGCTGTGCAGCCATGATGGGGAGCTGTCAGGAAAATTTGGCAACTGGGTCGTGCCGCCCAAGGAGAAAGGCTGGGATGCAAAGTATATTTTTTTTTATTTTTCATACCAGACGAATTCTTGCATTCGTGCGCATGAGCCGTCCCATTCAAACCGGGGCACCCCAAATGAAGTTTTACACATAATTCTTATACCTTTCAAGCATTCCGGTCCAACACGATTTGACCAATCGCTACTTAGCACACACATGATGCTGTTTTGCAAAGCAACTCAAATTCTGTGGTGTCGTCATCCACCTGCTTCTTCCTTGATCTAGACGTCCCTGGAGTTGGTCTTGCTGTATTTTCTTATCTCTGATGCCAGATAAGGGGAAGGTTTCCCAGAGGTGTCGGAGGGGCTGGGGTGCTGGCGTGACCTGGGTAGTCCAGGGGAATCCTTTCTTCTTGAGGGTGGGGGCTGTCCTCCTCTGTGCAATGAGCTTGGGTCCTTTAGTCATGCTGATTGAACCATGGCTAGGCAGTATACAATGTCAACTAGATATATCCTTATTAATTTCATACAAATTCATACTGTAAAGACTAATTGGTACAATAGTTAGGGAATGAGATTTTCCTAACAGTCTCTCGTTTTCTTTTGACCATCAGGGTCACACTACACTATTCATTAAGTCGTGAGTCAAGTTCATAAGGTAATACAACACTCTACACATATATATATTGATAAAGCAAAACAAGAGAGTGAAGGCAACAGCCCAAAACCTTTTAGTTCACAGTCCTCTACCTAAGTCTGGGAGCCAAGAGGTTAGTCACTCAAATAGATTTCGGAGAGATCCCTGCCTTACTTCCTGTAATATTTTTAAATGAAGCTTTATCTTGTTTCTATCAGTTTCATTTTTCTGGTCTTCATTTACATAAAAAGCCCAGCAGCTGTTATTCAGTAATGCACATACTCTGTGCTGTGCTGTGCTGCTAAAAGGTGGCCGAGGGTTAATAGAGACTATATTACCATTTGTGATAATAATTTGCTTTCTCCCCGTGGGGCTGTCATGCTATCTGCGCTTTCATTAATGGCTTTTTCTAATTCTCTTGACACATTTGCAATAGCTCTTTCTAGTTTTGCAACCCCTAACTGTGGGATAAAAGCTGTTACAGAGAGCTGGAACTTGGTGCCACGTTCTGTCAGAGGGCTGTAACCCTTTTTCCCATAGATAGCAGTAGCTAGGAGCAACAGAGGCAGGAGAGATACTGGTTCTAACCTGTGTGGATGGGGTAAATGCACTTAGAATACACTTTTCAGCTCAGGTTGAGGGTAAATCCTCAAATGCCCTTTCTCCACCTATCTAATACTGCCCTGGTAGTTGTGCAAATAGGGTAGTATAATCCGCAAATAAATCCAAATCATGTAAATTATTTCCTGTAAAAGGGTTAGCATGTGCCAGATTTGGTTGATGAGGTAAACCTGTAAGGTTTGCACCCAGAGTAGATGACTCTGAGCCTATAGGCCCGTAGTGGCCACCAAACTTTCAACATTCTCTTTAGTTTGATTATGGCTTCCTGCAGAATACCAAGTTAATCTATCTGCCAAGATCCACATTGTCTTGGAGTCTGCAGGGCCCGATAATCTCCATCCAGGAAGAAATGTGCATCGTGATGGCTTATTAGAACAGGTTTTCTGTAAGGGCTTCTGGAGCATTGCCCTTCCACGCTTAGTGGATGTGGTCTATAGTAAGGTTTTGGGGGAATCTGTGGATATAGAGGTCAGCACTGAAATCAAAAGGGTTTCCTGCCTCCGGAAACACAAAAGGCATTTAAAGACCTAAACCAAGCAGTCGTGGAAGCTCCCTCGTTAGCCCTGCCAGACTACACCAAGCCTGTTCTATTATATTTCCAGGAGGAGAAAGGAACAGCCAGTTGTCCCAGAAACATATGCAAGCCATAGCATAGTACTGAGCAGAACTAGCCCTTGTAACTCAAGGCATCATTTCATGCGGGAGGGCTGTTGCAGCAGCAGCTGTGATGACTGGGAAAGCAAGAAATAGTGTCCTGGGGCCCCTCCTAATGCTCATGGTTCGTTCCTTGCTTTTTAGTCCTCCTCTCCAGCATTCAAGCAACTGTGGTGGTGCCACAGTTGGGAAGTACATTAGTCTATGGCAATAAATGGAAATGGTCCCTAGCTTCTTTGACTGAACTTCCCATAAATGCACCAAGATCCACTCAAACCCCTGAGATGTCCCGTCCCTTCGCTGGCCCTGCGGTGCGGGCAGCCGAGTGCCACATGGCAAAGCCCGCTGCATCTCCCCCAGGCTGTCTTGCCCTGGCTGGCTGCTGAGAGGAGGGGACAGCGGGTGGTGACAGCCTGGGGGGTGACAGGAGGGACAGCGGGTGGTGAGAGGCCTGGGGGGTGACAGGACACCGGGCGGTGACAGGCAGGGGGACAGCAGGGACACCAGTGTCCCGGGGCGGTGACAGGCCCGGGGCTGACCATCGGTGTTGCCGACCGGTAACAGCTCTCCCCTATGGGGTGCTCAGCATTAGGACGAAGAGGGTGGGGCCGCCACACCCACATGACGTGGGCCTTTTGTCATAATGCGCTGGGTTACGTGAGGCAGGGGGTGGGTGTGGTGTGCCACTGCACGTGCGCAGTGATGCGCTCACGTCGGCCCGTGTGGTTGTCGGCTGGGAAACCGCTCAGCGGAACTCTGAGGCAGGGGCCCGGAGTTGCCATAGCGAGCGGTCGGGCCTGGGAGCGCTGTGTGTGGGAGTGAGAGCAGAGGCTGAGCCGAGGCCACGGGGACCTCTCCCCGTTGTCTTCCCGCCTGACCCCGCTGCGAGGAGGAGCTTGATCTCAGCCTGCGCTGCTTGCCCTGACCCCCTCAGTGGGCCCTTCCCTGCGCCACTGCGGGTCCTAGCCCGCGGTAGACGCTGTCGCAGAGCAGACACCACCTGGCCCCGACCATGTCGTGCGTCCATTAGAAGTTCTCCTCCAAGCTGAACTATGACACGGTCACCTTTGATGGCCTCCACATCTCCCTGTGCGACCTGACGCGCCACATCATGGGCCATGAGAACCTGAAGGCAGCCAACTGTGACCTGCAGATCACCAGCGCCCAGACCAAAGAAGGTGCGTGGGGGCAGTGGGTGCTGGGCCTCAGGGACCACCCGGCTGGCGGTGTTGCAGACCGCCCTGCGGTGGTTACGGTCTGCAGGAGGTCCGCTCTGCTCTTTGTGGCTTTTCCCCATGCAGTGTGAGTTAGCCTGGGGCCCATCCCGCCAGCGTGCAGGGGGCCAGTGACGTCCGGGATTAAGCGGGGTGGGAAGCGATAATGCGATTTGGCCAGGATCGGTAGCTGTGACTTGTGTTGGGGCCTCACAGAGTTGTTCTTCTGTAGTTGCTGTACTGACAACCACCTTCAGATCTGTGTTTTAGATGCTGAGTTAGGCATGGTTTATGTGTGACATGTAGAGCTTACAGCAGTTTTGGTTTCCTGGCATTCTTCTAGGTAAAATGATAAGGAAAGGATATCTTGGAAGGATATCTTGTAATAACAGACTTGCCAGATTTCTCTGACATCTGGCGGAGAAAGCTGAAAGTGATAGAAATAGAACAGATGGCTAATTTGAAGAAAAAGAGTGGTTTTGGTGGCTTCATCTTGTCTTCAACTTGTTTTACTCCACTGCATTGGAAAACTGGTTTTGTGGCTGTTGCAGACACTGCTCACTAGCCACATTTTGGATCAAGAGTGTATCTGTGAGTTACAATCTATGCAGAGCCTTTAAAGCCATCTTGCACATGAGTGTTCTCTGTCTCTAAATTATACTTTGGAATTTCTTGTCAATATAACATCTTTTCTACACCAAAGACATTGCCATTCAGATGCTATCGAGCATCATTTCATCATTGATTTCTAACCTTGGGTTTTTTTTCCTGGCACTACATAGTAACCACATCAGGGCAGTACTGAAGTTTTATGGCAGAACATTTATGGTGGATATGTGTTAAGAAGTGTTCTTAGAGAGGTCATAAATTCTTTTAAATCTAATAAATGGTGCTTGATTCTCTGAGGTGATAATGGTTTTTTAGTACTTGGTGTAACATTTCAGTTTGGTAATCTGCCGTCTTGATAAGTTTGAATGTGATTAAAGGCTTTGGGCTGTGTCTTTTTAGAAATAAAAAGACTTGTAAAGTGTTTCTGTGCTTCTCTGACACTCTTACAACAGTCTTTTCTTTAAAATGTGTACTAGTGGTTTTTTCCCTCTTCCTGTTTGATGTATTAAAACTTCAACAGAATAATATGGGAAACTACAGGAAACTACAGGCCAGTCAGCCTCACCTTCATCCCTGGAAAGGTGATGGAACAGCTCGTTCTGGGCATCATCTCAAAGCATCTGGAGGAAGAGAAGGTTATCAGAAGTAATCAACATGAATTGACCAAGGGGAAGTCATGTCTGACCAATCCGATAGCCTTCTCTGATGGCATGACTGCCATCAGATAGATGAGGGGAGGGCAGTGGATATTGTCTACCTTGACTTCAGCAAGGCTTTCTACACTGTCTCCCACATCATCCTCATGGGCAAGCTTAGGAAGTGTGGGTTAGATGAATGGACAGTGGGGTGGATTGAAAACTGCCTGATAGATAGAGCTCAGAGGGTTGTGAGTAGTGGCACAGAGTCTAGTTGGAGGTCTGTAACAAGTGGTGTTCCCCAGGGGTCAGTACTGTCTCCCGTCCTGTTCAATATATTCATCAATGACCTGGATGAAGGGACAGAGTGTGCCCTCAGCAAGTTTGCTGATGATGCAAAACTGGGAGGATTGGCTGACACACCGGAAGGCTGCGCTGCCATTCCGTGTGACCGGACAGGCTGCAGAGTTGGGCAGAGAGGAACCTCACGAAATTCAACAAAGGCGAGTGTCGGGTACTGCACCTGGGGCGGAATAACCCCATGCATCAGCACAGGTTAGGGGCTGACCTGCTGGAGAGCAGCTCTGTGGAAAGGGACCTGGGAGTCCTGGTGGACAACAGATGACCATGAGCCAGCAATGTGCCCTTGTGGCCAAGAAGGCCAATGGCATCCTGGGGTGAATCAAGAAGAGCATGGCAAGCAGGGCGAGGGAGGTTATCCTCCCCCTCTACTCTGCTCTGGTGAGGCTGCATCTGGAATATCGCATCCAGCTGTGGGCTCCCGTGTTTAAGAAGGACAGGGAACTGCTGGGGAGGATACAGCAAAGGGCTATGATGATGAGTAGGGGAGTGGAACATCTGTCTTGTGAGGAAAGGCTGAGGGACATGGGTCTTTTTAGTCTGGAGAAGAGAAGACTTTGGGGGGATCTTGTTAATGCTTATAAATACCCAAGGATGGGTGCCAGGAGGATGGGGCCAGTCTTTTTTCAGTGGTGCCCAGTCTATCTACAGATATTTTTCAGGGGAGTGTCTGCGAAGAGGCTGAACAGCACGATGCCGGGGGTCTTAGGGATGCCATTGGATTGCATGACATGAATAGGTAGAGGTACATTTTGCAAGTCTTGAATTTCTCTAGTAGCATTGAATAAAATTGTCAAGAGCTTTTGAACAATGTTTAATTTGCTTGAAGGGCTTTGCTGCAGAAGGGTCTCTGAATTTTGTCTTCAGTTGCTAATGGACTTTCAGCTTCACAAATGCTAGCAGGCTGAATGGCCAACTGGCTGATGTCACTCCTGTAATAGCTGGGTCTGTGTCAAACAGAGCCTTAAAACCAGCATGTTGGATGGTAATAAACTGTGATGGAGCCCTATTATTATCACCAGAAGAAAAAATGTTTTCAAATGGGCAAATCACATGTATTCTGTTATAGCAGAAACTGTAACAATAAAGTTATATAGCATTCTGTTACAAAGTTTTAGGAGAAAAAGTTACACGCATAAATATGTTCCCCCACAAAATGGTACGCTAATACCCATAATACCAGTTTTACAAAGTGTGTTGCTTTGTTTTCATACGTAATCTGAAGCCAGTGAAGGGAAAGTATCTGCCTCAGTAGGTTCTGTTAAATGTGGTGTTGCCCAAAGGTGAAGTTAAAGCAGGAGTATCTTTCCTGCCTTAAAGAGTATCACTCTTGTTTAACAGTGACAAGATCCTCCTCTAAGTAGGTTGTGTTGCACTTTGACCTTTGTAAAATGAGTATGAAAATTTACACTTGGTATATTAGTGACACAGATGCTTATTGAAGCTTCCATAAGGGTGTTTTCCACGTGGAAATGCCAAAATCCCCCAGTGGTTTTCAGAGCAAAGCTAGAGAATACATTTCAGTGGAACGCATATGTATGCCAAACTTTTGGGTTATATGCATAACCGTGACTTTCAGTTTTTATTAACCAGCTGTAGATGCTTAAACTCACCTTCAGAAGATAAAGGGAAAAACTAGACCTGGATATTCTGCCTAAATGGGTTGTTTGGCATTCTTACATGTGGACATAAAGTATTGGTTTTTTATAATGTTGTCTGTGCAGGAGTCCTGACTACATGTTGAAATGATCTTGGAAAGAACAAAGTGACCCTTGAGTGAAGATGGCCTACTCCTCAGGCTGGATATTAGGAAAAATGTCTTTACTGAGAGAGTGGTGAAACACTGGAAGAAGCTGCCCAGGGAAGTGGTGGAGTCACCATCACTGGAGGTGTTCAAGGAACGTGTGCATGTGGCATTGTGGGACATGGTTTAATGGGCATGGTGGTGTTGGTTGATGGTTGGACTTGATGATCTTGCACGTCTTTTCCAACCGTAGTGATTCTGTGATTCTGTGATACTTGTTTGGATTTTTCCAAGTACTCTAGGCTTTTACAGTTCAGTAACTTGTTACTTTTCATAGTGGAAATCTAGTAATAGAAGCAATGCTAATATAAGCTGAAAGGAATCAGGATTTTAAGTATCAGTGGAAAAAAATGATATGAGGGACTCTTTTGAAGATGCTGGGAAGGCAAAATGGATGGTTGGGACCTATTTTGAAAGGCCGGGGGGGTGTGCCTGTGTCCTCTTCCATGCTTACTATAGAGGCATGTTCTGTAAAGGCAGAATTCCCTTCAAAAAGCCTATACTCAAGAATGATGCATTTACAGAATCACAGAATCACGAAGGTTGGAAAAGACCTGTAAGATCCTCAAGTCCAACCCTTAACCCAACACCACCATGCCCACTAAACCATGGCCCAAAGTGCCACGTCTACACGGTTAAACTTGCCTCCTTTTAATTTGACCTGAATTTCTTGACCTGCCTATTAGAAGAGCTGTTCTCACAATATAATGGAAGAACTGCAAACTCCAGAACTCAGGTTTCTTGAGTACTCTTTCCTACCCTGTAACATGCTGACTGAAAACACTTGGAGAATGTGCTATTCTGCTTATCAGGCAAAATACAAAAAAAAAAAACCCTCACAGAAATGGGTCTCTGAACTGGTCTTAATCCAGTGGTTTGTGATCTGGACCAGAAAGAATCCTCTAGCCCTGCCAGTTTTGTTTCCATTTAAATGTAAAGCAGTAGGCAGCTGAGAAATGTGGTTGTTGATGGATTAAGCTCCAAGAAATAGGCAGCGATGGCAGGCTCTCTTCTGTGTTCTGTCAGTCTGGAGCACTAGCAGCAGAGGTGAATCGTTTTTAGGTAACAGCTATGAAAGCGACGGTGCAGAGTTTTCATGCTTTAGCTAAGTGCCTGGTTTGTTGCAGGGCAAGCTAGTGAGGCTTAGAATCTGGTTTCTGCAGGTGAGACTTTGCTGTGGTTTGTTTTGCTCCAAAGATCTATTGGTTTTGTAGCCTAGCGGAAGCCAAAGCAACTTAATCTAGATCGGGAAAGAACCTCGTGTGTTATCGGACTCTCCTTCAGTAACCTTTGAGGCCATCGTGCTGTTGGCGTTCAAACTGTTTCAAAAACATGAAAAAGATTTTGCTGCTGGCGTTTGATTATGAAACGCAAAGTTTTCTTGAAATGTACTGTTAGCGTGTTGAGATGATAACAGCGCGATGTTACAGATAAAGCTTTGCTTTTATAGCTGTAAAGGGATTCTCTGAAGGGCTATGTAATTACATACTTAATATACGTTCTTACAAACTGACTGATGTTTTTTTCTGTATTTATGTTGTTTTCAGAATACACAGATGATAATGCCCTGATTCCTAAGAACTCATTGGTAATTGTTAGAAGAATCCCTGTAGGAGGAGTTAAAGCTACCAGCAAATCCTGTGTTCTGTAAGTATCCATAAAGCATCGTATTCTTTGTTAGGGGTTTCAGTGTGTTAACTTTTTTTATGGGTATTAGTTTAGAGCGGCATTCAGATTGTATCTTTCCTGCTATAAGCTGCTGTTAGTTTTTGTTGTCATGGGGTAGATTTTAGCATGTCTGTCCCAAAGTAGACTGACATTTTTCCGCCTGCTGGGACACGGGCTTTGAACTCCAACAATGGTGAGTTGGAAGATGATTCTGTTGGGTTTGTTCTTGGGGTTGATTGTTCTGAGAGCCAAGTTGTAACTCCTGTTTCCTCTGGGTGGAGGCATCCCTTATTCTATGTGTTTGCTTTTATTGCTTTTCTAGTAGAGAGAAATACGCATTGTAATGTAAACTTCTAATTTGTTCTCATCTCAGAAGAGTCTGAGTATTGGACTCTTTCTTGCATTTGTGTGTGTGTGGGGGGGGGGGGCGGTGGGGGGGAATATGGCAGGTATTTTTATGCCCCAAGTCTGGCGTTTTGCCTCCTAGCTATAGAGGAAAGACCAAGGGTTGCCAGCTGGCAAACCATGGAAAAAAGAAGTTCCATTCTTAAGTGATTCCTGTTAGTTCCCTACAGACAATGTCTGTTTCAGGCAAGAGAGAAAGAACAATATCCTAAAGTATATTGCCTGTGCTCCAGCTTTTAATTCTGTGTTCCTAAGATTTACAGAGGACAGAGAATTGGGTGTATTGATTAAAATTACAGCTATTCAAATGCAATCCTGACTACAGGATTATGGCTGTCATTTATGTATTCGTACAGTCCAGTTCTATATCAGCTACATTAGCATTGTTTGAATGGCCATGTTTTCCAGCCGCCTTAAAGGTATGCCTCTCCAGCACAATCAGTAGATATTATTAGCTTGTGGTTTTGCCATGTCTTTCTGATGTTGGTTCTCAAGAAATAAAGTAGACTGATGAGTTACAGTGTGTCTCGAACAAACAGTACAGCAGCATCCTGGTGCCCATGAAGCATTTGCAAGCAAAACCCCCTGAAGTTATGTGGCTCTGCATGTAAACATTGGGTGTATTACTGCAGTAGTTGCTGCAGTGCTTTCAGGCACTCCCTAGTAATTCTGGTTGCCACAGTGTGGTGCTTATAAACATGGCCTTGTTTGGGGGGTTAATGGATGTATATGTATGCTTAGTGCTGCCTTGTCAGTGCATCCTCCGTTTCTGGTTGGATGGCACCCTCTCCTGCTCTTTTAATGCTGCCCTAAAATGAGAGGAGACGTGCTGCTAGCATCAAAGATCAAACCAATAGCTGGATGTGGGGCTAAGGAAGGAATGGCACTGCTGTTCTAACGCTGAAAATTAACCAGGCAGATTAGCTTTCTATTCCTTCAGCTGGAAACATTGCAGAAACAACTGGTAGAGTGGTTAACATTTGGGAATGATGAATGTGTGCTGTAATGGTGGAGAGGCCTTCAAAATGTGTTACTTGCCTTGGAGTATGTTCTTCAAGGTCAATGGAGGAAGAAACCATTGTGTGGCAATCTAAAGTTTTTCCTCGTACTTCCTCATCTTCAGGAGGTCCGTGGCTGTAGCTGTGAGCCTGGTGGTGTTCTAGCAGTGGCAGGAAGCATGAGCCTTTCTAGTTGAACATCAAGTCCACAGGAGCCTTTGAATTGCCTCTGCTCATGAGACGCTTTGGATGATGTATGAATGGTTTGTTAACTGTATCAATGGTTGCATGTCTGGTTCGTGATGAGCAGCATGCAGCCAGAGATCAATGAGTATGTGGAAGCTCAGCAAGTTTTCAAATGTAAGAAACATTTCCTCAGATACTGTAGCTTTTTCAACATTATCTTAAAGCACATTCTGGCAATTCAGACCTTTTGTGTTTTTGTCATGGAACGCCTAAATCGCACAAAATCCTAGGAACTGCTTTCAGGTGACATTTCTACTACTATATTTAGCCAATATAGCATATGTAACGCATGTAGCATTTTGGCACTTTCATGGCTAAGTGCAGTCGATATCTGAACACAGTGCTTAGGCTTCCACAAAGAAACACTGTTCTAAAGACTCTGCTGCTGACATTGTTGTTGTTTCTTTGTCAGATGACTGATTTTTTTCCCTTCAGTAAACTTGCACTTCAAAGGGTCTCGACTACCCTTGTTCTTTCTTAGAAGTACTCTCTTCTGGTACCTATTTGTAATACTAGGGCTCTACAGACGGCTAAGGGTACCTTCATACGTTGATGGTTGATTATTTAAGAACACAAAACTGTGGTACAGACTTCATATTTTTGATACTTCTGCAGCAGAGACAAAATAGCTGAGGACTTCCTCTTGCACTGTTGTGTTCTAGATCTGTAAGTCTTAGAGTAATTTGTGACAAAGCAGAAATGGGATTCTGGGGGTTCTTTTTTAGTTGCCCTGAATGCACGAAGACAGAAGTGTTTATGTATGGGAATAAGTTTCCACAGTCACTAGACTATCAGAACATGATGTTTTGATGTTGAGGTTTTATAATCTGTTTTCACTGCTTGATGTTGGGTCCAAGGGCTTTAGTTTAAGTTCTGATCACCTTTATTTCTTCTTCTAGAAGTCAAACTGAGCCAGTGAGTGGAACACCAAAAGCAGTGTGTAAAAATACAATCTCAGACTTTTTTCTACACACTGCACTTAGCTCTCAGCAACAAAGCTTTGTATTAATTTTCCAAACATGAACTGAATGTATTTTCCAGGAAAACATAGTCTATGTTGTAAACACCACCTGTTTGATTCAGCAGAGGAAAAACTGAGTCATGCCATTGTTTGCACAGTTGTAATGTGAATCTTGGTACTTGTGCCTAGTAACGCATCGTATTTCATATCGAATATGCCAGAATATTTCCTGAGCGATTTTGTGCTGTTCAGATAACGTATGGTCATTTGTAGATCACGTAGGCTCAAGGTTTGCACAACTGAACATGGCGCCATGTTCTACAGCTGTCTACAGCTAGTAACATGGATGTTGGTATAGGTTGTTTTGTGCTTTTTGTTTCTTGCAATAAAAAATGATTGGAGTGTATTTTTTGCCATTTTCACATTGTATCACTTAGGTTTTGTTTTTTGCCTAATGGTTTTTGAGAACGTTATCAAAACCCACTGAGAATCCATGATTGTTAAACTTGGTACTGTTTCTCACTTTTGGCTTGGGGGTTCAAACAAATACCAAAACCAACATATCCCATACGTCTTGAGGGCAGTTCTGTGCAGCATTTCCTTAAATACTTGGGTCTTTGTTCCTAAAACTGTATTATTGAAGTGATATTGTTTGGGGCCCCTCTGAGTACATAAATGCCTTTAATAGCTTGCCGTGAATTTAAATCATTGCTACACAAAGTGGTGTTCTGAAGTTCTGCATTTGACCTTTCCACTTCACCTGACAAAGCAGTTTAGTGGAATAGTTTGTGTGCAAAGGAAAATATCTCAAACCCAGTGTACAAATTCTGGCACAAGGTTGGAGCCTGGTGCATTTGTGGGTCAAATCCCTGCCATTTTTCTGAACTTCTGCCTGCAGTCCATGTTTGGCTCTGGGTGACTCGAGGGTTGGGTGCTGCTTTAACTTCCCAAAGGTTAATCCTTTCTTTAGTATACAACCACTCTGAATTTACATTTGGAAAAGGGGAAGAATTTTCCTTCAGGTTTGAAAACACTGTCATTCTGCTGCTAAAATATAAAGAAGTAACACAAAGAAATACTTGATTGCTAATGGTCTAGATCTTGATTTGCCACTTGGCTCAAATACGATGTGCAACTATGCATTTCAAACTAGTCCTTAGAGTATAAAAATTACCATGTGGTGTTTTTTAATTTTCATCTTTCTTTTAAGGATCTTGAATTGATGCTAGATATTTTTTAAACTAGTGAACATGGAGAGCTTCATGCTCTCAGTTCCAGACCATATTCACCCATTAATCATATACGTGTTTTTATAATTGATTAGAACCCCAAAATTTCCTCAATTTGGCTAAAAACTATTTTGATGATTCTAATGATTCACAGGGATTAGAAGAGCATTACTGGAATCTGAGGAACATACATGCCTAGCGTGTCATCAAACAGATGTTTCTCCTGACGCTTTAATCGCCAACCAGTTCCTACGCAAGGTAACACGATGACTTTTACATAAACCGTTTGTAAGAAAAGTCTATTTGTAAAAAGCTGAAAGGGAAGAAAATATTAATTTACATCTCCTTCAGCAAGGCTGAATTGAGTAAGGCTAAATTTGCTGTTCAACTACATTCTCTGTTGTTACAGAAGCTTCCAACTCTTTAGAGACAATCTGGCAAGTTCAGGTCCCACTTTTGTTTAACACGATTGCCTCACTTCCACGTTTGGAGCTAACACTGAAGTACTTCAAAAACAGATACTCTGAGTGACCAATCATTAATATCAGGGTTTAATGTGATGTGTTCATAGATCTGTGTGTTGGTTTATTTTAGGCTCGATAGCATGTACAGGAATAGAGAAGGAATTTTACTCTGTGCAGGCTTTTTTTCGGTCCATCTACTGAAGTTTCATATTAGCTTTTTGTCAATGTTTTCCTGCCTCTAGGCTGTGAATAACTTCAAAAATGGAACTGGCTACACAAAAAGGCTCCGTCAGCTGATTCAGCAGCAACAGCAGCAGCAGCCACCACCGCCACCCCCTCCACCGCCGCTCATGACTGTTCCACCTCCTGCTGCTCTGGTGAGTGCCGCTGAACTTCCTAAATTTTCCTCTCGGTCAGTCAGCAGTTTGTTGGAAGAGAAGGTAAGTTTAATTTCCACATACGCAGTGCTTCTTGTATTTTAGAAGAGCTAATTCTCCAACTGTTTGCATTGATTCACAGGGCACAGGAAGGCCCGAGAGCCCTTTTCATGAGTCACTGGCCAAGAAGCACAGCGGAGCGAGTTTTGGAAGGCAGAAAGTGTGCTTGTCATCAATACATGTCGTACTTTGGAAAATACCCCATGGTAACACACACCTCTTCTTCTTCTTCTTCTTCTTCTTCTTCTTCTTCTTCTTCTTCTTCTGCTTCTGCTTCTGCTTCTGCTTCTGCTTCTGCTGCTGCTGCTGCTGCTGCTGCTGCTGCTGCTGCTGCTTCTGCTTCTGCTTCTGTTTCTGCTTCTGCTTCTGCTTCTTCTGCTTCAGATTCTTTCTCTTCTGCTGCTTCTTCTGCTTCTTATTCTGCTTCTTCTGCTTCTGCGGCTTCTGATTCTGCTGCTTCTGCTTCTTCTTCTGCTTGTTCTGCATCTTTTTCTGATTCTTCTACTGCTGCTTCTTCTACTTTTTCTTATTTGTTTGCTGCTTCTGCTTCCTCTGCTTCTACTTCTGTTTCTTCTTATCCTTCTTTTGCTACTTCTGCTTATTCTGCTTCTTCTACATCTGCTGCTGCGTCTTCAGCATCTCCTTCTACCACTTCTGCTTATCCTGCTTCTTCTGCTTCTGCTTTTTCTTCTTCTTCTACTCCTTCTTCTGTTTCTTCTTCCTCTTCTGCTTCCTCTGATTCTGCTTCTTCTGCTTCTACTGAGTCTTCTGCTTTTTCTTCTTTTTCTTGTGCTTCTTATGATTCTGCTGCTTCTGAGTTTGCTGCTTTTACTTCTGCTTCTTCTTCTGCGTCTTCTTCATCTAATTCTTGTGGTTCTTCTACTGCTTCTACTGCTGCTTCTTCTGCTTCTGCTTCTACTTATTCTGGTTCTTCTGCTTCTGCTGTATGTTCTTCCACTTTTTCTGATTCTTCTTTCTCTTCTTCCTCTAGTGTTTCTACTTCTGCTTCTTCTGCTTCTTTAGATTCTTCTGCTGCTTCTTCAACTTCTGCTTTTTTGGCTTCTGCTTCTTCTTCTTGTTCTTCTTCTACAGCTTCTTTTTTGTTCTGGATTTCTTCTGCTTCTTCTGTTTCTTTTTCTGATTTATCATCTTCTTCTTCTTCTTCTTTTTCTGCGTCTTTTACTGCTTCTGCTTCTGCTGCTTCTTCTTCTTCCTCTTCTTCTGCTTCTTCATCTTCTTCTTCTGCTTTTGTTTCTGCTTCTGATTCTGATTCTACTTCTTCTGCTTCCTCTGCTTCTGGTTCTTCTGCTTTTTGTTCTTGTGCTTCTGCTTCTGCTCCGACTTGTGCTCCTTCTCCTTCTTCTGCTTCTTAAGCTTCTTTCTCTTATTCTTCTGCTGCTGCTGCTTCTATGTCTATTTCTTTTTTTAATTCTTCTTCTGCTAGTTCTTCTGCTTCTTTTTGTTCTACTCCTTCTTATCCTGCTTATTCTCCTTCTGGTTTTGCTTCTTCTTCTGCTTACGCTTCTGCTTCTTCTCATTCTTCTGCTTCTGCTTTTTCTTGTTCTTGTGCTTGTTCTTCTGCTTCTGCTTCTTCTGCTTTTTCTTATTCTTCTTCGTCTGGTTCTGCTTCTGCTTCTTCTTGTTCTGCTTCTTCTCCCTCTCCTTCTTCTTCTTCTTCTGCTTCTTCTCCTCTGCTTCTTTTTGTTGTTCTTGTTCTGCATCTTCTTCTTCTTCCTCTTCTTCTTCTACTGCTTCTTCTTCTTACTCTACTACTTCTGCTTCTTCTTCTGCTTCTACTACTTCTTCTTCTACCTGTTCTTCTTCTGCTTTTTCTTCTACTTCTTTTTTTTTCTTCTCTTCTGCTTCTGCATCTTCTCCTTACTCTAATTTTTCTACTTCTGCTTCTTCTTCTTCTGCTTCCTTTTCTCCTTCTCCTGCTTATTCTCCTTCTTCTTCTCGTTCTGCTTTTGCTTCTTCTCATTCTGCTTTTTCTTCTTCTTCTTCTTCTGCTTTTTCTTGTTTTTCTGCTTGTTCTTCTCCTTCTGCTTCTTCTTCTTCTTCTTTTTCTTTTTCTCTTTCTGCTTCTCCTTCTTTTGCTTCTTCTCCCTCTCCTGCTTCTTCTTCTTCTGTTTATTCTCCTTCTGCTTCTTTTTGTTCTTCTTCTTATTCTGCTTCTTCTTCTTCCTGTTATTCTTCTGCTGCTCCCTCTTCGTCTTCTACTTCTGCTTGTTCTTCTTCTTCTTCTGCTTCTTCTACTACCTCTTCTTCTTCCTGTTCTTCTTCTGGTTTTTCTTCTAGTTATTTTTCTTCTTTTTCTGCTTCTGCATATTCTGCTTCCTCTAATTCTTCTACTTCTGCTTCTTCTGCTGCTGATTCTGCTTCTGCTTCTTCTTCTTCTCCTGCTTCTTTTTCTTCTGCTTCTTCTACTTCTTCTCCTGCTTCTTTTTCTTCTGCTTCTTCTTCAGCCTCTACTGCTTCTTCTTCTGCTTCTTCTTCTGTCTCTTCTTCTGCTTCTTCTGTCTCTTCTTCTGCTTCTTCTTCTACTGCTTCTTTTTCTTATGCTTCTTCTGCTTCTTTTTCCTCCTCTGGTTCTTCTCCTTCGGCTCTTTCTTCTTCTTCTTCTGCTTTTTTTTTTTCCCCGTCTTCTGCTTGTTCTTCTTTTTCTACATCTTCTTCTTCTCCTTCTTTCTTTGCTGCTTCTTCTACTCATTCTTCTTCTTCTCCTCTATTCTGCTTCTGGTTGTTTTTCTTCTGCTGCTTCTTCTTTTTCTTTTTCTTCTGCTGCTTCTTTTTTTACTTCATCTTCTTCTACCGGTTCACTTTCTTCTTCTGCTTCTTATTCTTCTGCTGCTGCTTCTGCTTCTGCTTCTGCTCTTTATTTTGCTTCTTCTTCTACTGCTGCTGCTGCTTTTACTACTTTTTCTGCCTGAGGTTCTTTCACTTCTTCATTTGCTGCGCTTCTGCTTCTGTTGCTTCTTCTGCTTCCATTGCTTCTGCTTCTCCTGCTTTTTCTTCTGCTTCTTCTGCTTGTGCTTGTGCTTCTACTTCTGCTTCTTCTGCTTCTTTTTATGCTTCTTTTGCTTCTTCCTCTTCTTTTTTGTCTGCTTCCTCTTTTTCTGTTGCTGCTGCTGCTTTTTCTCCTTCTACGTCTCCTTCTTGTGCTTCTGCTTCTGTTTCTGCTGTTCCATCTTCTGCTTCTTCTTCTCCTTCTGCTTCTTCTCCCTCTGGTGATGCTTCTTCTTTGGCTTCTGCTTCTTCTGCTGCTGATCCTGCTTCTGCTTCTTCTGCTTCTTTTTATTATTCTGCTTCTTCTTCTTCTTTTTATTATTCTGCTTCTTCTTCTTCTTCTTCTGCTACTGTTTCTTCTTCATCTGCTTCTTCAGCTTCTTCTGCTTCTTCTTTTCCCTCTTCTGCTGCTCCTGCTTCTTCTGCTTCTACTTCTTCTGCTTTTTATTCTTCTTCTTCTACTTCTGTGTCTTCTGCTTCTTCTTTTGCATCTTTTGCTTCTTCTTTTTCTGCTTCTTCTTCTGCTTCTTCTTCTGATTCTGCTTCTTCTTCTTATGTTGCTTTTTTTTCTGCATCATCTACTTCATCTTCTGCTGCTGCTGCTTCTTCTGCTTCATCATCTTCTTCTGCTTCTTCTGCCACTGCTTCTTCTGCTTCATCATCTTCTTTTTCTTCTGCTTCTTCTGCCTCTCATTTTGGTTATTCTTCTGCTGCTGCTGCTTTTTCTGCTTCTTCTGCTTCAGCTTCTTTCACTGCTTCTTTTGCTTGTTCTTATGCTACTGCTTCTTCTGCTTCTCCTGCTTCTGCTGCTTCTACTGCTTCTGCTTCTCTTGCCTCATCTTCTTCCGCTTGTTCTGGTTCTGCTGCTGCTTCTTCTGCTTCTGCTTCTCCTTCTTGCACTTATTCTCCCTCTAATGCTTCTTTCTAATCTGATTCTTCTTCTGCTTTCTCTTCTTCTTCATCTTAATCTTCTGATGTAGCTTCTTCTGCTGCTTTTTATTCTTCTGCTTCTGCTTCTCATCCTTCTGCTTCTTGTTCTTCAGCTTTTTCTTCTTCTTCTGCTTTTGCTTTTTCTTCTGCTGCTGCTTCTTCTTCTGCCTCTTCTTCTTCTGCTTCTTCTACTTCTTATTTTTCTTCTTCTTGTTCTTCTGTGTCTTCTCCTTACCCTACTACTTCTAGTTCTGCTTCTTCTTTTTCTGATTCTTCTTCTGATTCTTCTTCTACTGCTTCTTTTTCTGCTTATCCGCTTCTACTTCTTCTCTTTCTCCTTCTTCTTGTTCTTCTTCTGCCGCTTCTTTTTCTTCTGGTCTTCTTCTGCTTCTTCTGTTTCTTTTTCTGATTAATATTCTTCTTCTTCTTCTTCTTCTTCTTCTTCTTCTTCTTCTTCTTCTTCTTCTTCTTCTTCTGCTTCTGCTTCTGCTTCTTCTGCTTCTTCTGCTACTACTACTTCTATTTATTTTTCTGCTGCTTCTCTTGCTTCTTCTTCTTTTTCTGCTTCTTCATCTTCTTCTTCTGCTTTTGTTTCTCATTCTGCTTCTGGTTCTTCTTTTGTTTCTACTTCTTCTGCTTCTTCTGCTTCTGGTTCTTCTGCTTCTGCTCTTTCTTCCACTTCTTCTTCTGCTCCTTTTTATTCATCTGCTTTTGATGTTTCTTCCTCTTCTGCTGCTGCTGCTACGTCTGCTGCTTCTTCTTCTTCTTCTTCTTCTTCTTCTTCTTCTTCTGCTTCTTCTTCTGCTTCTGCTTCTGCTTCTGCTTCTGCTTCTGCTTCTTCTGCTTCTTCTGCTTCTGCTTCTTCTGCTTCTGCTTCTGCTTCTGCTTCTGCTTCTTCTGCTTCTGCTGCTTCTGCTTCTGCTGCTTCTTCTGCTTCTGCTGCTTCTTCTTTTCCCTCTTCTTCTTCTTCTTCTTCTTCTTCTTCTTCTTCTTCTTCTTCTTCTTCTTCTTCTTCAGCTTCTTCAACTTCTGCTGCTTCTTCTTTTCCCTCTTCTACTTCCGCTGCTCCTGCTTCTTTTGCTTCTACTTCTGCTTTGTATTCTTCTGCTTCTGCATCTTCTTCTTTACCTTCTTCTTCTTCTACTTCTTCTTCTTCTGCTTTGTATTCTTCTGCTTCTGCATCTTCTTCTTTACCTTCTTCTTCTTCTGATTCTTCTTCTTCTTCTACTTCTTTTTCTGTTTTATCGTCTGCTTCTTCTTTTTTATCATCGCTTATTCTTCTTCTGCTGCTTCTGCTTCTTCGTCTTATATTCCTTGTTTTTCTGCTTCATCATCTTCTTCTTCATCATCTTCTTCTGCTGCTGCTTCTTCTGCTTCTTCTTCTGCTTTATCATCTTCTGCTGCTGCTTCTTCTGCTTCTTCTGCTTTATCTTCTTCTGCTTCTACTTCTTCTGCTTCTTCTGCTTCTACTTCTTCTGCTTCTTCTGCCTCTTATTTTGGTTATTCTGCTGCTGCTGCTGCTTTTTCTGCTTCTTCTGCTTCATCTTCTTTCACTGCTTCTTTTCCTTGTTCTTATGCTTCTGCTTCTACTACTACTTCTACTTCTGCTGCTTCTACTGCTTCTGCTTCATCTTCTGCTTCTGCTTCTTCTTCTTCTGCCTCTTATTTTTGTTATTCTGCTGCTGCTGCTGCTTTTTTTGCTTCTACTTTATCTTATTTCACTGCTTCTTTTCCTTGTTCTTATGCTTCTGCTTCTACTACTTCTCCTACTGTTCTTTGGCTTCTCCTTTTTCTTCTTCTTCATCTTAATCTCCTGATGCTGCTTCTTCTTCTACTTTATCTAGTGCTGCTTCTGCTTGTTCTGCTTCTTCTTCAGCTTCTTCTTCTTCTACTTCAGCTTCTTTTTCTTATACTTCATTTTCTTCTGCTTCTTCATCCGCTTCTTCTTCCGCTTCTTCTTCCTCTTCTGCTTCTTCTTCTGCTTCTGCTTTTTCTGCTGCTTCTCCGTATTTTTCTGCTGCTTCTGCTTCTTCTGCTGCTTCTTTTTCTGCTTCTTATACTTCCTTTACTTATTCTTCTTCTTCTTCCACTTCTCAATAGTCTTCGGCTTCTTCTTATTCTGCTTGTTCTTCTTCTTCTGCTTCTTCTTCTCCTTCTACTGCTTCTGCTGCCTTTGCTGCTTCTTCTACTTCTTGTGCTTCTTCTTCTGCTTTTTAATCTTCTGCTTCTGCTTATTCTGCTTCTTCTTCTGCTTCTTTTTTTTATTCCTGTTCTTCTTTTTCATCTGCTTCTTCTTCTTCCGTAGCTTCTTTTGCTTCTTCTTCTGGGGCTTTTCTTGTGCTTCTGCTTCTGCTTCTCCTTCTTCTTTTTCTGCTTCTGCTTTTCCTTCTTCAGTTTTTTCTGCTTCCTTTCCTACTTCTACTTCTGCTTGTCGTTAAGCTTCATCTTCTTCTTCTTCTTCTTCTTCCACTTCTTTTTCTTCTTCTCTTACTTCTGCTTCTTCTCCCTTTCTTGCTTCTTCTCCAATTTTTGTACTTCGACTGCTTCTTCTTATTCTACTTCTCTTTCTTCTTCCGCTTCTTAATCTTATTCTGCTTCTCGTTCTTCTTCTTGTTCTTCTTCTGCTACTTTTGCCTCTTATTTTGGTTATTGTGCTGCTGCTTCTGCTTTTTCTTTTTCTACTTCTCCTCCGTCATTCGTCTGCTGCTGATTCTGCTTCTGATTCTTTTGCTTCTTCCTCTTCTTCTCCTTCTTCTTCTTCTTCTGCTTCTGCTTCTACTTCTTTTTGTTCTTTATCTGGTTCTGCTTCTTCTTCTTCTGCTGCTGCTTCTTCCTCTTCTTCTGCATCCTCTGCTTCTTTTTCTTCTTCTGCTTCTGCTTTTGCGGCTTCTTCTTATCTGCTTCTGCTTCCCCATTCTTCTGCTTCTTCTCCTTCTCCTTATGCTTCTGCTTCTTCTTCTTTTGCTGATTCTGCTGTTTATACTGGTTCTCCTTTTGCTTCATCTGCTTCTGCTTCTTCTGCTTCTTCTTTTCCTCCTTCTGCTTCTTGTGCTTCTTCTCATACTTCTGCTTCTTCCTCTTCTTCCTCTTCTGCTGCTGCTGCTTTTTCTGCTTCTTCTTCTTCTTCAGTTTCTTTTTCTTCTTCTCCTTTTTCTTCTGCTTCTACATATTCTGCTTTTTCTCCCTCTCCTGCTTCTTCTTCTTCTGCTTCTTTTTCTGTGTCTTATGCCTCTTCTTCTTCTGCTTCCTCTTCTTCTTCTGCTTCTTCTTCTTCTGCTGCTTCTTCTACTGCTGCTTCTTCTGCTGCTGTTGCTTTTTCCTCTACCTCTTCTTCTTCTTCTTCTGCCTCTGCCTCTTCTGCTTTCTCTACTTTTTCTTCTGCTGCTGCTTCATCTGCTTTTTCTGCTTATCTTTCTTCTCATGCTTATGCTTATGTTTATACTTCTGCTTATGCTTCGTTCTCTTCTGTTTCTACTGTATCTGCTTCTTCCTCTTCTGGTTTTGGTTCTTCTTCTACTATGTCTTCTTTTGCTGCTTCTTCTTCTTCTTTTTCTTCTTCTTTTGCTTGTTCTGCTTATGCTGCTTCTTCTTCTGCTTCTTGTTATTCTGTTTCAGCTTCTGCTTCTGCTGCTTCTACTTTTGGTTTTTCTTCTTCTACTGCTTCTTCTTTTGATGTTTCTTCTGCTTCTCTTGCTTCTTTTGCTGCTTCTGCTTCCACTTCCTCTTCTGCTTCTGCTTCTTATTCTTTTGCTTATTCTTCCCCTTTTTCTTCTTCTTCTTCTTCTTCTACTTCTTCCTCTTCTGCTTCTCCTTCTTCTTCTTTGGCTACTTCTTCTTCTGCTTCTTACTCTTCTGCTTCTACTGCTGCTTCTTATGCTTCATCTTCTTCTTGTTATTTTTCTATCTTTTCTTCTTCGTCTGCTGCTTCTGCTTCTTCTTCGGCTTCTTGTTCTTCTTCATTATCTTCTTCCACTTCATCTTCTCCAGCTTCTGATTCCTTTTCTTCTGCTTCTTCTTCTGCTGCTTCTTCTGCCTCTTCTCCTTCTGCTTGGTCTTCTGTTTCTTCTTTTTTTCCTCTTCTTCTGCTTCTTCTTCTGCTACTGGTTCTCCTTCTTGAGCTTCTCCTCCCTCTTCTTCTTCTTCCTCTTCTTCTTCTCCTTCTTCTTCTTCTTCTTCTGTTTCTGCTTCTGCTTTTTCTGCTTCTTCTACTTCTGCTTCTTCTTTTTCTGCTTCTTCTTCCTCTTCAGCTTCTTTGTCTTCTGCTGCTTCTTCTTCCTTTTTTTTCCTGCTTGTTCATCTTTTTCTTCTGCTCCTTCTCCTTCTTCTTCTGCTTCTTCTTCTTCTACTTCTTCTGCTTCTCCTGATTCTGCTTCTTCTGCTTCTCCTTCCAAGTATTCCTCTGCTGCTTTTTCTGCTTATTCTGTTCCTCAGCTTTTACTGCTGCTGCTTTTTCTGCTTCTTTTTCTGCTGCTGCTGCTTATTATTATTATTGTGCTTCATCTTCTTCTTATCCTGCCTTTTATCCTTCTACTTCTTTTGCTTTTACTTCTGCCTCAGCTTTTTCTACTTCCTCTTCTGCTTCTCCTTCTTCTCCCTCCCCTGCTTCTTCTTTTGCTTCTTTTTCTTCTCCTTTTTTTCTGCCTCTTCTACTTCTTCATCTTCTGCTTCTTCTTCTGCTTCTTCTTCTTCATCTTCTTTCTTTTCTTCTGCTTCTTCTTCTGCTGCTTCTTCTGCTGATGCTGCTTCTTCTGCTGATGCTGCTACTGCTCCTTCTTCCTCTACCTCTTCTTCTTCTTTTTCTTCTGCCTCTGCTTCTTCTGCTTCCTCTACTTCTTCTTCTGCTTCTTCTTTTTCTTCTACTTATGCTTCATAAGCTTGTGCTTATGCTTAAGCTTCTTCGTCTTCTGTTTCTTCGGATTCTGCTGCTTCTTCTGCTTCTTCTTCTTCTTCTGGTTGTTTTGCTGCTTCTACTTCCACTTCTACTTCCTTTTCTGCTTTTCCTTCATATTCTTATGCTTCTTTGTCCTCGTCTTCTTGTTGTTCTTCTACTTCTTACTCTTCTGCTTCTTCTGCTGCTTCTTCTTCTTCAGCTCCTTCTCCTGCTTTTTCTTCTTCCTCTTCTTCTGCTTTTTCTTCTTCTTCTTCTGTTTCTTCTTCTGCTTCTGCTGCTTCTTCTCCTTTTTCTTCTTCTGCTTCTCCATCTTCTACTTTTTCTTCTTCTCCTTCTGCTTATTCTTCTGCTGCTTATTCTTCTGCTGCTTCTTCTTCTGCTTGTTCTGCTTCTGCTTCTTCGTTTTCTGTTTCTTCTCTTTCTGCTTCTGCTTCTGCTTCTTCTTCCTTCTGCTTCCTTTTCTACTTCTGCTTCTCCTCCTTCTTCTTATTCTGCTTCTTTTGCTTTGTCTTCTTCTTCTTCTGATTCTTCTTCTGCTCCTTCTTCTGCTCCTTCTTTTTCTTCTTCTTCTTCTGTCTCTTCTTCTGCTTCTTCTGCTGCTGCTGCTTCTAGTGCTGCTTTTTCTACTTCTGCTGCTTCATGTTCAGCTTTTTTTCTCCTTCTCATTCTGCTTCTTCTGCTTCTTCTTCTTTTTCTTCTCCTGCTACTGCTCCATCTTCCTTTACCTCTTCTTCTTCTGCCTCTGCATCTTCTGCTTCCTCTATTTCTTCTACTTCTACTTCTGCTTCCTCTTCTGCTGCTGCTGCTTATTCTTATGATTATGCTTGTTCTTTTGCTTCTTCCTCTTCTATGTCTCCTGCTTCTGCTTCTTCTTGTTCTGCTTTTGTTTCTTCTTCTTCTACTGCTTCTGCTTTTGCCTCTGTTTGACCTTCTTCTTTTTCTTCTAATACTTCGGCTTCTTCTTGTTTTGCTGCTTTTGCTTCTGCTTCCTTTTCTTGTTGCACTTCTTATTCTTTTGCTTTTTCTTCCTCTTCTTCTGCTTCTTGCTATTTTGCTTCTTTCGCTGCTTCTTCTGCTTCTTCCTCTTCTGCTTCTTCTTCTTCTTCTTCTTCGGCTTCTTCTTCTACTTCTACTTCTTCAGCTCCTTCTCTTGCTTTTTCTTCTGGGTCTTTTTCTGCTTTTTCTTCTTCTTCTGCTTCCTCTTCTCCTTCTTCTGCTGCTTCTTCTGCTTCTTCGTCTACTTTTTCTTCTTCTGCTTCTCCTTATTCTGCCTCTGTTTTCTCATCTGCTTCTTCAGCTTCTGCTTATTCTTCTGCTTCTTACGCGTCTTCTTTTTCTGCTTCTTCTTCTTCTTCTTAATCTTATTCTCCTTCTGCTGCTGCTGCTTCTCCTTCTTTTTCTCATCTTTTTCTGCTGCTTCTTCTTTTTCTTCTT